>NC_049184.1:10126777-10448277 GCF_009769625.2 Cygnus olor
AACCTTCTGCCATCAACACAAGTCTTGTCTAGGGGCTGAGTGTGCTATTGTAGCAAAAGGAGGTGTGACTATAGCACTGGCAAACAGTGCTTCAGGGTGGGGAATGCCTGCAGTGAAGGTTGGGGAAGAGATTTTGGAGCTGGTTTGCTGGCACACGCCAGGGTTTCAGGTCATCCCTCTGCATCTCCACTGAGGCAACTGCTTGGTGCAGTCCTCCCATCATTGCCTGGGTGGCTGTTACCCTTCTCTGAAGTTCCTAATGTGCCGGTAAAGATAGGAATGAAGCCAGCAGCACTTCAGCTGCGATTAACCCCGGCCCTTCAGGAGCAGGAGCCAGCACGGTGGCACGGGGACAGACCTTCGCAGCCCCCTGCCCTGCACACCACGGGCTCTCCTCCCTGAACGCCCAGGTCAAGGCTTTCTTTGCGGCGATAAGATAAGGACCTCGCTGGAGTTTGAAGGCACTGACATTTGCTCCGAGAATAGATTAAAAAAAATGACACAGAAAGTTCCCAGAGATCTAAAAGCAGAACCATGTGTTGGAATATGAGCACAGGCTTTTTCTTCTTAACTAAATTGAGCAGTAGGAGATAGGAGTTTGGGTGACCCCTTCCTCACAGTGGGTGTTACGCAGACTCAGGCTTTAAGCACTTCCTTAAGGACTGTCAGGAGACTGCAATATAATTCAGTCAAACGGGGCAGCACAAGCAACAATGTCAAGGGAAGGATTTTATGTTTCAGTTTAAGTGAATCCATTTGTTTTCTCTTTAATAGGAACAGCACTGTGAGTCTGAAAGAGCTAGAAATGAGCTCAGCAACTGGAAACTAAAAAGCAGAAATCCTGCTGCTCCTGGGGCTGAGGTCTGCGCGCCGCTGTTGTAATGGTTATTGTGATCCCAGGGATGGCTCTGATTAGCCCTGCCTTGCCATCACTGTACCTGCGCAGATCCTTCTAAATCCATCATCAGAGGATTGCCCATCCTTAACAAAGTGTGTGCTGCTGCTTGCCTTCATGTTTAATATTTCTTGAAAAAATGTAGCGTATAAGGATCCATACACTATTAGTCAGAAGGCAATGCAGAGATGCTTTCATGTCAAATACTTTGTCCAGTAAACTTTCTAAAGATGGCAATGCTAGAGTTGAGACGCAGGCACCACGTCTTTACTCAGTGCTCCTGTTGTGCCTCTTCTGTCAAAGCTGTGCTGGTTCCCAGCTTGTCCACCTCTCCTAGCAGGTATTTGCAGGCTTGGCACCAACCGGAGCTTTGGAAGCTACCCATTTGCACCTAGAAACTCTACAACCAACTCTCAAGGATAAATGGGGTCTCCAAGGCCAAAGGGGTCTCTGGAATGCCAGGTTTAATCTAAAGTAGTGCAAGGAGCCCTGGTTTCATGTGATACTTTATATGTTACTCATTTTTTCCCTTTTCATCTCTATGAATTTCTAGAGTTTTTCATTTTAGAGAGATCCTCCTTTTATTCTAAGATGTATACAGTTTCATTGTTTTCCTGTTCAGGCTCTGTATCCTGTGGTGGCAAAACTTGGAGAACCAGCTAACCAAGCTGGGAGTTTTCCAGAGTACTGTTGACTGGATTATTTATGTCCATTACAAAAATAACTGGGTTTTCTAAGTATCCATCTTGTGGGGCACTCAGTTCACTGTAACATTTTTATCATGAATAACCAATTAAAAAACTCATCCTTGCAAAACTGTTAAAATGCCTGATCGGGGAAACTGCAGGCACTGGCACTGAAGTGGAGCTGCTGGCTAAATACATCCCCAAAAATGACTTTTCAATACATTTCAGAAAGTCACATATTTTTAGGCATTCTAAAAGTCATATCATTTATTATCTGGACCTATTTCAGCGTTTGATTTGACTCCAAATTCTTAGCGGAGGTGCCCGTGCAAATGCTATTTCACATTTCTCTTGGCTGTCTCAAAATGAAGTTGCCTGGGGTCGGGGCCCCAGATCTGTCCACACGGCTGCAGCCCCACTGACCACAGGAGGATGGAGCGAAGGTGACCTTTCTCAAGGGCCTCACTGTGAATCTGCAGGGCAGGAAAGTCCCTCCCCGTGCAGCTGAAGGGATTGGATCTGACACCTGCCCACTGAAGGACGAGCTTGCGCAGACCAGCGGAGAGCATTTCCAGTTTGTGTTGAAGGGGCTAATGTACTTCAGCTGTTCAACACCTATAAAAGTCAGGCCATTTATTTTGGTGCTTGAATAGATGTAGGTTTTAAGGTCATGAAACAGCATGGATTATAGTAAGGAAGATTTCTCTTAAAAGCTATAGGGCTTTGAACATATGATTTAATTCAAAGCTTAGACTGGAAATCTAAGACACAGGACCAGTTTGTCTTCTGACAGATGTTTGGCCTTTACTGATCCTTGTGCCCGTCTTACCCCTGATGTGGAGACAAGGGCGCACTGGTGGGAATTTTGGAGGTGTAGCACTGACCCCATGCTCAGCATGTGGGGTCAGCCCCTTCCCGCAGCACCCTGGGGGCTCCCTCACGTGCCGCTCCACGGAGAGGGTCCTCTGGGTGAGGTCGTGCTTCCAAAAAGCCCTGAAAAGCCTCTTTTCTGAGTAATTCCGGTTATTGAGAGACTTGGGAGTTTAAATAAAGCCCAGAATCACATGGAGTGTTCCAGTCAACACATTTTTGGTTTTCCTTTTAAAAAATATTAGTCTTAAAAGCATTCTGCAGTCAGCTGTGCGGCGGCCAACAGCCGTTGCTTCCTTCCACATCAGAACATTTAGGAGCATCTATTTTAGTTGGGAGAAAACAACAAAATCACGCTAATTTGATTTTGATTTTCCCTTTGATCCCTCGTATTTCCTACATGCTTGCCTCTCTGTTTATAGCACCTGACATAATTCCTTTGGTCAGATTTTATGCCTGAAGTCATTTAGGCCAGTTTTAGATTCTTTTTTTTTTTCAGGGCTTTGACGTCTCAAGCAACTTAATCTAGGTCAGTAAAGTACCTGCTGTTGAAAGGAATTTTCTTGAGTAATGTTTTGATGTCAGAAGGGCCTTCCTTGGCATGTGCAGGTCAGAGGTCACTGAGCCTGTACAGTAAGGAAATGGCAAGCCACTGCTTGTTAAATATTGGTCAAACTACCCATCTGCAGTGATACATATACCTTAAATCCTTTCAAATGTAGGGCTTTGTGATTTTCAGATGGCTGAAGTGTTGTATTGTACAAATGTCAGCAGTGTTTTCTTTGGGGAAGACTGCATGTGAAACGGGCTCAGGATCATACCACAAAAGAAGCAATTACACTGGTTTCAGATAATTCCCAGACCAAATTTAATTGCCCAGTTTACAACTGTGTGAGCCCAGTGAGCTCATTCATGGGAACAACCACAGCATTTGGCCCTGTGGGTTATGATGAACTGCTTGTAGCTCATAGCAGGAACAAACCTGATGTAGTTAATATCAACACTGCTAACTTTTGCATCAAGTTCATGGTTACCGTTTTCTGTTTTTTTTTGACTAACTAAAGGTGATCTTCGGAGGACTTGTATCATAACTCCCCAAAGCTGGACCATTCCTGGCCAGAAATTCCTGATTTTTCATGGCTGTGTCTCTTGCAAATGCCTGATGAAGGCGGTGGGGACAAGTAGTCAGCTCCATAGCCAAGGCAGAAATAGCCGCTCCTGTGACTGGGAGAAAAATTAAGAAAAATCTGAGATGTTGCACAGGCACCATAATTAACAAAGATTTTTTCCTGGTTTCCTATTTCATGATTGATTTAATTTTGCATCTCAGAAGGAGAAGCTCCAGATGAAGCTTTTCCTCTCATTGGGATCAGGCATTTGCAGGGACCTCTCTCCTGTACCTACCCACCTGTTTTTGCAAAAACTGAAGAAATTTAAATGACTATTTATCTGTCCTTCTGTCAGATCTGAATAAGAGGGGTTCAGACATGAGTGTCTCAGAGGTTTGGAAGCAAAAACTCAGCAAAATGTAGAATTGCAGGTCATTTCCAAATGACCAAAAATGGGTCTCGCTCATTTTTTTCCTTAAAGTTTTTTGGAAAAAGAAAAAAAAAAAAAAGTGAATTACATTTATCTGTTTCTTCAGTCATTTTGAAAGAAGACACACAAGCCAGTATTTCAGCACTGGTTGAGAACATTCACTGAAAAATCTAATTTGAATGACATTCCTGGAACCTAAAGTGATTATGTATATGCTTATTTAGCTCATCACTGAGTAGTCTATCAGTAGTACACTAACAAGTAGTGATATTTTTGCCCTTTTAAATTGACTTGCCTTAATTTGTTACATTTGGTTAGCTGGTTTCTAGTGGATTAAAGTATGACACAATGGTTCTCAAATTATGCTCTTCGGAGCATTTTTTGGTGGGCTTGATCGAGCCCATGGTCATGAGACACTGTTTTCCCTCATTTCCAGTTGAGAAGTTGTATTATGAGACTCTAAAAATATATTCACATGTTTTCATTAAATTGTTTCTCCATGGTAGCAATTGTTATAGTTGCTGTGTTCATGTCTTTGATCGCTATTGAGAGGAGTGGTGGCTTTTGTGATTGGAAGTGGATGAAGAACGGAGCCAATCCAAATATGTGTTTACATAAGGGATGTATTTTTTGTGGAGGAGAAAAATCTATGTACGTGTTTATTAAGGAAAACACGCCTCACAAATTGTTTTTGCCTTTTCTTTCTTCTGTGAACGTTTAAAGTAGAAAGAATTACTTCATTCATTCATTTTTAAACTTATGAAAATGAAAGGTGTGTAATTTATTTCTTGGAAGTTCTTACATGTAAGCATAAAATGTTTTGGTAGGAGAAAAATAACGTAAATTGTGACCATTGTATTTTAGCAAAGAGCTCTTTTATTCAAACATTTCTTTGGGCATCTGAGTTATATAGGAAGTTGCCAAAAAGCTGGCTTTGAACACCCAGAGTATAACAGCCTTCTTTCTGCTTTCTCAGCTATCCTCTTTTAAGAAAAAAGATTATGAGAAGTGACCATTTAGTCAGCTTCTTGGTTACCCTGTATTTCAGTCTATAGAGGAACAAAAAATCTAATACAAGAATCTAAAGAAAATGCACTTCAAATAAACAAATATACACATACATAAATACAGACTGTTTTTATCACAATTTTAACAAATCTAAAAGGATAAAATAGGTGACATTTTTCTTTTGTACTGCTTTTTTCATAGCTCGATTTTAAGATATAAATTTCTTCCTGAAGTTGTCTCAGAAGTCCTCTTTTAACTAGGGCTGGGCAAAAACTGATTTTCCTACCCTGAAACTTTACTGAGATACATTAAAAAAATTCCCACTCCAAATAGGCTGAAAAATTCAAGCTCCATCCATCAAAATTCTGTGTCTGATAACAGAACATAAACCTATAAAATGGAAGTCAACTGAAATATAAATTTTAAAAGTTTTAAATTGAGTCAGTTTAATAGTATAGTTCAATTAATACCTAAATGAGAAAGAATATAATTTCAAATTTGAAACAGAGATTTATCATTTTACACTAAGTGCAAGAAGTCCCCACTGTTGGCTTCACCACTTATTTTTAAGTTAGTCGGTGTTTCCCGGAGCTGGTCACCTGAGCTGAAGTCTTTGCCAAGCGAGGCAAAAGCAGAGTCCTCCCAGATTTATTTCTTAGCCTTGTTCTTTTCCAGGGGTTAAAAGTGAACTTTCCTCCTCGTAGCAGCTATAAACATTACAGTCCATGCAAAGAGAAATCTATTTTAAAGTGGCTGAATAAAGTCAAGAAGGTAAATTAGAATCATCTGCTTTCCAAAGCCTTTCTTGTCTCCATAAAACAATGCCCTCTCCTGCCTCCCAGGCTGTGACTAATTCTCCAACCGTCCTTTCGTTCCAAGTAAAACTCTCATGTAGGCTGACCATATTTTAATGAACAAATGCACTGAAGATTGACTTTACAGGATTCTTTTTTTTTTCGCTCTTTACTTTAGGGGCAGTAAGTGCGCAAGGGACACGAAGTGGAGAATAATAGTCCAAATGTGGATGCTGAGGGATGGTCAGAGTTTTTTTTTCCTGATGTATGATTTTGACATAGCTGTAGGTCATGGCATGTGTACAGTTAATTGGGGATCATAATGAGGAATGTTTCGTACCAGTTTATATATCGGGGCCTCTGTGAGGAAGCGTATGCTAAGGACTGAGGATGTTCCTTAGAAAACCATCGTGTCCCTACTTTGGGGACAAGCAAGAGGATGGGTGTGAGGAGTAGCTCCAGAAGGCTGTAAATGGAGGGCTGGGGATCTGTCCTCTCCCTTTGGAGGCCACAGGACCAGGAGAGGCCTCAGAGGGCTGCAGAGCTGCCGTGGGCAGGCTACAGAAAAGCAAGACTTCACTGAGCTGCCAGCAGCTCAAAATCAGATGTATTTCTACCTGGCTGGAACAGCCTGGTCAGACGAAAGGGTTAAAAGGAGGACAGTGTGGTCAAACCTGGAAAAACAAAACAAAACAAAAACAATACAGTTTAAATCCTTATTATGAAAAGCTTGATATCTTTGCACAGTTTAACAGTGAGCTCTACTTTGATGTTAGAAAGCACTAATCTCCCTTTGGAAGTGCACATTAGGCACTGTCAGCCCTTCTCCCAGACAGTTTTTAGAGGGAAACCAGCTCTTATGACACTCAAACAGCTTGGTGAGAGGGAAGCAACGCTTATTTGAAAGAACTGAGGCATGTTGGCCACCTCTAATCTCACACACGTGACACCTATTTAGGCTGATTTAACCCAAAGTAACCGAAGATGCTTTTCTAGTGAATCTGCTTGCAGCCCTGAAACCTGCTCTTCCAATTTGCCTTTCTGAAAATTAGGGAATCCCTCGAATCATTGATGGCCATGAAGACTGTGTCTTCAACTTGACATCCTTTGCCACTAAAAATCATTAGCCAACTGTAAATTGAGCTAAAGGAATAAATCCAGATTAGGTCTTTTGATGTCAGCAGTTACCTAAAATTGTGTCAGAATGAGAGGGACCAAAACGTCTCACCTCCAACTTTTTTATTTTTTGCCTTCTTTTTATTGATAGAAAATCTTGTTAATTTGAGACTCCTTTGGTCAACTCAAGTGCTAGAGGGTCGTGCAGTGCCTGGTAGCCCGATTGCAGGGGCACTTGATGGCAGGTAGAAGGAAAACCCAAGTTTTTTGCTCTGACTGCTTTCCTTGTTTTGATCTGACACGGTCGACATCTGCCTTTTTCGGATGCCAGCAGCTGGTGTGACACTGAGCAGAAATAGTAAGGAATCTTCATTTGGCCGAGGTTTTGGTGGTTCCCTTGCTGCAGGGGGAGCTGGCTGGGGATCCGCCATCCCAGCCACTGCTGCAAGCAACAAAGCCATCAGTGCAGAGGTTGTCATGGCAGAGGATGGAGCCGGGCAGGCGGCACGCACGCAGGGTGTCTATGGGTGCGGGTGGCGTGCTGGGCGTGCTCACAGTTTTTAGCAATGGCATGAAACAATGGGAATCTGCTGACCTGAGGTGTTGGTAATACAAAATTTGTGTTGCTTAATGATGTTTGGTAATAAAAAGCAAAGTGCGGATCACGCGGGGAGTTCCCTGCCGACAGGCGCCTCTGGAAGCCAGCAGTGCCTCAGAGCAGGCGCAGCGAGCAGCCGGGCTGGGAGGTTGGTTTCCTCTCAGAGCTGGTTGTTTCCTGCTCTTGCTTGACCACCAGTCCTCTGACCAAAATCCGAAGCTGGGTCTGTTTGCTTGGAGTCACTGTGGCCAGCCCAGACTTCTTTCTCCTGCACCCGTTAAAAAATCTGTGACTCTTCTTTAACTGGTGGTCCCTGGGCTCTCGGACTCTTGCACTTTTATAAGGACAAAGAGCTGCTTACACGGCCACATCTGGTCTCCGAAACCAGGGCTCCTTCGTGGTAACTCCTGCATTGTTTCCCCATCGGCCATCGGGGACAGTGCTGGAACAATGGGTGTGATGGAGCAGCGGTTCAGGAAAACACTGATCCTGTTTGTGCAGGCAAAAAGCAAAGCTTTTCTGCCCAAAAAACTTACCATGGTTGAAGCTGCAGCCTGAATACAAGTGATCTTAAAAAGAATCTGGAATATTAAAAGGGGTTTCAATTCAGAGGCTAACTCCTCTGATCTTCTTCAGCTGAAAGTGTTTGTTTTAGTTCTCATGGACAGGATCCAAGATCTCTCGTACAAAGAAAGGTTCTTAGGGGGATGAAGGAGAAGTCAAGTCTGAAGTTTTCCTGCTACCTTATATTATTATAAATCCCCATGACAACAGTTATTCCAGTAGTAAAAGTGTTTGCATGTAAGCAGTGGTCCTACAGGACTTTTTTTGTGTAATCTCTTCTTGATTCTGCTTAGGCTGATTCTTGTTTGTTAGCTCAGGAATGCCGTGGATGAGAGGAGAAACCCGCATGCGTCCTCCACTCCCCTGTACACGCTGTTTTCTTGTTCTCTAGCAAACCTCTCAAGCTTTGTGTTCTTTTGTTTGTTTTTATTAGCTGTTTGCTCTTGTATCTCTTAGTGCCTTAAAACTATGCAGGCTAAAGGTCTTAATACTTTGAATGGTTTGAGCATCCTTCATGTGCTGGTTGTTTTATGGCAGCTTCAGCTGTGAGATCATTGCAGGAGTAACCGTGTCGGCAGCCCCTCGAACCTGTGTGACTACCTTGTAGTGTCAGCACTGCTGTTGGCTGTGCAAACCCAAATGGCTTCTCCTATAGCATTTCTGATGAAAAGTCACTGATACAAATGTAGTCGATATGCTTCGAATTTAACATCTTGTCCCTTGGACATAGTGCCTGAGGCTTAAAACACAAACAAATCAGCCCTTCATAAGGAGATGCTTATGTGCTAAATCCTACTTTTCCTTGGCTTTGACAAACATCAACAAACATCTTGGCAATAAAGTACAAGAGATTACATGTTATATATGGGCGGCAAGCGCATAATGCAGCAGAGGGAGGGACCATTTCTGCTCCTGATGAAAGCAGAGTGCTAAGAATTATGCCATTAGTCATATGAAATGCATCCAGCACCAGCCTAATGGTCAAAACTAAAGCTAATGCTCAGGGGTGTCTTGTCAGGGCTTGGAGAGTGTAAACCTCAGTGGGCGTGTGAATTGGTGGGCAGATGCCCTGCCTGCACTGGGCCTTCTTCTAAGAGGCGACCTGCTCGTTTCAGTGCGCCTTTGCTGCCTTCTCCCTTGTTCCCAGCAGTTCATGACTCAGGCAGATAAAACATTGGTTGAAAAGGGCAAACACTTAACTGAAGAAAAATAGTTAATTGAAAATAATGTCATATTTTTACATTCTGCAATTGTCTCTCTAGGGGCAGTAATTGCTGTTTATTATAGTGGCTAATGTATATGTTTACAGTGGTTTTTTTTTGCATTACAAGTAGGACATCACTTACGCTGAAGTTGCTTGCTTTACTTTTCAGACCAAACAAACTCCCACAGATGAAAGCTTGTCTCACGTAAGAGAACTGTTGAAAAACTGTTTCTATGGACATAAAATCTGACATGATGATAATCTGAAACTGCTCACTCCCCAAGGATGACAAAACTCCAGAAACTTCAAAGCGAAGAAAGAATTGCCAGAGGGGAAATTGTAATTAAAATTAGATAACCTGTATGAAAAGCATCCAATTTGTAGCCTATAAAAGCGTTTTAGAACCACAGTTCTTCAGCCCCAGGACCATAGCTGTAGTCATTATCTCAAGACTTTCACAGCAGAATCAAAACATGTTAATTTGTTAACGAGTCAGTATGTAGCAGTAAGGAAAAGATTCTAACAAGGAATACAAACAGAAAGACTGCATTTCTATTTTTAAGCAAATGCACTGTTTAAGTCAAGTCAAAGCTTTGGTTCCTGTGAAACTGCCTCATCCCTTCCCGAGAATGTGGTTTTAAAATGAGGGAATTGGCCTCTTCCAGACTTTATCTTAGCCAAAAGACCAAGAAGCACATCATTGAGCCTTTCAGACAGTATGGTTTCATCTCAAGCTGTCTCGGCAGGAACAGGGGCTGCTTTCACACATGGGCCAGGCTGGGAGGATGAGGAGAGGAGCAGGGGTCACCCCAGCGTGCCTTCCCTCCTGGCAGGGTTCCTGTGAGCCACCTCCGAGTCCCACCACCACACAACTTTCATGTGATAAAGTGTGCAGAACACGCAAAGCAACCTCTGACAGCCAAATAATGGCCTTGCTTGTTTTAACTACCTGCCTGGAGGGGAGAGGCAGCTAAGGATTGTATTGAGTGCTTCTGGCCTGAGAATCTGTGAGATGTCAAAAAGCAAAGAGAAACCCCGAACCCAGGTGAGAAAGTAGATTTCTTCTTGTTTCCACACTTCCCACCGGAGTTTTTTTTCATCCACCCTCTGGTTTGCAGCAGCTAATCCATAAATCTGGCGCTTCTCCAACATGACTGCTCTGCTAGTGGCAGCTCTTCCAGCAGGGCAGAGATGGAGGCTTCCCCGCGCTGTGCCAACACAGCGCAGCAAAAATATAATTTTCAGCTAATTATTGTGTGCCTCAGATTAGGAGAGGATTAAGGACTTCTCTGAGAGTTTGGGTTGTTGTGGGGTTGGACTGCTGAAGTGTAATGGGGAAAGATAGGCAATGGAAAGAAAAGCCCAAAGGGGAATACAAAAAGGAAATAGAACAGGGGCAAGGGAGATGGGGTGGTGAAGAGGTGGAAGCGAGGAAAAGGAAATATTGAATATGAAGGAGGAAAAGTAGGGGAGTGAAGAAGTCAGAAAACCCATGGATTGGGACTTCTTAAGACAGAGGAACTTCAGCCACTTCAGGTCAAATATTTTTTCTTTCCTCCTCCATTGCACTATGGCATTCATGTAAATGTTTGATATAAATGGAATTTAAGGCCTGATGATGTCAATACTATCAAGTAGTTCAGAACTCAGGGAAGCTTTAAGGCGAAAAAAGCCCTTTCCTTCACTTGGCTGCTGAGTGCCTGATCACTAGATCTGGGACAACCTGCTGGTATTTTCAGGAGAATGTCTCCTCAGCTGGCACATTAGCCGCATTGGTAGCCCTGAGGAAACCCTGTGGTGTGATGGCAGAATGGGTTACCTGGAAATTAGGGACTGTGGGAGAACAACTTGATCTTATCAATGCCCAAAAACTATTGTTGCCAAGTCCTTTCTCTTTTATATAGTCAGTAAAAATTGAGATCCAAAGGCACATCCAAAATCAACTGCATCTCACTCATCTTTGCTCTTTCCAGGTCTGTCTTTTAGATCAAATCCCATTTGCTGCTCTGTCCTCATTCAACACCTTGTAATTTTAGTTTATGAGTGAGCCACAGAGAACAGTATACAGTGTTCACACACAGAAGTGTGTGTGCTACATCAACGCAAATGAAAGCATTATAGATACCCACTCTGATTACCTCCCATCACTAAGGAGTCAATGGACCAGAGAGGTTAAGAGAAGAAAATGGGCTTGAGCGAAAAGTCAGATTAACAGGGGGGTAAGTAGTTATCTCCTAGGTCTGAATCTCATAATTAGCCAGGGCAGACTTCTCTTTGTCCCAGGATTAAAAAATTAATAATAATAATGGCTGATGTACTAGGTTACTTTGGTAACTTTACAATATAATAACAATTGGGATGACTAGATTTGATCTTTTCAAGATAAGAAAACAGGGAGGAAGTAGGTGTTTTCTCTGTACCTACCTTCATGTGACATTGTAATCCAGTGTCTTGTACCTGACAGTGGGGAAAAGCTGTACGTCTTCCTAAACGCTCTTGCACATGGCCTACGCTTGCAAACACTTATAATGATAAAGTATTCATTATATCATTTCTGCCTAAAGCAAAAATATTCTGGTGATCTGATTTAGAAAGCACTTATCTCATGCTGGTCTCTATTTATGGGAGCAGTGACTCCAGGTACTGCTATTATTAGCACTGTTACGAATGCTATTTGTGTTTTGTTGCAACACTTTTCATTTAATCTAACATCCCAAGGCACTTTCTAAAAAAAGTTGTTTCGTATCAGTAGTGCCAGATGTAAGTAAATATTCTTCCAGCCAGGGATTTACCTTCACCTGGGAACTGTAGGCTGCTGGCTGTTGCACGGGCCCAGAACTCAGCAGATCTGGATCCCATTTGTAGTTTTCATAAAATTTTCCGTACTGAATGAAAAATTGTTCAATGATTAAAACCTTGGGAGAACAGGGAGATTGTGAAACAATGGAGTCAACCGCTGGGTTCTTTACCTTTCTGAATCTTTTTATATAACGAAGGTGCTTTCGGGCCCTCCACGTGCTACTCCCTATGTTGTCAAGCTGTGAGCGATTCAAACCAGAAGAAATATCAAGGGACTCAGGTAGTGAAGTGTTTTTTGAACATGCTGCTGGACACACAGCCCCAGCACAGCAACCGTTGGTTATCAGGCAGCCCAAAGGGGGGCAGAAGAATTGCTGGAGCCCCCTGGGTCCCGGCCAGGTGCAGGCTGATGTGTTCCTGCTCTCGCTGGTCTAACCAGGGGTGGCTGGATCCCAGCTCATGCCAGGCTGCGACCTGAATGTCCACACATCCTGCTTTCCAGATAAAGGAATCACTGCCATGCAGTCCAGATGAGAGGTGAGAGAAGGGGACCTGACTCATTTTAAATGGAGACAACAGCATCATATCTGTGTATCTAGTTGTTACGGATTTACTAGCACAGCAGGATGGGAGGTAGAAATAGGGATTCTTCAAGGATTCTGCCTTCTGGAAGATTTTATTCCATCAAGTTCCCACTCAAGGATACACAATAGTTGACACGAGGATGCACAATAGTTGATATGGGTTTGGTGCACAAGGAAAAAGCCACGCACTATCCCTGTCAGTGCAGAAATAGCTGAGGAACCATGAGAACAGAGGACATCAGGTGACTCTCCCACGCAGTAAATGCCATGGACAAATATAATCAAGTATAATAGCATGTGCTAGAAACTTAAACATCCTGGTGAAGACTTTCATTCAGGAAATAGGGACAGCAATGCATGCCTGCTTCAAAGACTCTGATTTTAATTATGTCTAACCAGGGACAAATACGTCTCCCTCATTTCTTATTTGCCATTCTGCTCTGGCCTGGAAAGTGGTACTACACTGGGTTTTATTATCAGCCTTTCTGCTGCTCCACATAAAATATGGAGGGTCGTACCAATCCCCTGAATCATTCACTCAGCAACATTGTTTGGGTTTGGTTTAGGATGTTTCTCAAATTCGAGTTGAGGCTGGTTTGATGTTTCGCTCTTCAAAGTTATTCACCACCCAGCCCTTTTGTGGCTCCATTGAGTTCAGAAGTTGGCACTAGAGCCATGTGCTGTATCTGAGCTTTCACAATAGCAGCCAAACAAATTAATCTTTTCCAAAGATGCAACATGGAAGGCTATTGCATCTTCTATTTTTATGGCTGTGATCTTGCTTTATTTTACACTCAGACTTTAAGCCTCATTTGGTGCCATTTCCTTGTCTTGAGTACCGAATAACTCTTTACATGCTGAAGATATAATTTGGTACCTCCTAACTCTAGTCCTATAAACCAGGCCTATACGCTAGTCGAGGCTTTTTCTGTGAACAAATCCAAACTGACCTGCAACTCTAGCAGCATTCTTGTTTCATGGTACCCTTCATTTGAAGGTCAGACTGTAGGTTACTAACCTGTTAATTAAGAGAATAGGAATAGAGAGGTGGAGCTGTCTCATGTCCCAGACTGTCAGTGTCAGCTGGTCCGTGTTACACAACATAAAACATTTGGACTGTTGGAATTTGAGAGTGATGATAAATAACATTGAGCTCTTTCGTGGTGGTGTCCATTTGAGAACGCTCATTAACACTGCAAGCTTTCCCAGCCAAACAAAAAAGCAAATGACATTATACCTTCTGTGCACCTTGCTATATAGCTGAACTACATGCAAATCCAAGGATGCCTTCCTCTGGGCTCTCCCTGCTTTAATCATAGCAGACTCTGCCTGTTATGTCCAAGCACAAAACACAGAGCCTGAATCCATTCTTACCAGCAGAAACATTTCCTCCCTTGCAAGCTGGAGTTAACTCTGGCCCCAGTCAGCTGAAGCACAAGTATTTACACAAGTACTTATATTTGTATTTGCAGTGGGTGTGCAGGAAAACAGATGGTTGGGTAGATCTCTCTCATTCCGCTAAGCAAGAACAAAAAGCTGTTCCTTTTTCTCAGCCATGGCAGGCACACCTGATTTAAAAGTAGATGCTAGCTGGTATTTTGTAACTACCGCATGGTGCAGCTTGAGTCAACAGTGGGCTGAAAGTAAGATATTGCTGCAGTACGTTCAAAGTCCTTTGCGTTGCCTGTTGGCCACAAGCATTACCTCAGAAGGAACTAAAATAAGAAAGTCACGTTAATGGTGAGCTTGCTCGTGGCCTGGACAACATGGAGCACCATCACAGGAAGTTTGGCTCCCCATTTCACAGTGGGTTGTCCCTGCAACAGGGACGTGAAAAAGGAGGAGGTGGTGTAACGTCGGGAAAGCTCTGGCAGGACATGGAGCTGCCCGGAGGAAGGGTTGCCGGCAGTCCTCGCAGCTCTTCGGGTGGGCTTCCCAAAACAGTTCTGGGCACCTCCTGAACCCTTCCCCTCCCAGCCCACCACCCCTCCAGGGTCACAAGGGGCAGCTGGAGTCACTCTTCGTGATGACTCGAGCAGTACAAACAGTGGGGGAATCTCTCCCCTTGTGAATCACCACAAATGGAAAATAATCGTCTTATAAAGATACAATCTCTGCAACCAGCAAAACTTTGTCAGCACAAGAATAAGACATTCCCTGTAATCCTGTCCTCGCTGAAAGAAGTTTATTCAAGTATTTATCTAACCTTGTATTTAACCAGGAAATCCAGCTGAGCTAATCACTTTCTGCCAAAGAAGTATTTGGGCACTCGTCTGCCATGACATTTTTGAATGATTCTGTACACTCTGGCCATTCTTCTAATGGCTTAATCACACCCAGAAAGAGTCACACATTTTTCAATGATGTTTCTCTCAAAAAATCAAAGAGCGTTGTCATCGGAGGAGACTTAAGAAAATGCTATGCATTGTTTGTAGAAGTGACGCCCTAAGATGAGAGAGGCCAAGGGGTTCTGCCTCACATGCTTTGTATGGACCCTTTCTTCCCCCATCGAACCTCACACAATTCCATTCTGCATTTTACATCTTTATTCTACAGTAACGCTCTCTCTTGCTGAGATTTCAGATGAGGTTCATTTTTGTTCCGTAACCCCTAAGGGTTTGGTGGCTTGGTTACCTCTACACATATCCTGCCTCAGAAATAGTTCTGCAATGTGCGTTGTTGCTGCATGTCGTCTCATAAATCGCAAGGAGTGCACAAACACACAGTTTGTGACGAGCTTATGGGTAGAAGGACATATGAGAGAATCCCAAGGTTATACTTTATATGGAATTTATGTGGATATTATATGGAATTTATATGCATAACAGCAATCCTAGGAACGCTGGCTTTGCAGTTATTCTGGGCACAGACTGGCACAAAACAGTCTCAAGGCCAGTGGCTTAGGGAACTGCCACTGCCCGCTCCATAACGCCAGCCTGGGCATCGTGTGCCTCAGTTTCCCTGCAGGTAAAACGGTGGTGATTGGCCTGACCTCATTCAGGGCCCGGGGATGAGCAGCGCTACGTACATCTGCTCTGAATGTCCGGGCGCCTTCCTACCCCAGCACTCACAATGGGAGCATGAGTGGCAAAACCCAGCCCCAAGCATCCTCAGAGTTCACTGCCTCATCCCACCTCTGTCTGTGCAACACTCACGTGTTAACATCACCAAAAAGGAGAAAAAAAAAAAAAAAAAGAAAGAAAAAGACACTTGAGACTCACCCCCCTCCTTGTCCTTTGGAAGGATTATTCAACAATAATGATTGTCAAATAATTAGCCACCATCCCCCCTCCATTGTCCCAGTCAGATCGCAGCCGTGCTGAGTCAGGCTGTGGTGAGGCGCTCGCAGGCTCTGGGTGTCCCCAGCACCCCAAGGCGCCCTGCGAGGCGGCCCCCCCGAGCCTCCCCACAGCCACCCGTGTGGGGACGCCCATCCTGGGCGGCACGGAGCTGCCTTCAACACCAGTGGGAACCAAAAGGCTCGTAGCAAAGCCTCTGTGCTCCCAGCACCTTGCAGGATCAGGCCTCCAGTAAGAAAGTCATGCGGACGTGGCCACAGCCAAATGCGAAACAGCTGAACATGCTGCAGCTGGGCGCATTGTCTTCAGATCAGGCCCTGGAAGAATTAAAACCAAGTGTGCGATCTGAGCATGCCGAAATGAACTCCAAATGAAATTCGAGTTAGCTCTCTCCTTAGCAGGGAGCACAGGATCAGATTGTTAGGTTTTAATAAAGTGTGGCCAGTGTTTTAATAAAGTGTGGCTAGTACATTATCCAACATGCTTTTACAATTACTGCAGAAACAAGGACAGGAACTTCATTAACACTTTACAGGGGAAAGAAAGCTGTGCTACAGTCAAGTGATATATTGCTATTGTGACTGTAGGTGTCCTGCATTTAAGAAAACAAGGAAAAATCCTGGGGAAGGGAGTAATTACACTGTCAGCAAACGTGTTTGTGTTAGCAATGAGCGATTCCCTTCCAAGCCCCGCAGCTGCCGGGAGCCTGCGTCACAACATGGCCAATTTCTGGGACAGAAGGTGACTCCATAAACGCAGCAAGAGCTGTAATGTGAGAGACAAAGCTCCTGAAGGGAAAACAGGG
The DNA here is from genome assembly GCF_009769625.2 of Cygnus olor. NCBI lineage: Eukaryota > Metazoa > Chordata > Aves > Anseriformes > Anatidae > Cygnus > Cygnus olor. Next base: position 10,143,539 of record NC_049184.1, read on the forward strand.
AATTAAAAAAAAAAAAAAAAAAGGCAAACTGACAAAAAGCATGCAGAATCATTTACAAAATGTATTTTCCAGGCGGCTGCAATAACCGCTGGCAGGATTAGGCTTACCGCTTTTAAAGCGGAGGTTAACTGCTTTGATAGAGCGCAGGTGAGGTATATCTTCTGTGTTGCATGTCAGGCAGGATTAGCTACTTGGCAAATTATCAAAGCCAACTGATAGCAAAACAAGTTGGGACTCTCCTACAGTGGCAGTTTAAAACTAGGTGTAACTTCACCCAAAACAAATGAATACAGCGGGGGTGTGAGGGGACTACCGAAGTAATTAACCCTTCATTAACTTCCCAGCAGATTACAGTGTTTTGTAGAATTCAAGGAGGTCTTGAGATTTAAAAGGGTGTTGGGTAGCTGGGAGTAGACTTCAGTTACTGGGTGAGTTGCTTCTGCGTAATCTGGGCATCCAGTCTGGGCTGCAAGGAGGTGGCTGTGATGTGAAATGGTTCCTTGGGGTCTCCAGCACACCTGGCTGCTCAGCTCATAGGTTCCCACATTGCAGGAGCAAGCACATGGTCACCCACATGGTGTTCCTCTGGGTGCAGAAAGGCTGCTCTGCAGTTCGGGAAGAGTATTTCCAAGTGCTCATCGTGAATGTAAAACTACCCGGTGAACTGCTGTGCAGAGTTCTGCGAGACGGATTTTTATACTGTTTTGAATTAGAAGAGCTGAAGCACTCCAGGAGAAATTCACATACGACAAATTACTAATTCCTCCAAGGAGTCCATGCAGTAGATATCTGTGATGTCTGTAATGGCATAGATAATCATGCACAGGCTTAGAAACACTGCCCTTTATCTTCAACTGTCTTCAAACAACTTTCTAATTTCGCATTTTTGCCTCTCTGTACCAGGAAATACAAACAAGTTTATATGCTCACAGCGAACACATGTCTTCGTTTGGCGGCCCGGCTACCCCAACAAGATCATGCAGCCTGTGGAAACTCGGAGAGTAACCAGTTTTGTAGCACTGCATATGGAAAGCCAGGCATGCAAAACTGGATGCTGGGCTGAAAATGTGGCGTGTCGGGGATAATGAACAAGACAGGAGGCAATTAACAGTAGAAAAGTGACAATCTGACAACATGCTCAATTAATGTAATCAGATTTCACATTCACTTCGTGGATGTAGTAAATCAAAGCATAAGTAGGAATGATATGAACTTTTTAATATTAAAAACTATTCCCATAATATGCAAAGTCAGGGAATACCAGTAAATTTGTCTGTCTGTTGCCAATCATTAACTGATTTAGGATAGACCTTGTTGAGTAATTATATTTAATAAGAGCTTGTCCATACAAGCTGCTATCAGATGTCATTTTATACAGTTTCAAACCAGATATAGTGGCTGAGCTGCACACATTAACTCTCTGTAATACTGTACTGTCTTTTTATGGGAGAGGGGTGGGAAAATTCAAAACTGATTATTGTGTGGCTTCCTTTAAGACAGTTGTATTTGATCTAATTTGATTTATTGCTGCATATTTTGAATGAGCAGAAATGTCTTGAGGGGAAACGAGACTTGTTACAGTAATGTTCGCATTAATATAATTTCACCTGCTTGCTTGGTGGGCTCCGCAGTTGTCTGTGTTCATTACTGTTTGGGAGTCTTCTGTATTAAAAAGCTCCTCTTTATCTATTTGCTCTCTCATAGGGATGTAATGAGATTCCCACACCCTCCACAATTGGTGATTGTGTAACTAATCCGTGCTGGCATAACAAAGTCTTCACCTAGATTACTAATATTGCTAAACATATATGCAGGACAAAGGCAGATTTCTTTTTTTTTTTTTTTTTTTTTTTTTTGAGCAAAGCACAACTGTAACTCACAGGCAATTTTTCTAGGTGGTCCTAGAAGATAGACATGTTGAACCTCAAGGAGGGCGTTTGGAGGTTAGAAGCTCCACTTCATTTTTAGAGGAGCGTGTAAACATTTGGGTGCTAATATTACTTGCAGGCACAAAACCACAAATAATTCCGATTGCTCAAGGGCTTCTGAGTCCCCAGTGTAACGCAGCCTGCTCTTTAATGTACTGCCACTGCTTTTCTTCAGCAGCAACACGTGGGGAGAAGAACCAGTGGCTTCTCTGTCACACTCTTTCTAAGAAAGGCATAAACACTTAAAAAAGCATAAGAAAAGACATAAACACCTATGCATGAAACCATCTACTCTGCCACAAGGACTCAAGGCTCTTCTGCTCAGAAATTCAGAAATTAGTGTTTGGAGTCAGTTTTGCTACCCGTGTTGTGCACGATGGTTGGAAGGGGCCATATCTGTGCAGTTAATTGTTACGTAAAGCCTTGCTTCAACAACAGTTTGCTTCTGGAATTTATTCATATCTGCACTTCCAGTCCTAACCCTGTAAGCCAGGCGAATACAGGGCAGCACCCACCTTTAAGGTGACGTGCCTCTGCACCCTGCTATGTTTTTGTATGGCCTCACATTGTGCTGCCAGTAGTACACTTCCTATATGCTTCCCAGGTGATTTACACCATTCACTGTGCTGGGTGCTGAGTGAGGACAGCCCCATCTCCCCTTAAAACAGCCCTGCTAATGGGCGCTGGGGCAGCAACCATCACCTCTGTTCTCTCTGCACCTGGAAACAATAACCGAACCACTCAGTATAAATCCACCCCATTCTCAGGTGGATTTTCAGTGCAAAATGAGGCTTTCCTGCTATATTTAATTAGGGTGAGTCTTGTTTTCTAGTATTACAAAGACTTATTCTGGTTTTGTTTGGTATCTGTGTGTGTTTCTGTATGTGCAATGTCTCCCTGGCACCATGCAATGACAACAACATGCGTTTGCCTTGCTGAGGGATATCTCAGCTATGAACACTTTCTGATTTGCAGGATGAATTTATTTCTATCTACAACTGTTTTGGGGGCTGGCATTCATGTCTGACTTCATTGGGCTAGCCCTGCTTTTGCTCTGGAGGTTTTGTGTGTGGGGCTGCTCTCAGCGATGCAGCATGTGTGCATGCCACACACAGACAACTGTGTTTGTCCCTGATGGGCTGAAGAAATACCTCCTAAACTAGTTCTTGACATGTTAGGTGTTGGCCAGGGAGGTAATTTGTTCTTCTGACACTGGTTTGGATCTTTCTGTTGTGCTTGCTATTCACTGTGAAATCTTCATGAGCAAAAGAGCCTAATTTGCATAAAATTATAGGAATAGGAATTTATTTCAACAAAGGGGGGAGGGAGAAAAAGTCTGAGGAAAAAAAGATGTGTTTTCTTATTCTCCTGACCTGTTTGGTAAAGCTTCTACAGAAATTTCTCCTGTTACAGTGTAACTTTATGCTGTATTCAGTATGGCCTGGCTGTATCCCATGAGTGGTCTGAACAAGAGCACATCCAAATCTGTGGGACCTTCACATTTCAGTCTCTATCTAGATGTGACATTTAACTTTCTCAACTGCATTTGCATCCTGAAACGCACAGATAATGCAAACGTTTGGCCTTTGGAGAAGTCCGTGTCGCTTGTGTTCCCACCTCCAGCAGCCGTGCGTACTGTCGCAGCCGCGTGTGCCAGCGTTGCCTTCGCAGGCTGGGCTGTGTGCTGCGGCTTGGTTACAGCCACCCGGGTCACATACCCCCAAGTGACTCTACCTCTCCTCACCTGCATGCTCGTTAAGGAATCGCTCTAATTACCTGGGCCATAATCCCTCCCTGGGGGGATGCCTTGTGCACAAAATTAATTTCATTTGGCCACAGAAACGCCTTGTGCCTTTGGCCTCTAAGTCTTTATCCATAGAGGAAAAAGCATCTAAAGCAAAGGTACTTCACTTGTAAGGCCCAGTAGAAAATACCTCACACCACGCTGGACTAGAGATCGTTATTGACTTAAGCTCAGTCAATACATGTTTTAGAAGGGGACTGGTTTTAATTTTTTGTCTGAAAAGCCATTTGAGGCTTGATCTGCTTCTGTTGACCAAGCTTACTAATGTGCAGGGGGGGCGAGCTGAATCTGCTGGGGTTTGGAGATGGGCTAAAGGGAGGTCTACACCTGGCATCTCCTCTGTGACCTACCGTACAGCTCACACAGGCTGAAGACTTCCCACATTTCTTTTCGTATTTCCTTCCTTTCATCTCTCGCTTCCTCTTCTCTGCCTTCATTCCTTTTGGAAAGGTAAGTATATCTGGCATTTGGAGAGGTAAATGTTGTTCCAGCAAGATAAATAGTTTTGCGGAAAATGCCTACTTTCTTCAAAAAACATTGTTTTTATAGAGAAAGTGCAAATTAAAACAACTCAGCTGAAGATATAAAAATAAGATTCTGTCCAAAAGTCTCTGAGTTTTCAGGGTGACTGTACATTTTTGGGTAGTTGAAATTCCTGTAGAGGACGGAGGGAAAAAAAACAAACATGTTTTCACCATTTCTAGTGATTCCACTGTTTCACCTCAAGGGGGAAACTGGGTTTATTGAAGTTATTTTTTCCACAGCAGTGGCTATTTGAGTCCTCTCATTCCCCTTTCTCTTTTGCATGCTTTTCCCACAATTTAAACCATATTAAAAATCTCCTAAAATTCCTTATCTTTCTCCCCTTTCTCTTTCTAAAACATTCAAATCTTGCTATGATCTTACTATTCATAGAAGAAAGAAAAAAGAGACAGATGAAAATGATAATTTTCATCAAAGAAAACATTAAAAACATATTTTTTTTAAAAAAGTGAAGTACTTTGGAGGAAAAGGGGAAAAAATAAAAGCTGTACTTGAGCACTTCTTAAATGATGTGTGGATTCAAGGGCTTCACATTTCATCAGCATCCTTAATGAGCTTGAGGTGCCTCTAATAAATCTTAGCCCCTTTAATGAATTCTTTATAGCTCTTAACTGCTTTAGATAGAGGTTGACGAGTGTAACCGGTAGCGCAAAATCTTGGCATGCAATAAGACGAACAGCCCCATCCTTTCCCTCTGGCATCCCATCTGAATTTTTGCAGCAGAGATAACCAAGAATCTGTCACTGCTATGAAGTTTGAAATTTAATTAGGAAACTAATAAAGCAGCTCTCATATAGTACTGCAGTTGCCTAGGAGATATTATGTATTGTTTAAGAGCTTCTACCAATGGAGCAGGATTGCATGTGTTAGAGATCTCTTATTTGAGTGAAGAGGGTTTAAGATTGACTGCTTCTCTTTCGTAAACCATTTCCTAGTCGGGTTAATAATTTACTAGAAAGAAATATTGGTACTCCTTGAATGGGCCATTTACGCACCATTGAGGAGCAGAGACTAAGAGATTAGTTTCAAATACCACTCATTTCAGAAAGAGATTGGGGGCTCTGTCTCTCCCTCCACTTCCCATGCAGTTTCCATTCTCAGTTGGATTCTCAATGAAAAAGAGCCCCTCCCCCCCCCCCCCCCCCTTTATTTTTTTTCATTTGTAACCCCAATGCTCTGGAAATCATCCTAGCACAGTTAGAGCTCTCCTCTTTGGGCTTTTCAGAGACAAAAACTGGGATAAGTTGTCTCAGCTGTAGTGGAGGAGCCATACGTGATCGCAGGAGTAGAATCAGATTTGATTCCTCATGATGGATCTTGCTGTAAGATCTGCCCCCAAGTAAATGCTTGGTGTGTTATGTCCAGACAAACTCTTGATTCAATGGAAGTTTTGGCACTAATTTCAAGTAAGGGAGTTTTGGTTTGGTACAATTAGTTTCAATGCATATCATAGTTAGTAGACTGTATTTTATTTTGTTGGTATACTCTATAAAACATAGTCCTATTGACTGATCTATAAGTATGCAGCTACTGTGTGCAGTTAGTACTAGAATTCATAAGAAAATGGGTTTATTGCACCTAAAGACCTTTTAAGATTTCAAATCTTTTTCCCATAGCTCATCAGAAAACCACTGAACTTTGTATTTGTGTTTAGATTTTTTTTTTTTTGCAATGAGTCAACTTATATTTCAAAATGAATTGTTTCTTCAAATAAAACTTTTCTAGTGAAAATGCCAAGGAAAGCTTGTTTGACCATTTCAAGACTATTGTTTTTGGAAGAATAATTGAAATTCAAAAAATCTACTGAAGCTGTCCCACCCCTCCAGACTATATCTGTTTGGGCAAAGCAGCATATTCCCGCAACAAAAAGAAACCACATTAAAAGTATTGACCAAGTCTATTTAATATTTATTGCTCTTTGATAACTGAAGAGAATATGAAAATCTTCTCAGCAAGGCGCCATGAGCAGGATTTTCTTGGAGAGCAGTGTTATTGAGAAAATTGTGGCTCCATTATGATTTTCTCAGCTGAGGACCTGGCCTTTTGGCCCCTCAGTAAATGAACATCAGTGAGTTTTTTGCACTTCCTGGAAGCTCCTGGTAAGGGGATTTTATTGTTCGAGGCTGCAGATAGCACACTAAGCTGAAATGGAGACAGTTGTTTTCCCAAAGCGCTCGGATTGCAGTAGGCTGCAGAGAGGGTGGTATAGGGGTTTGTGCAATAGCGTGATTGTTGGAGCCATCCAGTGACAGATGTAGTTAAACTGATTTATTATCAACATAAAGGGTGTTCAATAATAATACAACAATGATGAATCCTCACTTTCTGCTGAAAGGCAGCAACTCACGGCCTGTGGCAGGCAGATGACTGAGCTTGTAAGATGAATTCTACAGATTTCAGCTCAACAAAATCACAATGTTTATCCTTTAAAAATAAGAGAGAGCTTCAGCCTAATTCCAGTCCTCCAGAGTAAAACCCTCTGAAGTCAATCGTATTTTCACAACAGCTCATAGCCTTGTCTTAACGACCGATAACAAGTGTCTCAGTAGCAGCGTTTGTGGAGCAGCAAGTATCTTTATCTGGCTGTGACACGGGTGGGGAGGCAGGACTCTGCTGTTAGATCTGTTGTTGTTTTTTGCCAAAGTGTCAAGTGAGTCATTTTTACCTTGATGAACAATAGTGACCTCATTAGGGTTTTGTGAGCCACGACTGACTAATGAACGTGGTGCTGAGCTCCTTCCGCAAGGCAGCAAGTTCCCTTGAGCCAAGCAGTTGATGAAATTATATCTGTGAGCATCTGACCTATCGGGCAAGCTTTGCGCTGAGCCAATGGCAGAGTCCGACCAACAACACATCGTTAAGACTTTCTTATGGTTAGGAATGAGTTGCACGGACTGAAATGGTTTTCCTGCAGGCTGAAAGGCTCTTGGGAATGTTATTTGGTTATGGAGCTTGCTGCCTCTCAGTTATGGGTTTGAATCCAGCCTTATTAACTTACTGAAAAAATATTACACCTTATCCCTACTGGAGGGGCCGTGCTCTAAATGGGATGTTCATAACATGACTGAAAGTCATATTTTGTGCACAGAATATGGGGTGCAGCCATTCAGAAACACAAATGAATACGAATATGCCACAGGCAACCTAGGAGGGGAACACCTCGGAGTAAGGATGGGGTTAAACTTCCATCTCCGTGGTATAATTACTGAGAGAAATGGGCTGCTTGTAATTATGATGATATTAAACCTGATAAAATGTTTGGGCTAGATTTTTTCCTCATTTATACTGGTATGAATCAGGAGACTGAGAAGAGATCTTGGCCAAATGGAGTTCTTCAGATAAACCTCAGGCTAAATAAGATTGAAATCTTTCACTCCCATGATAACCCTTCAAACAGCTTGTTTGCTCTCCTGTTAGAAGCCAGGTATATTTATGGTGCAAACTATACAAAGATAACTGCTATTAATTAACTATGTTCTAAAGTTCTTAATCTCATCCTCTTCAGGAGCACTAAAATAATTTACATAAAAAAACAATAGCGTTGAAAAAGTTTCCATCTGTTTTCTATCTTTTCCAAGAAATTTGTAGATGTTGGCCCTTTTCCCAGCAGACCATCTCCCCGAGGAAGCATATCTTGACCAAGATGCCTTCCCAAACTACACTAATTAAGGTGGTTCTATGTGAGTCACGGGGACTTTCCTCTTCTTTCATAAGATATGAGTGATTCTCTTTGGGGAGGAAAACAAAAAAAATCAGTGTTTCTAGTCAGGAGAAAGCATGATAACCTATAAGTGTCACCTGATTTTAACTGATGCAGACAGAGCTATATAGGGGCTAGACTGTCAGATGATGTAAATTGTGCAACTCCATTGACTTGCTGATGAGCTGTCCTTAAAAATTCCATGTGTAGAGTCAGCATATGACATCAGTAGATCTGGTATAGCAACATGGCTTTGGATGCAAACCATTTCTAACACTGAACAGATTCAAAAGCAAAATGAAAAGGTATTTATGAAAGAATTACAAGCAAAATCTAAATAAACAAACTTATTTATTTGCAATGCATAATTTCAGCAGTTTTATTTATAACGATTCCTTGGTTCTGTTACAGATAAAAGCTGTTATACAATGTTATCTCTGACTATCTAGCAATCATTCTTAATTTTATTTACTTAAATACTTGCAAGCTTTCTTAGCACATACAGCTACAAAGTAATGAGAAAATTTTGATTGCTAAGCGTAACTTCTGTAAATCACTGTTCTCATAGCACAAGTTCTAAAGAAGAAATAAAAATAGGAAGGTCTTCTACAGCGGGCCTCTCCACTCCTGAGCCCTCCTCTCAAGTGAAGAAAAAAAAAGAATAAACTCCTATTTTTGTACATTCTGTACACTTTACACATCACCGGCAATGCTGCAAGAAATTAACAATGAAATTAATGGTGTTAAATTCATAACAACAAAAAACACATCCCACAATGATGAAAAATTGGCCTGTGCAAATAGAATAAAATTTCTAAAATTTGGCTGTTACAAAGAAAGGAGAAGAAACTCCTTGTAAAGAAGGGAATACACTTTTCCATGAAGATGGTAACAGAAGCTGACATCATAGCAGGGGATCAGCAAAACTGCTACACTGACTCCAGGTTTCTGTGGCTTTCCCAAATTCTGAACGTGTCCATACAGCTGTGGCTCCAGTTCAGGTCAAAACTGGAAAGCAACTGACTCCAAAGGCAAACTTTGTGTCTGAGGGCATGTGAATATCACAAGAGTAACTAATGTTGCAAAATTTTTATTATCTGGGGCACAAAAAGCCCCAAAAATGCAGCTCATGGGATTTTGCCATTCCTGCTGCAAACTCCCCTGGTAGCATTTTGTTGCAGTCGCAAGCAAAAAGCCCTCGCTGTCTCAGAGATGTGGGCAGCAACTTCTTAGTCTTTAAGATATTTTTGAGTAAATACTTCACTCATTCTCCAGGTCTCTGAAGAATTACTTTATAGCTCCTTCTCCCCACCAACTGCTGTTTTGAATCCTTTGTTTTAGTCTCCCATGCCAAGAAGATACGAATTGTCTTTTAGAGTTGCGTGTTCTCCTCTGACGGATCGAGGCAGTTTGGAAGTCATTTCATAAGTCTCATTTGGTCCCAGATTGGTCCCAGATAGGTACTCAAGCCAGGCACAAAGTCCGCGGTGCAGGGAAGTGGTGCCAAGGGGGCGATGCATCCCTGTGTCCCATGCTGTGGGACGCAGCCCCCTGCCTAGACTTGTCCTGCTGCAGTCTGGCAGGACTGAGTCCTCCTCCTGCAGCGCAGCACGGGGCTGCCCCTGGCAATGTGCAATTCGACCTTTTCAGCACTTTGATAAATGGCTATCAAAAAGTTGTGTTCCCCCCAGGTAGGATGCAATCGCTGCCTGGGAAGCAGCGTTACATGCAAGAACAGCAGAAACCGAAGTCCTGCATGCACTTTCTGCTGTCTCCATTTCAACCAGATTTCACCAAGCTTTCCACCTCTGGGTAGAAAAACAGAATGGCATGCAACAAGGCAGGAATCAACTCTGCCATGTATAAAAATGGTTGGGTTTTATTTGTTCTGGTGCCACTCAGGTTTATCTGCACTTTGCAGATCTGAACTGGCCCTCTGGGTTAAGGACAACACCTTAGCAAAGAGCAGCAGCCAAGCCGACAGCTGAGTCTCCTTGTCCTCCTCCTGCATCCTTGTCCTGGAGCCGAGGTGTGAGGGCTGATGAGCAGCACCTGCCTCCTGCCCCTGCCGAGCCCCTGGCCACCAGCAACACTGCATGCCCCAGGCCGGGATGCTCTGGGAAACAGGCATCTCTGCTTCCTCCACCTGGGCGTTAGATGACCCCAACACGGATGAGGACGGTGGCGGGAGGGAAAGGACTTTGTTCCTCGCCTCCATTTGAACTAACAATTCACATCGCCCTGCTATTTTCACACAAAAGGGTATTTGGTAATTTTGTATTCTATAACAATGAGTCTGGTATTTCCGTAGCAATGCATATTGTTATAATCTCTCTCTGCTTTGTTTCCTCGACATATTTTTTTATTAAAAAGTCTTCCCAGTCTTAAATAAGTACAGAATAAGTGTGGTCATTCTGGGAACATGAGAGGCCTGATTATCTGACCATCAAAGCCTATGCTGTAAACAGGATACTAGTAAACAGGAACTGAACCCCATATGGAGAGTTTGTGGTTTTCTTCAGCCTCTGTTTGTTATGTCTTACATCCTGTTAATTATAGAAAAAGAGCTGGAAAGTTGGAAATAATCTTTTCTCCAGATTATTTCCAGCTTCCCTCAGATAGAAGAAAATGCAGTATAGCACTGTCTTACCTTGCTTCCTTCAGATGTAAAGCATTAAGACAATTCATTCCAAGGGGATCACTTTTCAAGGGGATTACGAGTAGATTTTTTTTTAATTACAGAATGAAAATTAAGGTCTTATATCATCTTATTCAGGGAATCCTTCTTTTAATTTTAGCACCACTTTTTGGTGTATTGTTTGGAGTTTGAGATCTTTTGCTGCCTTTTTAGAGATTTGTATGATTGATGTAATTCTGGGTAGGTGCATTCTTGGAACAAAAACAAATGACAATCTACTTTAAACTCATCTTTTTCAAGTTATTTATGCTGTTAAGAAGTTTTGCTGGTAGCGTACCTCTTCTAGCCTGCTGGGATCACTTGCTTAGCTGCAGAGGGTTGTCCGTGCATCTGAGAGGTTTCTCCAGAGTTGGCCAGAGCAGTGGGCAGAGCAGAGAGTTAAGCCTAACTCCCACTGCTCGTTCTTTACCTTTGCTTTCTATGAATGATTGCCCATTTTTCCAACATGAATCAGCCCAAATTTCCAATGGTGACAAAATGATTCAGAAGCAAAGCACTGGAAAGCTTTATCCCTGAAGTTCTGCATTTTGTGGTACTTTCCCATTTTTTCTTAAAAGGAGGTCTTTGGAGGTCTGGTGCCCGAGGGAGCCATCTTGAAGGACAGTATAAGAGGTTTTGCTTTGTTTAGACCCACTCTTATCGGATTAGGCTTTGGTTTTGCAAAACAAAAAGCCAAAATCTATTTGGTTCAAGGTTCCATGTTATCTGTGATGAATTGACAGTGCCAGCCACTGCTGATGTTTCTTAGACAGCCCTGAACCAGCGACCACAAATAAATCTCCTGTTATGTTATTTTTCAGCTCTCTACTCTCAACACTGTTTCTTTAAACAGCTCTCTGATGCTAACCATCTGCTCCAAATTGCTGCGTTACTCTTCAGCTCTGTAAGGCCAAGTCTCATGCGCTCTACCCCCAGCAGCAGGCTCAGCATCCAGGCTCAGGCTGAGTCCTCCCTCCACAACACAGAGCCCCAGCTGCTATCGGGTCTTGTCCCCAATAGATGGAGGAAGATGGGAAGATCTCTCCTGCCCCATATCCCCAGGCTCAAGGCCTTGTAGCACCTCCAGTCTCGGGTCTGCTGTTGGGACAGCAAAATCCTTTCAGGATTATGGGATCACCAGAAAGAAAGGGCTGCCTCCGAACGAGATGGGTGGGATGTTATTAAAAAAAAACAACACACTCAGTTCTTGCATAACTCTGCTCCCATTAAACTCAAGGAATAAAACTTCTACCAACTTTACCAGGAGCAGAGTGCGGCTAGCGAGAGCTTTTGAAGATCCCACTGTATAGCTGCACCCACTTTATGTATCCATTTTAATGACATGATTAATAAAATACCAATAGAGCTCCAAACAGTCCTGTGTTCGTTTTCCAAAGCAGTTTGACTCATCTGTAATCATAACCAGACTTCCAATTACACTGGATTTTAATTGTTCTTCTTTAAGGATAATTATTAGTACTCTGAAAAAAATTAATGTGAGTAGCTGGTGATGAGTAGGAATAGGCATCCTCGCTTCTCTGTCTGTTCTGTCATTTGAGTTATGAGGAATGTAATCGGATATGTGACACCCAGACAGAGTGGTTTCCAGGATCTGAGAGTGCTCTGTTTCAGTTAATGTGTTAATTTGGGCTCCATCTTCTCATTTGTTCTGCTTTGATCTATCATTTCATAAAGCCAAAGCACCAGATTAAGTGTGCGTGCTTGATTTATGTGCAAGACTGCATTTGCATACACATTAATATTTTTAAAGTTTTGTTCCAAATTTCTGCAAGCCATGGTATGGAGTAATACGAGCTGTAATTTCACACTGCATGGCAACGACTGGTGGGAATAAAATTGTCCTGCAATTTGGCCATATTCACATACCAGCAGCTATTTTCCATTTGGAAATTTTGAATATTACCAATTGAAATATATCTGTAAGCAAGCTGTAAGGCGAGGCATTGCAGGAGCTGAAGGGCATGGAGCAGGAGGCTGAACCTCATGCTCACCCTATCTGGATTTTAAAGAACTGAGATTAAAGTATCAGCAAGAGGGACTTATTTTTTCTGCCTGAGAAGTAAAGAAAAACCCCGGAACTTGATCACGCAGAAGGTTTTCACATGACTGCTTAGAAAGAAAAATCCTGACTGGGAGAACAGTTAGGACTGAAATTTCTCATGTGCTGTCTGAGAGGTTAAATTTGCTTTTGTGCACAGCATAGGGCTGCTTTTTGGCGTGGTGGTGTTTATATTCACCTAGTTAAAATGCCAGTGCCAGGATCCCACTGCCATTTATCCGTAAGCACAGATTATACATGTGTAAGGAGGGTGTCATTCTGACAAGCTGGGTCTTTAAACTTTCATGGCTTTGGAAAGTTAAGGAGTTGTGTTGTTTTTTTTTTTTTTTTTTTTTTTTTTTTTCTCTGACACCTAGCCCAAGGGGGTTAGTAGAGCTGCTAAGAAATGATTGAACTGTTGTAATAATTTCTTTTTGAAATTCATGCTGGATCCTTTGAGACATAAGGTAATACCATAATGTGAATATAATCATATAATCCTTTTAGTTTTATTATAGTAATTATTGGAATTAGAACAGTATTGTTTTAATAATACTGTTTTTCTTCAAAGTGCTCTACAAGCTCCATATTATAATTCATTTTATTTTAAAAAAGGCTCCCGGGGGAAATGCTGATTTTTAGAAATGTGCAGTTTTACTTAGAAAATATCTGTTTCAGTGCCACTTCCACCCACGATGGTGAAATTTAGGAAAATTTCAGGAAGAAAAGGTCAGGATACTAGTCTACCACTCTGCCAAACATCTTGGCCGGTACAGCAGAGGGGTGGAGGGCTCTGGTTCAGCCTCTGCTCTGCAGCTTTCAGCTGGGGACCTGGGACTTTGCACTTCGGTTAAATAAGCTGCTCCCTGAACTATCAGATAAGCCGGATCTCCCCTTCTCCAGCTGCAAATATTTGACTTTGTTCTTTGCTAGAATTAAAAGCTCTGCTTGGGTTAGTTTGATTTCTGGTTGACCGGCTGACTACAGTGAGGCTGGTTTGTGTTTGGTCGGGAGGATCTCTGCCCCATTGCTGCTGGGGCTTTGCATGTCATGCTGGGGAGGTTTGCCGAGTGGGAAGACTTTCCCCTTTCCTAGAAGTGGTCGGTCACTGGATTTGCCTGCCAAAGTCTAGGACTTTATTCAGTAGAAAGATCATCTTAACCATAAAAGTGATGTCCTCTGCCCTCTGATGGTTACTGATTTGAACGTGTCTGGTTCATGGCCTGGCTCACCCATGGATCTGAAGTTTTAAAGTGGCTTGCTCAGGGTTACCAGCCTTTATCAGATCTGGACTCAAACCCAGAGGCGGCTGGGTTGAAGAGCCACCCGCTCAGCCAGAAGACGTCTCTTTCTCTCCATGTCCTTTTTGCTTCATAAATGTGTAGCACAATTTTGCCTCCTTTTAGCTTGTCAGAATAATCTAATCCAGACATTTCTGATTTAAATTAGAGCCATTTCCAACTAACAAACTTTCAGAACCGCCTCTCCTTCTAATCCCTTCTTATTTATTTATTTTTATATATCTTGTCTTGACAAATTATGTTGCTTCATGTCATCTCAAACGATGTGGTACAAAATTAAAAGAAAAGCCACTTTGTAATGTATCAAAATGTTATTAAAAAACCCCCCAAACGTTTCTCGTTTTTGCTCACAACTAATCCCAAGTGGCAGCGGACTGTGAGGTTTTCTGTGAATGCATTTACAATAGGAGCCAACCACACATTTCACTGAATCAACAGGCTTGTCTTGAGATATTTATGACATGATTGTTGAAACTTCTGTTTAGTCAGCCATCCCCAGGAAAGACAGCATTTTTGATAGTGCCTGAAGGAATTAGGCACATGCTGTCAAAAGGGTCTCTGAAACACCTGAAAGCCCACTGAAAACAGAGCTTGGACAGCTCAGTCAGTTAGGGTCTTGCAAATATAGTGCCGGCTTCCCACTGCAAAGGGGGTGGAATTGGGATGTGTAACACCCCCACCAGCTGGAGCCAGCAGCAGCACAGCTCTCTTCACCATCACCAGCAGCGACAGAGCAGCAACAATCCCATTTTGTCACGGGGACTGAGACACTACCCTTAGCTCTGGATGTGTCACCTATAAAAACTAAACTAAGATCATTGTCTGTCTGCACAGCTTAGGGGCTGACTTTCTGTCACTCCCAGGGAGGGTGCTGCCCTTCGGTTCACCCAGGGAAGGCGGGTTGCCTCTGAGCTGCGACTCTGGCTCGCTTCTGGTGGAGGACTACGTGCCAGTTAGCAAGCATCCCATTGCTCCGCATAACATTTGTAGTCTGAGTTAACTCTGGGGCAAGCAGGAGCTGTTTCGGTACATGGGTCTCCATCTGTAAGACCCCTGAGGAGTGTTAGCAGCAGACCCTGTTCCCCGCAGATGGAGGGCAGAGGCTTCTTCTGCGGTGGCCACATCGGTGCGAGGGCAAAGCCTGCGCGGGAGACCGTGCCGCCAGGCTGAAGCCAACCTTGGTCCCGGCTCCCCAGCCGTCGCCTCTTACCACAACCCCTCCGAGTGTCATCTGAACTATTTTTCCAACTAGAGCCAGACTGCTTCATCATGTCCTCGGTATGAAAAAACTTGCGAAGGGGACAACCTTTGATCCCTAAAAGCTTTCAGAAGTGTTAATTCCATGTCTGGAATATTGTCACGAAGCGGCCGAATTCCAGTGCGCAGAAGAGCACAGGCTGGACCCGGGGGGGGGGGGGGGGGGGGGGGGGGGGGGGGGTGTGTGAATGCAGCCTGCTCAAAGCTGTGCCATGTGGAGAAGGGCACTTCTTGCTAGGCTTTGTGTTTGGGCTTTTATGATGCTTTTAATATGAGAGACTCTTATCATGGTTCATTTACTTCCATGCTTGTGGTTTTGCCACTGGGGAGCAATTATAGGATCCTGTGATTCATGCTCAGGGACGAGCTGAAGTTTAGATGGTGAATTATGTGGCTATTTTTTGGTGGACTTTTGTTGGTATTGAGCTAGAAGATGTTAATGCACTTTGGTCCAATTAAGCTGATGATTATCTTGTGCATGGCCACACGGCGTATTTTGTTAGCTACGCTCCTTGACTGTTTGGAAAGGAAATACCGACAGAAATTTAAACACAAGCTGTTAATGATTTGCTTTGCTACAATAAAGACAGGCTCTTAATTAAGATCCACTATGGTTTTTTCCAGTGTTTTTTTTTTTTATTATTATTATTATTTGCTTTGAGTTTCCAGCTTGTCTGTGCTCTAACCGTTTCATTTTGTTTCCTTTTTTGTCCCACCAGTATTGATGTCACTTGGAGATTTGATTGTCAACATCATAAAAACAGTGCCAGAAAAAGCCACAAGATATTGCATAAAGTCCAGAATGATTGAAAATTGGAGGACTTTTTCAGAAGATATATTTTTTCACTGGTGAGTAGGTGGGGCCATTTTATCTTTCCCAATTGCAGTCTAGAACAATTCAAGTTTCTGAGACTTGTATTTTGATGTCATCGATCATCTTGCTGGAACAATGCAGCGGTGTTTCTCCCCAGTGTCGTCATTGTAAATTATATATGTTTCATGCTCCATTATTAATTAAGAAGAGTTTTCTTCCATTTAAATAATATTATTTCTCGAGCTGGGAAGAGGATTTCTTTGACTGATCAGCCTTCATTAAATTAGCCGTAGAAATGGTTTGCATCTTCTGAGGTTGAATGTAAATCTAAGCAAAACACTTATTGCAAAGTCTGAAACTGGGCAAAACTTTTTGCAGCCCTGAGGCTCAGATGAAGTCTAGAGTGATGGTCAGAAGAGTCCTCAAATGAGACAAAGGAAGGAATTTTAAGGAAAAAAACACATGTGAATGTTTGTTCTCTTCTCAAGCATTTGATGGGTTTGAAAATTGCACCCAAAGTGGAACGTTAAGTTCAACCTCAACTGTAGAGACTTTGGGCAAGAATTTGGAATCCCTTTGTAACATTTTAGTGACGGAACGAGTGCGGGGAAATGTTGCAGCTGGCCCTCATGGGAGCAGATCACCCTCCGGGGAGGTTTGTGCGCAGCTCCACTGCTGCGGGATGGCTGCAGAGCAGCACCAGAGTGGGGCGTCTGAGCCATTGTCCTGGCTGGGACTGGCTCTGAAACTCAGGGAGTGAGAATTACCTTCATGCTTCCTCCTCTTTCTCACCAATGTTTCTACATTAAGCGCTGATCAGACGCAGAACAGCTTCAGAACAAGTTTTTTTTCCTCTGTTAGTTGTCCTTCTGTGAAAAACAGCCCTCCAACAGAAAGTCGGTCATCTGCCTGACGTATTTACTGATAGCACACAAGAAGCACTTCTGGAATAATTAATTGAATTAAACTGAATACCATGTTTTCACCTGGTATATTCAGATTTCTTAATGGAGCTTTTTGGGTTGTTAACCTTCTGCTACCTTAACCTCTTTAAGACATGAGAGAGCCGTAGAGGGAGAAATACATGTTCCAAAAGGGGATCTCCGCCCTGCGGACATAGGTTCCCAAACCATTACACAATCAAGAGCATCTGACTCAGACAGTGATGGGTCTTGGACAGGAGCAATTAACCCAAAATAAATTATCCATTGTGAACAGTATACATAACACGACTTCACACAGTGTGTCTCACTTTGATAATATTCCTCCACAAATTTACATGACACAAGGAGAAAAGAAGAGGGATGTTTCTGTTTTGGTTTTGGGTTCTCCGCAGCTGAAAAGGAGTTTGTTTCTTTTCCAAGAAATTCAACCTTACTCTTACACTTACTCTAACCATATGGCACATCGTCATTGGTTTGAAATGCTGCTCCTTGAAATAATTCTGGAGTCTTAAAACTCACGGGAAAATGTCTCTCCCTTGTTTTTTTAATAGCTAGAGGGGGAAAACTGTTTCCAGAACAGCTCCAGGTTTGATGCAGACTGGGTCACTGCAGTTTGACCCAATCTGGGAAGCTGTGGACCATGACTGTGATTGGCAACTCCACCTCCTGGAGGTGCGGGCTCCGCAGAGAAGCAGTGTGTGATGTTTCGGGGATGTGAAACGGGTACTACGTGTGATGCTCTCAAACACGTTCTGCTGTTGGACTCTTTCCTTCATGGGCTATATAAACAAACAAGAGATTAGGGGGCACTGGAGCCTGATCTGGCTGCAGTTTCTGTTAAAAATAAAAAATAAAAAAAATAAAAGGATAAACTGTCCACAGCAAAACATGTTATGGAAATCTAGTTTTCAGGCAACAAAAAGCATGGATCGCTGATCAAGACTGGGGATGTGAAAGGAGCAGAAAAGAAGCAGTGTAGTGATATGCCTTGATTTTATATGTTTTCTAGGGGACGAAGCGTAGTCAGTCCCAGCCAGCTGACATCCTACCACTAAGCAGGGACGTTTGATTTCCACCAAAAGAGGTCAGAGTTAAGAGGATTTCTGTTACTGTTTAAAAGTGAGAAGCAGGACCTGTGGCCTGGCATTTGGTGGGCAGCAGCTGGAAGGCTGAGCTCCTGGATTGGACAGCGAGAGGGGGACCTTCAGTTCCTCCAGGTTCTCCCCCTCTTCATCAGTTCTGACTTGGTCTTTCCCTGACTTAGGTTCATCCAGATATTTGTCAGACAAGCTTTAAAAGAGCAAAGCAGAAAGCCTGTCTTTTCCATTTAACACAAAAGAGCTGTTTTCCCAGGTATCATCCTAGTGCCTATCCTAAAACTGTATAAAACATTCTGTCAGTTACAGAATATACACAAATAAAATATACACACGGGGTTTAGGAGGATGAAATCCAGATGGAAGGTTGTTTTCTCAACAGCAAACATGGGCCAAACCCTAATGTGCTGCAGACTGGCACGGCTGCCCGAGGACAATGCCAGTTTGCTGCAGGAGAGCCCAGGCACATTTTCCTACACATTTTCCTCCACAGGCTGCACTCCTGCTGCCTGAGCTGCATCCCCGGCGTACAGGGGCTTCAGCTCTCCTTTACAATTACCTCCGTGGCTGCTGCGAGCCCACGGCGATTTCATCCACCTGAATGTGATTCGGGGGACATGAGTTGGGGCAGCGGCATGAGCATAACTTGTGTTTATCCCCTGGGCTGTGAGTCCAGCAGCTGCTTCTATTAGGAAGATTTGCATATGGCCTTGGCACAGTTTTAAATGAATCAACTGTTCTTCATGGGTGGGGACAGAAAATCTGTCTCCTTTGGACTTACAGCCATAGCTGTAACATTAAGCCTGCGTTTGGGGTGCAGGCAAAAATTTGATTAAAGAAATAATAATCTTTCAAAATTAGAGTTTTTAAAGTAATTAAAAACAGAAAATAAGTGGTGTGAGAAGATGAGGAAAGAGTACATGTATGTATTCATAGTCATCTAAATATAAAACTTAGTTTTGAATGCTAATCTCTGCCTCTCCCCATCCTCTCACGTCCCTTGCCAACAGGGCAGAGTAAGCCTGGAGAAAGAACATATCTGGCAGGTAGAGTCAGCCTCGTTAATTCCCATCACACAACGGGAAAGGCTTGTTGCTTACTGTATAACATCTTGGCTTGTTGCTCACTGCATAACATCTTATTTCTGTGCACGTGACTGTTGGTCAGAGCAGGAAAGAGGGAGCTGGGACGAGTGCTTTCTGACATTGCACATGCTGGATGGCAAACCCTTTTGGGTCATTCCCCAAGGATTTTACGTTCTCTTAGCATTGGTTTCAGTGGCAGTTTGGCACATATATAGCAATCGGATATTTAAACACGACTGTGTGTCTGGCCTTTCTCTTTTGAGAAGATAGGACTTAGAAGGGATAGATGTCTCCAAAGCCTGGGTGGCATGGGGAAGGTGAGCAGGGGATGTCTCTTCCAACAAAGCCGCAAACCAAAGGAAGTGAGGAGAAGACAGAGTCAGAGGCAGGAAAAGCAGAATCTTTTTAATGCGCCCTGTATTTAAACTACAAAACTCCCTGCTAGGAGACATGGAGAGGGCTGAGAGTTTAGGAGGGTTCTAAATTCAGGGAAGAAAAATCCATCCAGCGGTGTTACACACAGTAATAGTAAAGTGCCTGGGAGTGCTCTTGCCCCACGGATCTCAGGTGGCTGAGCGTAGTCCAGGGAAAGGTTGTGCCATGCCAGCTGTTGCTCACCAGGCAGCCGCTACCCCTCCACACCTTTGGCCGGGGTGGCTGCAGCCAGCCCTCATGCTCTTACGGAGCCCAAACAGATATTTCACAAGGCAGCTTTGAGATGTGATTAATGCGGACAAATCACTTTGAAATTTTGGGATGAAAGGGGCTGCAGAGCTGCTAAGTCTAGCCCCAAACTTGCTACGTGCGATGTGAAAGCGATAACTGAGTTGACAAAACTCATTAAACGCAGCACCTTTATCGTCTGCTATAATCTGGAAAATGTTGCAACACAAAATGTTGGCCAGCTACCAGCACATCATCATCCCATTTCAGTTACAGAACAGCGACATGGTGATAAGCTCCTACTTGTTCAGCATCGAGGGCTCCCGGGATGATGTGTTGGGAAATTCCCCACCGGGTACCAAAGGTTTTGCTCGACGGCCTTGTGCCGGACCGGGGAGAATTGGAGCTGCCCCCGCCGGTGGCTGCGGTGCTGGCGGCTTGGGGGGCAAAGGCTCCGGCAGGGCTCCAACAAGCAGTGATAGACGTGGGCAGCAGTTGCAAAAAGCCGCTCTGAAAAATGCTGTATGGATTTCACAATTAGGACACGTGTCAGTCTTACCGGGATTAAGATGAGCCCGGTCCTTCTCATGCAGCTGATCTCCACTCGAAGGATGTAAGAGTTGTTTTTCTGGTTTTGTTGTTACAAGCAGAGATAATTAAGGTTTGGAGCAGGAACGTTTTATTTTGGCGGACAAAGATGGAAGAAGCTTTTGGCATGGTGATAGCATTTCGGAAACACTTCGTGAGAGTCCAGATTCTGGCTGCTGCCTGGAATAGAGAAAAACTAGTTAGGTTTTGTGGGGGTTCCCCTATATTTTCTTATAGTAAAATAAATTCAGGGTCTGAGCAAAATGGTCCATGTAGTCTATTGTTGGGTTCATAGGGAAATGTAACAAACAGTATTTTCAAGTGGTTTTGTATTCCAGTGAGACTATTTCACAAGCTTGTTCTTAGCACTTATGGAACCCTTTATATTTTCAGAGCTCCTGAAAACAACAAGCTTGCTAAAAAAATACAAGCACTATTTTTAGTGCTGTAATGTCTAAAATAATAGCACATTGACAGGAACTTCATCCATTTCAATAGGATGCCACAGCACTGGGCGGTTTATGGTCCTGCTCCAGTTCCCAACCGGCTGGGCTCAGACAGCCGAGCTGGGCTCGCTGCGACCCAGCCTGGGTGGGCACATTGTTCGGGCTGGCCAGCCCCGCCGCTGAGCCGCCTGGGCTGTAGCAATCTCTTCACCCTCTGCTGAAACGCAGCCCCCTCTGCGATAAAACCTGGCCCCTCTTCAACACCACCACAAGTCTGCAGCTCCTGCTTTCTAGCGGGAAGCCTGAGCTTGGAAAAAACGGCTTTTCGGCTGGAGCACCCCTCCCTTTTTGCTAATTTTTGACCCTCTCCTTGATTACTCCGTGAAATCTCCCAGCTGTTATTCTTCCCATCCCTGAATTCCTTTCCCAGCGTTTTATGACAGCTCGGGGGGCTCTCTCCGAGCACTGAGCACCTCCCTTGGCATAAAGGTGAGGAGTGGGGCAGAGGTGCCAGCCCCAGCCAGCAGCTCTCGGAGCCAGCCATCCGAGCTGCCCCCAAGCAGCCTCTCCCTTCTCACTGTAACCCTGGTGTTTCTCCCAAAATGTAACATGAATCCGAGAGCAGCTTTGTTGAACTACAATCTGGGTCAACAGTGTTTGGTGGGTTGAAAGGTCACACTGAAACCCCATCTGTTTTAGCTCTCCATTGGAACCATGAAAGTACTTTAAACTTGAGATGTTCTGTAGCATTCCTAAATTATCAGTAATGTGTAGTGACACCAAGAACTGTGGTCTAGAAATGCCATGTTTCTCTCTGTCTCTCTCTCTTTTTCTTTTTTTTTTTTTTTTTGATCTAACTGGGAGAAGCATCAGATTTAGAAAGTAAATTCAAATCAGCTGGACATAGGTCAGTGGCTGTGTGTAGAGAGGGACGGGATGGTAGGTGCCTCTGGCCCATAAAAAGCCTGTCCTACTGAGGTCTGGCTCCAGGGCTTATTAAATACCAGCCATTTTTGACTAGTAAAAGACCAAACAAAATGTGCTTTTTCTCCTTTGATGATTAAATTCAGCCTGACGTGAGGGGTATCATTTATATGAACACTTGCTTTTATGCATGTGCTGTCCTAAGAGATTAGCATACTTGCACGCTTGCTTTTAAGGCTGTTTTGCTTTCAGGTGGTAGCGAATGTAACCCCTGGACTGAGGGAAGACCCAGAGTGTCAGGGAGGCCAGGGCACATCTGCCTTTCTTCTCTTGCTTGCGTTCCAGCCAGGTCTTTTCAGAATCTGCCCTGGAAAAGATCGGCACCGCTGGTTCCCACTGCTCCTCTGCCCAGGTCCAGAGCTCTCCTGAACCCTTTCCAACGCCATCAATTTCTGCGTGCGCCAGGGACCCCTTGTTCAGCGGCTTAATTCTGGAGCGTAAAGAAACAAGCTCACATAGGAAGAAGGTCAGAGCACTGATGCTTTTATTTTACTCCAGGGGCAAACATAGTTGAGGTCTAAGTATCTCCGAGCGATTGATTTGTTTTACCCATTTTACATCACGGCGTTAAGGCAATCAGGGCTGTGCTCGGTCTCTGCTGTAACAGGGGAGTGGCCAAGACTGCAGCTGCAGGAATTGCTTTTGCTGCTAACATGAGGGAATCAACCAGCTTTAACTTCAACAGCATTTCATAGTTTCCTTAATGCCTCTGCTGCATGGTGTAAGGCACAATTGAATTGTGGGCGATTCACCCCATAAGAGTGACCCTGGGTGTGCTCGAGGGAGAAGAGTGTGCACCAGCCTTCCTCCCCACCAGAGAGCAGTGCATCCTTCTAAGGATCTGATGGCTGCCCCAACCATCCCACCCCAAATCAGCCGAGCTAGCTTGGAAATAAGTCTTTGCAAACTCAGCTGGGAAGAGAGGGAGAGATTAGGGGCTGGCAGGGGCTGGGGTCGTTTCCTCCAGACGTGGCAGAGGACACTGCCAGGAGAAGGCCACCAGTGAATGGCTGTGACTTTTTCATACAGGGCTGTTGTCCATTGGAGACTGATAGACACTTAGTGGCACTAGGACTGCAGAGGGAATGGAAAGCAGGGGCAGCATCTTCATACGCAGTGTCCTTGAGATATCTTTGCTTATCAATATGCCCGCAGGGAGCTCTGTGGACCTCCCTCAGTGCAGGGCAGATTTCTGCACACACACTCCCAGCACCTTGCTGACAGCCCCCGACACAGTGTGCGTTTCAAGCTGGACTGTAAGCCGAAGACCACACTGGTTTCTATTATTTATGGCTAACACAGAGACAGTGACACCCCTGGCGCCCTCCCCCTGCCACCTTTAACCTTTCAGCTCTGCCCACTGCCTCCCTGTCCCCATGGACTACAAAGCTGGGAACCAAGCTCCTCGGTCCGGACTGCAGCGTGATAATTGAGCAGAGTCACGCTAGCTACAGGGAGACAAATCTGCAACTGATTATGAGGTTTTCTTCTCAATTAATTGTCAGAAGCAAAGGGATGTTTGATGTTTAATGTCTTTTTCTTCTTGTTAAATGCATTCTCTTTGCCACTCATCCTCAGACACTGGGAATAGACAGAGTTGGACAATGCAGCGGCTGCGGACTTGTCACTGTATTCATGCATAATCTGTCTCAGGCATTTGTCTGCTGTTTTGATGTTACAGGTCTGCAGGGGACTTTGCTTTTAGATTTGTTGACAGAGTGACATTGACATCTTACTTACAGGCACTGGATGAATCCTAAGCCCAAGCTCAGGCTGTGAGGTTTAGATGCTGTGCAAGTTTTCTGGGGCAGGAGAGGGAGGACGCATCTCTTCTGCCCTCCGTGGGCATGATGTCTAGTTGCCAACACTACAGTCCGCCTGGTGTGCCCTCACAGGCCTGTCTTTGGACTGAGGAAGACACTTCTGTCTTTAAAAATCGTCCTTGGAGCTGACCTTTCTTCATGTGAATCCAGGACCAGCTCTTTGACTGTATTTGTAGGGAAACAGCAATGGGGGAAGGAGGTTAGAAAGCTGTGAAGGTGAGAGGAACCAAGGCGTGCCCTATGTGACCAAACAGCAGGGACTTCATGTAAAGTGAAAATTTGGTACCAAAAGGCCAATTAGTCCGTGAAACCTTCTACTTTTGTACTTAATTCATTTTTATTAAGAAAAAAAAAATAATAAAAAAAATAAGCACACAACAATTTGTGGGCATTTAACAAAATTAAACGCTTTTCCAGTATTTTACAAATATAGGCTTTACAAAGGTGCAGGGGAGTGCCAGTTCATTTTTGAGCCCCCAAAATGAAGCTCAGTATCCTGGGGTATCTTAGCGTTGCTGAGGCCATTTCAGGAGCTGGCAGAGAGCATCCTCCTCGTTGTTCACAAAGCAGAACACCTCCAGACTAGGTGAAATCCTCATCCCAGACAGGGCAGTGGCAAATTTTGTCCTTGTTAATATGGGGCTCAGTTTCATCCTTAGATCTTCCATAAGACAGTTCAATACTGTTGGGACTCTGAATTAAGCACAACTTGAAAGATTTGAACTAATTGTAATTCAGCAAATTACTGGCAGAGCTCTGATTAAGACTTTAAGAATTCCTGGCTCCCAGTCCTCTGCTCCGACCACAGGCAGGATTGAACTGATTACAGAAAATCTTTGGGAGACTCATTATTTTAGATCTAATATTTTGAACTTTCAGGAAGGTCTAATGTAGATTGGAATGTAATAAATAGATCTATAAAAAGGAAAAATAGAGACCGTGCTCTTGTGACTTGGAAATTGCCACAGAAAGCAAATAAGTTACCAATTACACCAATTATTTCAGATAAATCTCTAATTTATTTTGTCTTAGGAACAACCTTGTATGCCATATTTCACTCAATAATAATGAAAACTACATTTGAGGTGCTATACATCCCATTTCAGACTTTCTAGGGAATCTGAAAAGTTACAGTAATGGTTTAAATTCTGCTTAACCACTTTATTACAACTAGAAAGGAGGTTTATGTGTATATGTTTATACATACATATGTATATAAACTGAATAACTGCAAAGTTTGGCAGTTTTTGCTGTGCTGAATGGGATGGGGAGCAGGACAGATTCTGAGAAAAACTCAGCCCTGCATAAGAATCTGCCTGACTGATTTTTCTGGTGCAGTTAGTAACATCCCTTGAATGCGCTGCACAAGCCGAGTCAATAATTGTTTATTCAGCCTAGATGCACAAGCCAGTTGTGCACCACGTACCGTCCAGCTGGCGTTTCTCCCAACCAGTCTGTGCTTTTTAGGCATAGAAGTGCAGACATCCCTGGCTATTGGAGATGAAGGTTTAAATATCATGTAGCTAAACTTCAGCACTGCCTGCTTTGGTTGGAAGTTCTGATTCTCCTTCCTGCCTAAGAAAAAAAAAAAAAAAACAATGATGTGGACTTTTGCTTTGCTTATTTATTTATTTTTTGATGTAAATTAACTAAATGTTTAAATGTGTTGTCAGATTTTATTCCAGCTGCAGCAGAAGTTCAAGTAATCCTTGTCTTATCAAAACCAGTGCATCCTCTCTATACCTTACACACACAGCCTCTTTCAGGTGCGTCAAACTGAGCCCCCAAACACGAGTGACTTGAAAGAAAACAGGGCAACATGAAAGCCCCACGCCTTATTCAGGTTATCTCCCTCTGCTTTGCCGAACTCCCTCCTTATTTTTCAAGCAGGGAAGGTGCCAGGCAGCAGTGGCAAAAGCAAAGAAGAATTTCTCATTTAAAAAAAATAGTACTTCAGGAAGGATGCAGACTGACTCCCCAAAACTGTTTGTTGAAATTTTGTTCTTTTTTCAGATTTCTCAAGCAGACCCCGCTTTTCTGAAAAAGGGATATAAGGACAAACTCAGCTCGCATCATCCTCAATTCCTTTAGCTGATATGTAACTTACTGCTGGATGCATGTAAGTAGACCTGATATTTTTATACTTTGCAAAAGACTTCATGCAAGGTCTTTCCTATGGGTTCCTTCAGGCATTATAATATGTGGTGATACTGCCTTCTGTTTGCACGGTGGCACAAATACTCTGACATGCACCTTGGTGAGTGCAACACAAATTAGAGGCAGTCCCCTGACTAACAGCAGTGTGTCAGAGAAAGAGGAAACAAAGCTAAAATGGAAATTAGGATATGAAAAGCTAGCCAAGAGAGAAGCGCTCTCTGTGATAGGGAAGAGGAGAGCACGGCAGAAAGGAGAGCTCCTTGGGAAGGCGGTGAGGTCCTTGCTGGGATGCTGCAGCAGGAACTTGGGCTATGCCCACCAGCAGCACCTCATCCCCACCCTCCTACAGCACGGGTCTCACTCCTGAATATGTCACAAAAATTGGTGCCTTTGAGGCAAAGGCCTCTTCAGACAATAACAGAGGCAGTAATGTTTTCTTGCATGAAGCATAACCAGAAAGGTTGCTTCTGTGATACGTCAGCTAGGTGTTATAACTTGTTTTATTCAGGTTAGGGGTGGCAGGGAAAAACTGTGGGGAAAGGAGAGAGAAAGGAGGGCCTTTCAGATAAAACCAGAGTGAATATGTTTGATTTTCTCACTAGAACCAGAAAACTAGTATTTCTGTTGCTGCTGAAATTTGTTAGGTGTTTGGGGGATGATTTTTCATGCAGAATCTTCTACAAGGAAAGAAATAACAGAAATACAGGGCCAGCATTGGGATCCACTGTCCCACAAGTAGAAGTGTACTGTGTCCTGTCTGATCAATCCTACGTTCCAGCTAAGAGAGATACAAGCAGTACCTCAAATCAGCTGCCAGGGTTGAGGTGAGGGCCTGGCCATGGATCCTGCACTGCAGCCTGACCGGGAGGCACGCTGTGAAGTCTCCTGCCACCACCAGTACCGGGCGGTGAGGGTGGGACCCGGTTTGCACAGCCTCTCTGCTCAGGCAGCTTGGATGAACTGCCTGGAGGTGGCTCTGGGTTGGGTTTTTGGTCTTTACCCCTGGTGCTGGTCCAGCACTGCCTGGGGAGGTGCCTGCTCTGTCTGTGCTCACACACACACACACCGTCATTTCAACTCACGCGAGTGCAAGGGAGGCTGGCTGTGGTTTGTGGGGTCGTTGTGTTATCTCTTGGGCTGTGCAGGGGGCCTGGAGGCGAGATGCTGAGGGTCTTCTGAAACGAAGCCTCAAATCCAACCTAGTAAATTAAGCTGCGGCATATGCAACACATCATTTCAGTATTTATGTTTGCAGCCTCCAGCTCCAGTATCAAAAAGCCTCAGAGATGGATGCAATAAATAGCCAGTTCGCAGAGGGGCTGGCAGGATTTATTATGTTTATGATTCTGCACAAATAGTGTTGACAGATTTCTTTTGATAATGAGATAGCTTCTGCACTCAAATCACCAAGGAGAGCTAGACTTGGGAGACTCATCCCCAGCTGAAGTCTCTATCATTAGGTGCCTGTAATTCCTTGCATGCTGTGTTTTACACACTGCCATATAAAGGGGTTTTTTTATACACAATTTGGTGCTGCCCTTCGGAGATGGTAACAGCAGTATTATCTCTTCGGCTGGTGTTGTATCATTGTAATTAAGTGATAATCGTTACTGGCTGATTCAATAGAGTCCTAAATGTGTGTGATGCACCGCAGGAATGAAGCGTGAGGAAAGCATCCCATTAAATTTACAGGCTGAGGCTTTGGTACAAGTGCCATGGAATCAATGGGAAGTTTTTTCCTTGATTTCAGTAGGAGCTGGATCTTGCCCAAATCGCGCAAAGCAGCCTCCCACGCTCCAGAACAAATACAGAGAGGCATATGGTTACTGTCAAGGGAACAGGTGGATATTCATATGGTTTGTAAAGGAGCTGGAGACAGCTTGTTGCATTTTGATAAGAAGGTTATCCCAGGCAACGGGAATAGAGTGAAAACAGGGAGAAGTACAGCACGGGTGGCGGAGGCAGCAGAAGCAGGCAGGGGTGAACCCGGGATAGGAGGGAGAGGGAAAGGCTCACCAAGTTAGGCAGAGGTTTGGAAATGAGGAGGGAAAGCTCACCTTGGTATGGGGAAGAGGTGGAGGAGAAGCCAAGCATGACTGGGAGGAAAGGGCTTCCTGGTGGTTTTTGCTGGGGCTGGGGGCAATTGTGGAGGATGGAGGGAACGGGACGGTCCACAGCCTTCGTGCAGATGGCCGTACCATGGAAGCTGCTGCGATCTGGCCCCTTTCTCTCCCCTGCCAGGCACGTGGTTACACAGAAACACAGCCAGGATGCCCCCCTCACACAGGGTGCAGTGCTGAGCAGTGGCAGGGGTAGCGGGGCTGCTGTACCCAGCGGTGGCAGCCTGAAGCTGCTCGGGCATCACATCACCCGCACCTCTGGAGAGCACTAAATCACTGGGCTAAGGGAACTGCCTTGTTCACGCCGGGATGGGAAACAAGATCCCCTTTCAGCCCCTGCCATTCAGCACAGCAGGAAACCAAAAGTTCCTGATAGCAGAGCTGAGATACAGCTGCCACAGAGCAGAAGTGGGTGCAGGGACTCGTTCCTGCGCACGTGTCCCCACCATGGTGCTGGTGTTGCGGTCCTGTGGGCACGGAGCACGGCCAGCATGGCTCACGTTTGTGCCTGGGACTCTGAGCACATTCAGCTCTTTCCTCTGCCCCAGGCTCGGAATAATCCTTGTGTGTTCTGGGACTGGGTGGGGTGGGCTTGCGTTGGCTCAGGATGGAAAACTGAGATAGACTTGAGAAATGAGCAAGTGAAGACATTTTTTGTGCCGAAAATCTGAGTACGGGTTAGGCCGTTGTGTTGTGGTGAGATACCGCAAATGTGCGAAACAGCAAAGATTTATCCCATGCTGTCATGCAGCAGATCAGAGATCTGCTCAAGATCTCATCTCATCGAGACCATCGCCCAATGCTCCTCATAGTGCTCTGAAATGCAGAGCTTCGTGGTGGGAGCCACTGTCTTTTGGACATTTTCAAAATGAGGGCAATAAAATGTAATTAAAAAAAATGGGGATGGTTCCTATGCGTTTGAGAGAATTTTGTAACTGGAACTCCTTGTTTATACTTGCTCAGCAATTAAGCTTCTGTGATGCTAAAATAGGAATGTTAATATTTTGGAAATGCTGGATCAGCACCGCAGCAGTTATTCTTCTGAAGGATGTGTTTGGAAAGGCACCGAGCGAGATAACTGATCCTCGTGCTATTATTTCATTAACTCAGGAGTAGCTTGTACGAATCTTCTCAAGTATTTGCCTGATATATCTGCCAACGCCAAGGAGCTACTGCTGAGTGAACAAGACCACGTTTGTCTCAGTAAGCGCTAACCAGACACCCTCGGTAAAATAGGTGAAGAGAAAAACCAGCAAAGAACCCTTTCGTAACCCCACAGATGTCACAGAGGCAGTGTCGGCGTGCAGGTATTCCTCCGTGCCAAGGAATGGTTCGCACTGCCGATCTCTGAAACCAAGTTTTCACTTTATTCTGACACACGGGGCAAAGCACACAAGTCCCGTGGTCCCGTGGACGTGCAGCTCGTAGCCAGCCCGTGCCCATCTCGTTGGGGAAGACGGGGAGCAAAGCGAGCTGGCCAGTCCCGTTGCTGCGAGCCCACCGGGGCACCGCTTGTCACCACCTTGCACGGGGCACACCAAGAGGAGCCCCCGGCTGGCGGGGGGCCGGGTGCCGCTCCCCAGACGGCGGCGATCAGCACGCACGGGGCATGAGGTGGCTCGGCGCGTACCCGCGCCAGGCTAAGCCGGCCTCGCTTGGATTTACTCCGGCTTTTGTGGCTTCTGCGAGCGCTGGGCACTGTCCGTGCTGCACCAGGGGTGCCTTACTTGGATCGCAAAACCCGCGCGGTGCCGAGGAGCGAGGAGCTGCGGCTGGAGCCCAGCGGCCGCCACCAGCGCACCGTGAGCTCCCCCTGCCCGCAGCCCGGGGACCTGCGTCCCCTGCCCGCCCTGCCCTGTCCCCTTCCCCGCTTACATCGCACCCTGCAGCCTGCGGAAAAACCGCGCGTCGCTTATTTAAGGCTTCAACATATTTGGGAAGGCCTTGCCCCCCTCTAGCGTCGTCCCAGGCACAGGTCCCAGAGCCCTGGGGTACGGCGTGAGGTCCCAAAGCGAGCCCTGTTTGCTCCCCCCCAGTCTCCCTACCAGCATCAGTGCTCGCAGCAGGTAAAGCTGGCGTCCAGGTATGGTCTGTAGATGCAGGTGAAAACATCAGGGAGCTGGAGAGACAAGCAGCCTAAAAGAGAGGGCCCGTGGGCCGTTTTTGTACCCTAAATGAGTTCAGAAATTGTGTGAGCATGATGGCAAAGGTTAGGCAGGCTATAGGCACACATTTAAATGTACCTGTATAAAATGAAATTATATCTAATTAAAGCAGGACCATTAATAGAGGGACTAGCTAAGTTGCTGGTTCCGTAATTGTTCCTGGCTAGCCTCTGTTAATGCAGAGGACGTGCTGTACGCCAAATTAATTTAGCATTTCTGTGTGATCTAACCAGCACACGCAGCTCCCCTCCAGGATGCACAGGCACAGTCTCCATCCCGGTGGTGGGCACAGCACAGAAATGTCACCGAAGGTGACTTGGGCTGCCAAAGTGGAGTACCTGGAAAGTGTTCTTAGAAGGCAAGTCACAAACACTTGGCTGAAGTCTGGCAGCCTGGCGCTGCTTCTGCAGGTCCTCCCCTGGCCGAGAGGTGGTTGTCTGGGCCTTGTGCCCCAGGCAGGGTTCGGGGCAGGTGTGTGTGGCTGCTCCCACCACTTGCAGCTCTGCCCAGAGCGCCGTACCTGTGGGTTCTTGCAGGAGCAAGAGGATATCAGGTTATCAGAGGATAACAGAGCTGCTGTTAGTGTCTGTGCCTTCATGGGGTTTTGCTTCCCAAGAGTGGGGCTGATCCTGGGCAGCTGGTTTGCTCTCGGCCACATGGCACTGCCATCATCACCCGCCTGTCCCTCGTCTGCGCCACACGAGACTACAAATGGTTGGGGTGGCTTTGTTCTTGTAGGATAATTTAGAGAAACCTGCTAGTGCAAACAGACCCGGCTCACTGAAGAGCTTAGTGAACACATTTAAAGACAATCCTGATCATGTTTCTTTTTTTAAAAAGTTTGCTGAGCGCAATACATGTAGGCTGGAGGGAAGAGGGAGCAGGAGGGGTTAGTACGGGGTTGGTACGGCAGGGGCAACAGAGCACTGGTTCAGCCTTGATTTGTCCCTATTTCTAAGCTCTGCCACTTTCCTCACCCCTTCTCACTAAGATCTCTTCTTGATCTTTTTCCTTTCCTCTCCTTTCCTCTCCTTTCCTCTCCTTTCCTCTCCTTTCCTCTCCTTTCCTCTCCTTTCCTCTCCTTTCCTTTCCGC
The DNA here is from genome assembly GCF_009769625.2 of Cygnus olor. Lineage (NCBI taxonomy): Eukaryota > Metazoa > Chordata > Aves > Anseriformes > Anatidae > Cygnus > Cygnus olor. The sequence continues at coordinate 10,174,788 of NC_049184.1, forward strand.
CGGCAGGGGTCAGCAGCCCCATCCCCACGCAGCCCAAGGCGAGAACCGGGCTGCCTTCGCGACACGGCGCCGTGCTTGGAGCGGGAGGGTGGGCAAATAAAGGTGGTGTGTCTGGGCGCTGCTGGGGATGGGGCTTTGAGGGCAAGGCTCCGCGGCTCTTCTGCTCTGCTCCGGGGTTTCACGGGGGCTGGGAGCGCTCCTTGCTCTGGCAGAGGTGCTAATTCCCTGCTGCCCTCCTGCAGGTGCCTGGAGATCTCGGTGACAAGTGACAGATTCTGGTCAGAGGGACCTATGTGGGGTGGCACAGGGAGAGGCAGGGAGCAGGGGGACTGCCACCCGCACACAACAAGTGTCACTGAATTCGGGGTGCCTTCAGGGAGCGCGTCTGTAGCAGCCACGCTTCTGATGGCAGCAAGTACAGTATAGGCAGCCCTAACTTTGTGAGCAGGGTGAAATTATTCCACTTCAGGATGTCTCCATGAGGCAAGAACTGTTGGACCCAATTCAATTTGTTAAGGCATTTGGTGAAGGATTTCTCATCCTCAAGTAGCGAAACGTCCATCCTGATACCCCAGAAATGCTGCCTCCAATGCTAGGTCTAGCTCTGGCAACCAGAAAAAGCAATTGAAGTTTTGAAAAGTTCAAAGGAGCTAAAGATTTGCACCATGGGGGAGATCTCACAACAACATGAGATCAAAACACTTATTCCTGCTTGACTTTCCAATATAAAAGGTGACGTAAGGAGGAACACCAGTGGGAGCTGTGTGAGGGGGTTTGATCCTTCCCTTCTTATTCGTCCCCTTGGGACGCTGCTCACCAGTTATTCTGCTGGCGACAACAATAACAACATCACTTGGTGCTCCTCCAAAAATTTTGAAGTGATTGCAGTGGGATTACACATTGTCCCTAGGTTACAAACATACAGAAAAACAGGATTATGTGGTCCTCTCGGTTTAAACCGTTGGGAAGGTGCAGCCTTTAAGACGAAAGAGACGCTTATTCCTGGAAATACAGGATTTCCTGAGGCCAGGGCTTAGCAGCTCTGTTCCAGTGGTGCTGGGGTAAGCTGTCCCCACGTGTGCGGGGCTGTGCCAGGCTGCCACAGCACGCATGGGAACACAGGGACACCCCGCAGCTGGGGCTCCCTGCTCCCAGCCACAGCAGGGGCCAATGTGAGCTGTTCCCCAGTGTGCAGCACCAGGCTTTGCGCCATCCTGCTCAGGTGAATAAAGCTGCAGAAAAAAATACCAGGGCTGGGCGATGCTTCCCCAGCTGCCCCCAGCACCTCCGTGCCCCAGCAGGAGTGTTTGACAGCCTCCTTCCCTGCTCCTGCATTAACCCGCAGCAGCTGCAGTCTCCAAAGCTGAGGGCAGAGCTTCATTAAAGTTTAATTAGCTGTTATCTGGTCTCCATCAGAGATAGTCTGTGCTCTGAGCTGCTCGCAGTCCTGGAAAGCTGTGCAGTGGTGCTGGAGATCATCTCTGGTCCCTGCAGTCCTGCCTGGGCGGGGATGGGTATGAGGTGCCTAAAACTCTGCATGTTGGTTCTTGTATGGAGGTAAGGGTGATCCCTTTGGAGAGGCTAAAGCCACCCTCAAAGAGCAGTGATATTTCTCTGCTCAAGCCACACGTGCTGCTGCTGTGCCTCTCCCAGCCACAGGGCAGCAGGCAGCGCTTCCCATCCCTGGGAAAAGTCTGCTGAGGAAAGGCAGGGTGATGGACGAATCACAAAAGCAATGCTTAGCATCTTTCCCTGTCTCCTCTATCACATCCCCAAACCAACTATTTTGATTGCTGTACATTCTCAGGGGCTATAAACGAGCACAGCTCAGCTGCCTGCTGGGTAAGGTGGTGGTTTCCAAGGTCCTGCCGCTGCATCTTAACTCCTTGTCTTCAGCACAGGGCTGCCAATCTTTATCCTTTGAAGGCTGTTGAGATGTTCTGCTGTGATTGTGAATGTTCATTTAACGTTACTGACTTAATGCTATACAGCTTGCAGATTCTGCCTAGGTTTTTAATCTTGGGTTTGCATATTGCTTTGATATTTTCAGATAACTGCTGTAATAGTGCACTCATCATTTACTCTCTCGTCACTAGGACAGTTGGAAGTGCTTTGTTCAAGTATATCATCTGCAGAGATCTGTATGTTGTGTATTAATATTTTTAGTTCTGAAAGAGTCAATTATACCTATAGGGCAGGGAATATATCTTTTCAGATGTCATTTGGATTCTTTTCATTACAAGGTACCAATAAGGAACAGTATACCAAAAACAGCATGGTCCAAAACAGTTTGTCTATTTAAAATCTGCCACAAGAGATTAGCAAAGTATACATAGACACAAACCATATGCAGACAAGAAAGAAAAAGGACAAATCAAAACAGTTTAACAGGTAAGCACCCACACAGCAGCATGTGTCATATATCAAAGAGGCACGGCCTGTAAAACAACGTCCTGCAGTTTGCAGTGAGCAGAAAGGCTCCCAATAAAGTCTTGGTCGTCTCTTCTTTGGTTTCACGAGCTGTCCTGGACAGTGATTGGAAAATTGAGTTCTAAGCATCAAAAGGGGACTGGAGTCATCCCAGACCAGCTCTATATGTTTCTCTGGGGTCCAGGAGGCTGAGCCTTGTGCTTGGCAAATGGGGGATTCCTGCTTTGGAAAGTCTCTCTCTGCAGCACGTGCATGTATAGAGATCGTTTATACCCTGTGAGGTAAAATGGGCTGCCCGAGGGCAACTCTGCTTTCCACTCAGCATCCACAATATGGGTAATTGCTAACTGATTAAAACCTGAGCGGAAAATAAGACCCATTTTTTGTGTATGTATGCACGCTGTAGTAATATAACAGGAGATACAAGTGTTGTTTATGTATTTATCTAACTTCCATCTGTTTTGACTTGTTTTCTGGGTCTTTCTCATTTTAATTTCCTGGAGTAGGTGGGCAGCAGTGCTGGGAGGCAGTGCTGTACAGCCAGGAGGAATACACTGTGCGCTGTTCTGTGGAGGAATTCCTCATTTGATGTGTTTCCCAAACTGCAATGAAGGTCTCTGATTTCATGTGTGCAGTGTGGTCTCTGTTTAGGGATAATCTCAGTATCTCCAGTGCTTTGCTTCTGTTACTACACGAAAAGCAGAAGTGGTTCAGGAATTAATTTCAACCTTAAAAAGTAACGCTCTGTCTCCCCGTACCTGTGGGAATGCAATGCTACCAGAGGGTAGCGCTTCTCGGTTTAGCAAAGGCACGGCCGGAAGGCAGTAAGTGCTTTTCAGGATGCTCCAACAATCGGAGCTGTTCAGCTGCCCCTAGTGGAAAGTCCCCTACCTTAGGGTGCACCAGTCTGAGAAAGACTTGGGTCAGAGCCTGTATAAATCAACCCAGCTGGCAATTCTGCAAACTGCCGAGCAGCTGGGACTTACATCGCCCCGGCTCCAAGACATGGCCCTGCAGGAGCACGTCCCCAGTGCGCAGGGGACACCCGGGACTGCACAGCACACCCAGGCAGGTACAAACCCAGCACCTCGGCGGGCACCGCAGGCACTCTCTGAGTGCAAGTAGGATTTGGGTTACAGGCTGGCTTTGCTGCGTAATTATTAGCATTACTTCAGCATTATCAGACCTGGATTTCAGCGCCGAGCTGGTGGATAATCCTTGCGTGCGCGAAGCGAAAGCCTCCCGCCCAGCCCTGACTGCAGCCTCCTGCACCTGCAGTGGGTAAAGCACAGGACTTTCCATCGCGGCTTGTGTTTTCAATTTCTTTTGTTTGCTGAATTATTTGCTTTGATGAATATGTGGTGTGGGAGTGGGCCAGGGCAAAGGAGGAGCTATTTAATTCAGCCCTTAGCCAGGGCTGAAGAATACTAGGAAAAATTAGCCAAAAATATTTGTGTTTCCAGCCAATCCCTCTCAGTGATTTCTTTTTTTTCTTCTTTTCTTCCCTCCAAGTTTCACACAAAGCTCTGTCTTTGGGATTAGCTGTCTACAGGCAGCTCTTTGTTTTCAGCTGAATTTAAGATTATGGCTGAGCAATAAAAGGGGAGAAAGGTGACACTGGCGAGTTTCTGCAGCAGGAAATCCTGAAATATTCAGGCCCATGACATTTCCGTAGCTATCAAATGCTGAGTGAGACGTATCTAGTCAACACTGAGGCCCAAACCTGGTTAGATTTCATAGAAGAACCTGCTGTGAGTCTCAGGTTTAGGTGGCATCAGGTACTTTTAAAGAGATCTTTCCAGTCAGATACCAAAAGTTTATTTTCCTTTGCTGCTGTTTGTAGTGAGGGGATGAAAACGCTCCTGTTGTTAGACTTCACAGGCTGGAGAGCAGCCAAATAGTGGAGGAAATGCAAGAGAGCATCACCCTGATAAGGGCCAGAGGGATAAAACCTGTGCTGTTGTGTCCTCAGGGGCATCGCACCTTTGTAGGCTTTTTGCATTCATTGTGAGGGAGGGGGCAGAAGATACTCCTGCCTCGTCTCCAGTCTGGGCTGGTGTTTGAGGTCCCCCTGCTTAATCTGAGGAATGTAAAGGATAACCCATTCTTAACCCTGCTGAGGATGGGGAGGTATTTTCCTTTTCCTAGGTCATTTGATGCTCTACAATGACTCAGTGCAAGGAATTTTGCATTGCACAGGAATAAACCAGTGCATTTATTGCTCTGGTCCTGCCCTGTGGTAGCTCTGCGAGGGGGAGAGAGGTATAAATGCAGCTTCTCCCTTCTGTGGTCTCTTGTGTCTTGGTCCAACTGTCAGCGTAAGTGTACAAAACCACGTTCAATTTAGATTAAGAGCTATCTCTTTTACAACACAGTGACCACTAGTACTATTTAAGGAGGGGATGTCAGTGCTCCAGTTCATCACATGAACGGTAATAAATCAGCCACCAGTTACAGAGACGTGTCTAAGCCACCAAGTATGAATTCACAGACCTTGAGAAAATTGGGATCCTGGGGATTATTAACCTAACACGCTCACCAAGGGCTTCTCTGCTGGAATTCTTGTGCTAGATTTGTCCATCCCTTTATGCAATAAGGCCCATAGAGGCAGTGAATTTTAGCTCCAAAATTTATGTTTTTAATGTTCAGAGGCAGGAAGGCAACTTGAGATGTGATTTCTCCACAAATCTAATGAGTGTTATTATGAGGAAATCTTCCTCTAGACCAGATGCCTCCAATGATTCTTTTGCAGGCTTTGGGTGTATTTAATAGGGTACCAGAGCTCACCACAAATAGGATGGGGAAAAACTTCATGAAGTCTGAGGCTGTGTCAGCATGGTGGCATCCATCTGAGTTTGGAAATTGCATTAGTTTGAGCTAGCAAATTTTTCTTTTTCCTTTCATTAAAATCATGCTTCTTATCCTCTCGGTTACCTCCTCCTTCTCTTCCTACTCCATGATGTCTGCATTTAAAAACTAAATTTCCTTTTGGGGCCAAATACACAGGATAAATTATCTCCATCCCCTAACGCCTCCAGCAAGCAGCCAGTGATGCAGTCCATATCCATGTGAACCTTATGTATAAGTGCAAAGGGAAAAAAACAGTGTCTCTTCTGTGCCTAGCAATTCAACAGATATGATCAGATCTATCCAAATGCGAGAGGTCTTTATCTGTCCTTTAATAATCACAGAGCTGACCACATTCAGCCCTCCGATGACTACTGGATTAGGTGGAGTTCGCAGCAGAGATGAATTTGACCCAGTAAGTGTATCAGTGGGCTTTTGGGTTTGCTTTACATAGCACGCAAAGAAGTTCTTCAAAGGCTTGTGGTACAATGTGACCTTGACTTCAACTCTCATTTTAATGGCTACTTGGAAGATGACAAAGACCACACTCTTTGGGAGATTGCTGTAGGGTGAGAAGCTTCAAAACCACATGGCCAAATCTAAGCACAAGTGAAGTCTATGCAGCCCACACAACTGCAGTGGCAGCTGTCAGAAGTATGCCAGAGAAAGCCGTGCTCCTGGCTGACAACTGGAGGGTAGGGACTCTGAAGCTCAACTTAAAGCAAAAATGTTCCTTTGATGGATATCCAAAATTGGTGACTGCTTCCTTTCAGGATGAGCATGCTGTGCCCAGGGAGCTGCTGATCATCTCTTGAAACAACACTGCCATCAGCGTGGATTGATGGCTTGATAGGAACTGTGATCCATAAACAACAGCACTTAAAGCACTTGGTTTTGATGAACTTGGGTGTTTACCTCGTGTGAGGGAGGAGCCAGGACCAGATTTGTCCATTTTCTAATGGTTTTCTGACCACTGAGAAGTATGCTCTTAACCAGCAGAATTTCCCTCTTAGCACCTGATTTTAGAAGGGATTTTCCCCCCTGCATTGACATCATCCCTCCCCAACTCAGTCTGTGCTCATAATCAAGTTCACTCTCAGTAGCATGTATTTTATTAAATTTGGCTGTGAGAATGTCACCAATTATGAAGGGAAAAGCAAGAGTGAAGGTTAGGGGGGAAAGGTGAAGGTTAAATTCAGACATTCACGAGTTTATGGGGCAGTTTGTTCTCAAATCAAAGCCAGGCATTCATGTCAAGCTACGTAAACAGGAATAAATGCTCATGTGAGACTTGCTAAAGAAGCAAAACCCCATAAGAACGTTTGCCACAAAAAATGTGCTTTCTTCTGCCTTTTCCTCTTCTCGGCCCCGAGAAAGGCGGTTGCTCGGAGCATGTTGCTATCCTGGACGATGCGATACCTCTGAAGATAAAGACAAAAAAAATCCCTGCCAAAAGACACACGTTCCTGCTCAGAAGCACTGCTGCGAGCACAGCCTGCAGTCTGCCAAGCGCAGGATCCCAGAGCAGAGGCGTGTGCCCAGTGCTGGGGTCAGGAGGACATATCCTGGTCTTTCTTGAGGTGTCCAGTGATGTTTTTCCTCAGTATCACACCCTGTTAAAAGCTTAATTCAAGGCAGAATTTTGGGAAGGAACAGGAAAACTGGTGAGAACACTTTTTTTAAAAAGCAAATTAATCTCACATCCCCAGCTACCTTTTATTTACCAAACACAAGAAGTTTCCCTGTGTGATACATTTCTTAAATTATAGGTTTCCCATTTCCTGGCATCCTAATAAAGTCTAGAAGAATGATGAGAGAGTCTGCAGGGAGAATGAGTAAACATCTCCTACTGTCTGGAATGTAAGATGACTACTGTCTTATCCTTTGTTACAGGTTGTTAAGATAAAATTACCCTATATATCAGCAGTGCTGTCAATGAAATTAGAAAGCACATTCTACCTCTAAGGTGCCTGGAGGGTTCAAGGGAGGAGAAGGAAGGCAGTTGCTTCTCTGTTTGTTTTGGTTATCCATCTGCTATGAAAAAAAATATATTAAAAAAAAAAAAAAAAGCAAATGGAAATGAGAAAGAAATGCAAAGGAGGATGTGCAGGGTAGGTTCTGGATATTTTACCAGCTGTGCAGGCAGGAGAGGAAAGAAACTGTGATTTAGTGAAAATCCTGGGACAGTTCCTGCCTGGACTGCAGTGGCAGGAAAGCTTGGGTGCAAAGAGCCCCTGCAGCGATAGATGTAGCGTAGAGGCTGCAAATCCCTGAGCTAAGGGCACTGCATCTCCCCTGGGCTGTTGTCCCCCAGCACAGGTGGGCTGTGAGCAATGCCTGCAGCGGTGCCTGCCTCGCCCTAAGGGCATTGCCCTGGCCAGCAAGCCGGGAGCACCCCTGAGGTGCCTGACCAACTCTCTTGTTTAGCTCTTGAAAATCCCCGCTGTTGGACATGGTAAATGCTAACCAGCAGGTTGAAAAGTTAGGAGCTCTTGGGAAGACAGAGGCATATGTACGTGCCGCGTTCCCTGGAGCCTCCTTCATGCAGGAAGCAAAGTTGACAAGGAACAGTTTCCAGACAAGTGTCTTCTTTTCAATTATTTTCAATTCCCTTTAAATAGCAAAGGCTCCTGGGGGCTCTGCTCGCTCTAATGACCATTAGCTCACACAGTCGGTCCTGCTGGTGGTGAGCCAAGGGTGCACAGCACCGTCCTTGCCCTATCCATGTGTGAGTGCCTGGGAAGGCAAGGCACATCCTGGCACCCCGTTCACACAACTGTCCCTGCTCCGACCAGGGCCTCTCCGGTCCCCCTGAGGCTGGCCAGAGGGCAGGAGGGGGGCAGGCCAGCATTGGGGTGAAGCGGTGAGAGGTGAGGGTGGGCATCCTGGGACAATTTAAACTTTCTGAGAAGATCCGATTGAATCTGGCTTCTCACTCAGCTCTGAGAAGTGCCTACAAATTTGGTGTTTTCTCTAGATTTCCTCAAGACGTCTTTCAGCCTCAAGTTTTCTCCTGTGGTTTGCCCTGTTTCTGTTTCCATCACTCTGCTGCTGCAAATATGTCAGCTACAGTTTTAGGAGCACCTTGCACATCCCTGTAATTCCTTTTTTTTTTTTTTTAATACCAAATCTTGATGCTGTCGTAGTTGTATCAGTCTTTAGAGAGCACCCATTGGAGAAAATTTACTTCCCCCAGGACGTAATTTTTAGAAATGTGATTCTCATGAGCATGCACTTGATTGCCAAAATACTGGAAAACAAGCTGTAACATCTCCTTGCATATACTAAGGAGAAGTCCCGTATTGACCTGTTTCCCTTCTAATTAAATTGTGTTGCCAAAATAATCACCTCTTTTAGACTTCCTTGTTATATTGTCTTCAGCTGTCACTACTCTTGAATCTATAGCCATGTATGGGATTTAAAACTTACCTCCTAGTGCCTCTGTTTTTACCAAGCACATTGTTTTGCTGCTTTTTTTTCAAGTTGTTTTCCCATTTTGAAACTCAGACACTTCACACTTATTTTTGGTTTGAAATCAGAAAATAATGTAACTGAGTACAATACTAGAGAACAGCTGGAACCGGAAAACTGAGCTTGGGCAAGAAATGCCATTGGATTTGCAAAGCATTCCTCAGTTTCCACCATCTCATCTTGTAGTGTCAGAAACGTTACATGTTGCTCCGTACACACACACACGCAGAAGTGTACATATACATATGAGAATTTTCTCTGAAAAGCTGTAGGGCGTTGCTAGAGATTTTCCAACCCTAACCGTGTCAAAAGAAAATACCTTAATGCTCTATTCACAAAATGCTTTTGGCCTGCTTCTGTTTGAATGTTATGCTTGTTTACATAGGCAATTCACAGAGGAGTTCATAAAACCCCCTTTTGCCTGAATTCGTGAATTTCTGCCCACTGCACGTGCTTAAAATGAAATTACATTGGAAAAGGAACTATTTGGGATGCATACATTTTGCGCATGCCCTTTAAATAACTCGGATATGTTTTCAAAGGAGGATGTTTTTCCTATGGACTGAAGGATGCATTTGTACCACCTGCTAATTTTTTTAGCTTCAAAACAGCACTAAGTAAACAGCTGAGGTTTTGGACAATTCAGTGTTTCCAGCACTTATATCTTCCCTGTAGAGAGTTCCCTTGTTAAAGGACAACCTCTTCCTTTAATTCTCACTGCCTAGTTCCAGCAGGAGACCCTTCTCCTATCTCAGTTCTCAGTCTAAAACCATGATAATAGGGACAAAACTGATTTTTCACAGTCCTGCTCTCCCCTTCCTCTCCGCCCCCAAGGTGCCAGTAGTGGCCAGCACAAAACTGATGTTTGTCTTTATTAATCATACACACACAATCTGCAACCTGAACTGTGTACAGAAATGAATGGAAAAAGCGCAACCTGACCGCAAAAGTATTATTTTATAAATAAGGTCCTTTAGTAGTAGTTAATTGGATACACATTTTGCTAGATTCATGGAACATTAAAAACTATCATATCCCAATTGACTGACTGAGTTCATGTTACATCTCCCAAATTACCAATGACCATTTGCCTTGCAACATCAGACCTTGGGTTCAGAAATCTAGCTCGAGGGCCTTTTTTAAGTACATGGCACTTTTTTTTTTCCTAATAGAGATTGATTTAGTGTATGTTTAATGGCCCCATAAATCACTCAACATGCCCAACTTGCATACAAATTCTGCCAAAAAAAAAAAAAAAAAAGTTTTCAAGGAAGCAGATGCCTTGTTCTTGGAACCAATTTGCCTCGCTCTCTGTGTGTACATGAACCCACCGTTTCAAGATCCTCCTTATAAAAATGTTCTGTTCTCCCAGGTCTGCACATTGGTCATTTTCTCTGGGACTGCTTTCTTACTATGCCAAGTTAAACTCGGGCAATTCTTCTGCTGTGCCCGTTCTGTTCTAGTGCCTTTTAGATCAGCAATAAATAAATTCATTGTGTGTTTCAGCAAGAAGAAAAAGCAAAAGCTGGGGTTGCGTTGTGCTTGCTCTTGTGAAGATCTATTGTGTGCAAAGTAGTGTGCTATCAAATGGCGTAGGTCATTTTTCATTACCCCACTGAGGATGCAGCTCAAAGCAGAGGATTATAGAAACTCATTTCCTTTGGTTAAGGAAAAAAAAAAGAGTTAACATTCAATAAACTCGAGGGCTATGACGCAATGTGGCCCTCAGAACCTTCCGAGCGGAGCTGTTAATAGCTTCCTTTCCCAGGACGCAGGTTTGCCCCATTCACTTATCAACTTTGATGCATTAGTAAAAGAAAATATCAACCCCTCATAACTCTCAGAAATGATACAATACATCACTTGAAAGTAAGCTAGGATCAACACATTGTTAACTGTTTGATCTCTCGAGTCAAAATTAATGATAGGTGTTTTGCACACAAAAAAAAATGAATGTTAAAAGCCTATTTAAGCTAACTAAAGACATCCATACAACATCAGGGTTGAATTGGAGGTGATTTCCTGCAATGCAGCTGTTATAAGTTTATCAGTCTGCGGGTGGCAGTAACCAGTAATCATAACCAGATTGCAGAAGGGTGGGATGGAACTTATCTTTAAATAGAAGATCTAACCAGCTAACTAACTAACTAACTAAAGAAAGCTGGTTGAGAACTAAGTTCCTGCAACTATTCACCAGGACACCCAAGACTCTGGGAGAAGCCCATTTTCTGTATATTTTAAAGAAACAAAATGATTCTGAAGGTTTAACTGCTAGGCAGAGAGAAACCAAGGTTTGTAATGATTAACAGCAGACCTCCTGCTCTCTGGTACTCGCAACATTTACACTATAATGATAGCTAATAAGAAATGGCATTAAGAAATGACTTCAACTTTCTCCACTGAGACGTTGCCATAGGCTGTTGATGAACTTTTAGCTCGTTCTCTTGTGACACAGAAAGGAAAGACCTGAAACGCAGCTTATCTTTCAAGCAGAAGAGCGTTTGAAAAAAATCCAAGAAATATCTCTGAAGAGCCAAAGAGAAGTGTTGCACTGTGAGACAATGCCTCTGGACAATTACAGCCTGTTAGTTTTAATGCATCTCGAATTGCTTCCGTCTGCAGCTAATCTGACCACTGGAAACAGTCACTTTTGCAATGCCCTTTAATTTTTCTGATTTGCGTGTGGGCGGTATCTGTTGGTATTAATATGAATGTTTTCCGGATTGAATTAGAGAAAACAAGGCAAGCTTTCAAAGCAGCATCAACTTTCTTTGAGAAATGTGAACTCAGGAACAAGTACAAGGCAGTAGGAAACCAGGAGGATGATTTAGGTCTGTCCCAGATCACTGTCATGCAGACGCAAAAAGGAGTGACAGGAAAGTCCCACTGGATCCTCAGATCTCCCCGGCTCCACTCGACAGCCTCTTTAGACCTCTTTGTTCTTAATTTTGCTGGATACTCGGCCCTTTCGGTGCGCTGCAGCTAAATCAGTTAGAGCTGTGCCTGCCGCCCGCCTCGCCGCCTGCAGCCAGCAGGGATACCCCTGTTTCCTAACTCGCTGACCCATGCAGACCTGCTGTTTTCTATGAATGAATGAATCCCTTAAACAGTTAAGGAATGAGCCAAAATCTTCTTCCATCCCTGAACTCAGCCGAACAAGAGCTTTGTTTTTCCCCTGACAGGAGTTTAAGATAACTGCTGTTTTAGCCCTTGCTATCGGCAGATGCTGCTCCTGCCATCCCGCCGTGCTCCCTCCTGCAAGCAGCCCCTTTCCCTCACCTTGTACTTGTTGTGTTAGACCTACACTTAAATTTGGTTTCTGGAAAGAATTTCTGTGAAATTTCTCTGAAATTTAAAATTTATCAGTTGTGGAAGACAGGCTGAAAAATGGCAACTACATTTTAACATAAAGTTCTGATAAAAATGCGTATGTTCTAAAAATGCTTTACACATCTTTCCTTCAAATTTTGACAAAAGTTAAACGTAAAATCATTCTTCCCCATGCCTGATATCTGTACTTCACTTATACAACACCCTTTTCATAGTTGTTTTTTTTTTAATTGAAGAGGTGTTTTTCAGTAGAGAAGAAGACAATTATTGATAAAATGGAAAACATGAAATTTGTTTCAATTAAGACACTCAGAAATTTCCACTTTTTTGTTTCCTGCATCTTACTCAACAAAAACTCGTAATTATTTCTCCATAGCCATGGGATCAGCTCGCTCCCTTCTTCTCCCTGATGGGACTATAAAATCCTCAGCTGGCAGATCTGCCTGTCCGCCAGGCTGAGACCTGACACATCCCAAATATCTGGAGAGGAGACATTTCCCATTCAACAGAGTAGCAGAGAGAAAGCAATTTAATTGCCTGTGTGAGCATAGGTGGGTGATGGCCAAATCCTTACCAGTTTCTGACCTGCTACGTGTTTTCCCATTTGTTATTGCTCTGGAGGTGACCCACCCCAGGCAGTCTGGTCCCTGCTGCGGGGCAGCTGGATGGGACAGGTCCTACGGCCCCTTGGTGCTGGGCTGCTCACTGGGGGGCTTACCCCTCGCCAGGTCCCCCGACATTAAGTGTGCCCTCCTGTAAGCAGTGCCAGGGCTTTCCGTGCTTTGCAGCCCATTTTGTTGTATAGGTTCCTTGAAAAGTCCTGCCACATCTGCAAAATAAAAATGTGTCACTGCCCTCATTTTACAAACGGGAAAATTGAGGCACTGGTGGTGATGTCTCCTACCCAACGTTACGCAGTGGATGATGAAAAATAGAGATCAAGACCCCAGATCCAGCTCCTTCCACATCATTCTGAGTTCTGTCTTGTTCAGTGTACAGAAGTGAATGTGGCAAATATCAAAGCTCAAGATAGGAACCTTTTCTGCAGCAGCCTTTTAGATACCCCATCGTGTTAATCACTTAAGATACAGCAAAGGCTGCATTGTGACATCGTGTGCTTTAATGTAATCCTTACGCTCATGAATTCGCTGTTAAAACATAGCCTTGCTGGAGTGTGGGAAGCTCTGCATATCAACCTAAACTGGAGGGAAATCTCTATGCAGAAAACGGGAACTGGTAAACAAAGTGCTGAATTCCTAAATGTGGAATCCAGATGCAAAAATAACAAAGACCACATTAAAGTAATGCTAATCATACAAGCTCTGGTTTTAGAGGAAGATGCGGAAGTGCTTGGGAGGCTGATATGGGACTGGGGGAAAGATAGCGCAGCCTCCAATTGCCTTTTCAAATAATGTGCGAGGGGGAAAAGGTTTCTGTGACTCTACCAAACATCCTTGTGTGAGGCCTTGGGCATGTGAGACCACGCACATCCTTCTGCATGCGTGTGCAGGGCTCCCACCCCTCTCCAGACGTCGGCCCCTCCGGCTTTCCAGGCAGGCTTGAGAGAGGACCATCCTGGGAGCCATCCGTATTACAAACTGGTCATGAGATGTGAAAAATCCACCTTTTTTACAATGGGCTCTCCAGTGACCAGTGATTTCACTGGAATCATCCCAAGTTACCTTACAAATGACTCTAAAGCACTGCTGAGATACATGTCAGAAACAAACCCAGGAAGGAGCCAGGTAGGCCTCTGCCCTGCAGAAATGGGTGCTCTCAGGTGAGCGCTGCTGGTCAGGTCGTTGATTTTGTTGCTTGTCCAAGCACAAGCTGGTCCAAACATAGACCTAGGCACTCCTGCAGATCCAGCAACTGCTTCTCCCCCCAGTTTCTGCAGTTTTTGCAGTTTCTGCCCACCTGCCACCTGCAAGCAGCCCAAGCCCCCATGGAGGCATGCCTGGCCTCCTGCCTCTCCTGCTGGTGGCCTGGGAGAGGAAGGCAGGATGGAGGCGGGTGCCTCCCGGTCCCCACAGCGGGGCCAGGCACGTGGGTGTCTTCTTGTGGCTGTTGTGTAAAAGCACAGTACGGTTAGGTGAAGGTGAACACCAGCATGTACTCAGCACACAGATGATTGCTTCATTGGTGAGCTCTTTGGGGCTGGGCCTTGGCAAGCGCAGGTGCAGGCCCCTCCGTTCCAAAGCTGTACCACCTGGGGGAAAGAAAATGATGCCTTCTGATTGAGAAAACCTGATGGGTAAATTATCGCCAAATGAGGTGAAAATCAGAAGATCTCAAAGAGGGGTTGCAGCATTTCAAGCTTTTTGTTGAGAAGTTGAGTTGAGCTGAGAGCTCAGTGGTAGAGACCTGTCTGGAGAGGGTAAGGCTCCTCCTGAGAAGGTGAAAAATGGCCTTTGGTGCTTTGGTGACTTTGGGAAGATGTGAGCATGCTTTTTGCTGGAAGGATGAAGTGCTGGTGCAACCTCTGGTGCTGCAACATGCTTCTCTTGGGCAGTGTTTGTGGGACAGAAATGAAAAAGCTGAAATCTGGTACTGGAAAGGTAAGCTTTATCTCTTGTAGCCTTAAATAATGCGGTGTGGTAATCAGGAATGACTGAGAAACGCAGTAGTGGGGGTGAAAGGCCAAAAAGCAGGGCCTGAAGGAGTCCAACCTGCAGGAATTCTTGGGGAAGGCATGTCCTTGCTGCCATCTTGTGCAGGATGTAGCACGCAAACAGCCTCTTCTGTGAGATACCTTTATAAGGGGTCAGGACGTTGGGGCTGATCACAGACTGGAGCGTAGCTTAAACCTGTGAGAGGAGTTTTTGTGCAGTGTTCTTTGCCTAATGTTATTTATTACTTAAATTATTATTCAGCTGCCTGGCTTATTATGGTTTCACCTTCTCGGTTGCATCTGGGCATCAGGGCTGTCTGTGTACACATGCAAGCTAGGTATTTGCCTCGCTTGTTGTGGCTGGCAAATATCTCTGTGTTTGGTACTTTGTTCTACTGCTGCCCTTTCTGCTCTGCCTGCTGGTTGAGTGCTATGCAGAAAATTACAGGGGATCACAGCAGAGCAGGGAATACTCCTGCAAGCTTTTCCCACTCAACAGACAACAGAGTCCTGGACTTCCAAGTTTAGCCATTGGAGCACGAGCATGTCCTTTAAGGCAGAGTGAGTTTTGCTTTATCCTTGCAGGAGGCTAAGAGCACCACTTGCAACAGACAACATCTAAGCCAAGAGTAGAAGCTGGCAGCTGATATTCTGCCTTTGAGAGCTTATTTGCTCTTGTTCTTGGGACAGCAGAGCTCAGCCTGCAGTTCTGGCTGGAGCTCTAGTGCCGCTCTGCGCACCAACCCTGGGCAGGATGTGCTGAGCTTGATCCTGGAGCAAGCTGATTCCAGCTTTCTGACTAATGCTCTTTTATGGGAGTAAGCTTTCCTTTGATCTTGTAGACAGAAATCCACAACAGCTGCTCTGTGATAGATAAGGACAGCCACTCTGCAGGCTGATTGTGTTTGGAGATGAGTCCTCAGGACATTGCGCAATGAGGAGCTCAGCCACGAAGGCACAATAGTCCTGTTGGCATGTGCACCTGCAGCCAGATTAGCAGGGCTGGGGAAGGAAGTGTCTGCTCGTGTGTCAGGGCTGTAGTGTGCTAGGTGTGATGTAAATAGACAAAACTCTTTTGTCCCTCTCTGCTTTACACTCACAACTATTTCCTTCTAGGGAGGCTGGGGAGAAAGGCTGTTCTTGCCTCTTAAACCCCAGGTGTGTGTGGGCAGATGGATGCAGGGGGAACTCATTGCTGAATCTGGAGGTTGCTGCAAAGTAAAGATCTATATTATTTTTCTTTAATGGAAAAATCTCAATTACAAACTCTTCTCTCAGGAGAAAGTTTTCAGTAAGGGTTCTTAACTTGTTATTCCAAATAGACTCACTAAAATGCCATTTGGGGCATGATATGACTTAAATGTTGCTTTGGTCTTGTGAGAATGACAGCATTAGCTCAAGGTAAGCATCTGTGGCAGTGTTGGCTTTGGGCTTCCTGCAGGGATCGCAAAAACCTGTCAGATATATACATTTTCATTAGGAAAAAAGATTCTTCTCGAAGCTTTTAGAGGCAATCAAAATATTCTACATGGATGAGCTATGTTGGATGTGAGTCACCATGAGTCTGAGAACTGGTCCTCGCCAGGAATCCGCTACATCTCAGGGTGAGTTGGGCCCTTCTGTATGGGCTGTCCAGCAGGGTGGAGGACACCTACTGACTGCTTGAAGCAGAGCTGGAGTGGCTTGTGTTGTTCTGCAGTCTTTTCACATTGCCCCTTTCTTGGCACTCATGGATGTTATGAGCTGAGGTTCCCCTCGCAGCAATGCCAGCTCAGCCTGTGAGAAGCAGGACTTGCTTTTGGAGGCTGCCAGAAGTGTGGGTGAGCCTGTGGAAATAACCTTTGCCTGTAGTCAAAGGTAGTAGGGAGCGTTGGTGGACGTGACTTCACTGTTGCCCACTGCTCAGTGTGAGTAACCAGTTCCATGCATTTCCATGCCAACCATTAGTTTCCAGATGCAGTGACTAGCACGGTATTTTCCATTTCCAGATCTTGTTTGTACTGGCACAATTTAAAATACTTTGTGTAATTACAGTGGTTCCTATAGTCAAACTGCTAGAGCAATGCATTCCCCTTGGAAGTTTCTTCTTTAGCTAACAATTTTGGTAATGACAGTAATTCAGATAATCTATCCTCGTGGCCTTGCGGCTTGCAGAAGTACAGGGCTTTTCCTCTGTAATGTAGCGATATCTATATATAGCCTGGTGGATATATAGTATTCTAGATGTATTTAAGTGGACTTGACTGAGAAAATCCAGTCCCATTGCCACAAACTTTCTGTTACTCTTCATGTTAATGCAATCAGATAAACAGGGAAGGAAAGGGAAGGGGCAGAGGGGGAGCCTGGTAGGTGGCTGTGGGCATGGGCTGGCTGTATGGCCAGGCACCTTTGGGGATCTGGGTGTGTGCTAGCAAAGGCTCCTTAAATTGCTGAGTGGTTCTGGATATGCTGGGCTTTTCCCTGGAGCTAGACATACTGGGCAGTGGCAAAAGAGCCCAAAGCACAGTGAGGAAACCCATGGTTTGGTGCTGTGGTGTGCAGGATGGGTGGTCCCTGCAGGGGTGAGCTGCCAGTGCCTGGCCAAGCTCTGGGTTGCTCTGTTGCTCCCTACGAGTTAGCTCTTGGGATTAGGACAGCTTTCTCTTAAGGGTGAGAGAGCCTCAATGAGTACAAGGCAACAACCTAATGAAAAAATTGATCTTCATCTTGGCCTACAACTCACAGCAAACAGTTTTGGCAGCCAAATCTGACAAAATCCTATTGAACAGAGAAATTTCTTCTGTTTCTGGAAGTGGCTGAACCCTAAAGCTGCTCTCATTTGCTGGTTAAGTCGACTACTGATGGAGACAGTGCTCAATTACTGCTGGGAGAAACTGGTCAGACAGATCAGAGGCAGACTTCTCCCTTGGTGTGCAATTATGTGTGCTGCTTGCTTTGAGAAGAGGCCAAAGCAAATGGGAAGTGACAATTAAGGTAGGCACCAGCAATGAAGACTTAAAGTATAGGGCACGGTGTTTATCAGTCGTCACTGTACAGAGGTTTTCCCTCAGTTTGAAGAGGGAAGAGCTGTAGCTCAATATTTTTGTGTGCTGATTGAGTGACTGCTATTTTTCCTCAGAAGATTCTTGTATGTAGAGGAGGGTGGGAGGAGCAGATGTTGATTATATGGTTTGTGACAAATATTCTAGTATGAAAACCTGCTCAGTCCCTGACCCAGAACCCTCTTCAAATTGGTGTGTGCTTCTGAGATGTGTGGCAAGCTGTTCAATCCCACCCTCCCTTCAGAGGCAAGGAATAGGGGTGGAAGGATTTGCCATGCCTTGGTACAATTAGCCTGCGTATTTTTGAGTAGGGGCTGACAAAACTGGGGGATCCTGAGCTGGGAATTAACCCTTGAGGTAACTACTGTCATACCAACAATGTTTTCCCAAATCACTTTCTTCAGTTTTAAGCAGTAAGAGCAGTAAATACAGTCTTTCTGATACTGTGACCACACAATGCATTGAAGATTGCAGGAACGAACTGCTCAATATTCAGCACGTCATGTCCAGGATGTTTGTGTCTCTAGTGTATATGGGAAGTAGTATATTCCTGGTAATGCAATAAATTCTTACTGAAATCTAGCTGAATTCAGAATTGGTGTGTAAAGAGTTATCAACTTTTTTTGTGATAATGTGTGTGCAGGTTTTCTGCTACATCCCGGAGATCTGAAAGCTAAAGCGAAAAAAAAATTAAATACTGCTGTCACTTGGCTCCAGAAGCAGGAAGCATCAAACAGGCTTGCCAAAGCCCAGGTGGCAGCAGGACCAGTGAGGGCCAAATTGCTTGTGTCTGTGATACCTGTAGATGATGTATGCATGGAAGCACTGTGGAAGGTGTTTTGGAGGTATAGCAGATATGTTGGGTATGTTTCACCTTTGTATGTACTTGTAATTCAGGGCAGTTGCATCTCCAGTTTGATCCACAGAAATATGTTATCTGGCTATAGGAGAGTATGCTTATTCCTTTTTTTTTCCCCCTCCCATTTGCGACTTTCCAGGCTTTGCTTGAAGCTATCATAGGTGATGAAGCCCTTTCCCAAACCTAGTGGGGAGTTCAACTCTCCAGTTCTTGGGAGAAGATTCTTAGCTTGACTACTAAGTCAAGCTACCTTACTTTTCTTAATTATATGTACACACTTATTAAAAACAAACAAAACAAGTAAACATGTATATGACTGCAAAGGTATTCAAAGCACAGCAGCAGTGAGGTCTTGCCAAAGCAGACCAATAGCTGGAAAATCTCTGGCAGTTCAGGAAGACGACTCAACATTAGTGCTGGAGAAATAAACATCAGAAGGGTTGAAGCAAGCTTATTTGCAAGTGTCGAAAAGTGCCTGCTTCCCCAGAGTCTAGTCCTCTGCTCTGCAGCCACCCAGTACAACAAATGTTTCCCAATCAGCCCCTTGACTGTCTTGGATGTCTCTTTCCTCGCCGGTGTCCAGCAGACCTCCATGCTGTCTGAAATTCCTCTTCTTCTGAACAGTATCGTGAAGCACACTCTGTAACAGCTCTATCCTTGATGCTATCACTGCTTCATTAAGGGCCCCAGAGGCTTGGTAGCCTGTGGTCAGTTTTACTGCTTCCCCTGGCAATGGGGGAACTGCATTCTGCTGCCATCAAGGAGCAGTAGGAACAGCAAAGCTCATTAATGCTTTCTTTGTTAATGAGAAATAGAAAATATTACCTTCAACCTTAGAGTCTTACCGGAAAAAGAGTTACCCTTGTAATAAAGGAGGGCTGCTGCAGCCAGATACTGTGCTCATATTTGTTCTTTTACTGTAGGGACATCAGCACCCCATGTCTTTTCATGAAAGCATGTGGCTTACTCTATCAGTATGCTAAAAGCATAGCACAGATGTTCAGCTTGTAAGGAGCCACAGAATATCAGTCCTGTGCTTGATAGATCGGCCAGGGACTGACCTCGATGGCAGCAATCCTCCTGGCCTGCTCAGCTCTCCATCTACTGAGGATATTTTAAGAGGAGGTAGGTGAACCACCGTGTTGATATTTCCCTGGTCTTCTACTCCTTTTCAGAAAGGGAAAGAGGATGCATGTGAGAAGACATCAGAGTATGTCTGGCACATGGTCTGCAAATGAAGCAAAAGCAGCTCCAGTATCCTGCAGTGTTGGTGGCAATGTTTTCCGTTTCTTTACTGCCTGAGAGGTGTTGCAGCAGAAAAGCAGATCTGCTTCCTCAAAGACTGTCACTCCCATCTGGAGAACAGAAGAATTGACCTATGGGTTTAATTTGCTGTTAGTCTCCTGCATCTCCCAGGAAGAAGTCTCCATCTCTTTTAACTTGAGGCTCTTACCTCTTGCCCAAGCAACAGGTTTCTCAAGGCTTGTTCTTGAGCCACGTGAGAAACATGAAATAGGTTAATGCAAAATTCAGTTGTCCTCCTTTTTAACTATACCAATGAAACGGCTTTGAAGATGGTGTTTTGCAAGTGCTAATTAATGGGACTGTCACTGTGACTCCACATTGCTACTGCAGGGGAATCAGGCTGTCGAGTGCTCTGTGTCTCTGAAGATGCACAGCTTGCCCTTGTTGAGATGTTTTTTTTATTGAGCATCTTGCTCTCAGCTGCTACTAGGAGCAGGAAAAAAAAAAAAAAAGCTGGGATGAGCTGATACAGTTCGTGCCTTGCATTGGTTATGCTTTCCACCTATCACTGTGATGCTGCAGGTATTGCAGCAGCTCTTCGAGGGGAGCTGGTTGCTGTACCTAACTAAGGACTGAACTGGTTGCAGGATTGTGACTCAGCAACAAGCACCAGCCAAGCAAGGTAGAGGAGGTTTGGGCAGGAGTACTTCAGTCTAGAGCCTAGTCTTCATCCCCAAGCACACTGACCTCAGGGAAGTTCATTATTGCTTCTCTCTCACCTGTAGACCCAGTAGAAATTGTTGGACCTTGGGACCACACTGTACTGTCTTTATCGAGTGTGGTCTGAGCACATCCCCACTGGTATGGGCTATGAAGAGCTTTGTTTTTCTGCAACCCAAAAATGCAAACTTTTTAAAATATCTGGAAATAAACAGTTATATGATCCACTGAAATTCATAACAAAGGACAAATTGAATCCTTCATGCTGTGTAGCAGCCATAAATAAAGGTTTTATGGCTGAGAAGTTATGGGCAATATTCCAGCAAAATCGGATTTATTCCCTCCCCACCCCCCTGCAATATAAATCTCTGGAAATGGGGGTTCCAAGGGCTGTTCTGACACAACATTAACTGCAGCTTCTTAAACCAGACTCCCTGCCAGTATTTATAGTCCACGTTCTGCGCATGGTATGTGTATGTTACTGCACCAGCTCTTACAGTTGATTTCTCAGTAGTCATGTGAAACCAAAACAACTGATGGGCTGAACTTGAAATTGCTTGTGCGTTACTTCAATTTCCAAAAAAAAAAAAAAAGGAAAAAGGGGAGGGGGATCTCTGTCTTGCTGTTAGGAAGAAGATTGCTTGATTCAAATTCCTTCAAGTCAACAGTGGCTCAACCTCCATGAGCACTGTACTTCTCCCCAAGACCACTGGCCAGGTTTGCAGGAGAACCCTGGGAGATTTTACTGGCTGGTTGTGCAGTCACAACATGAGCAGCTGTGCACTTCTCACAAATGCCTTGTTCCACCTCTGCTTGCTGTTTGCTCAGAGGCTTAGCCCTGAGGTTTCATAAAACAAGGCCTTGGAGTAACTACGTCCTAAAACTGAAGTCCAGCCAGGTTGTTCCCTGTTAAGGAAGAACAAACAATGCAATTCACTGGATTTAAGAGCTAGATTTTAGCTTCAGGATCCAAGTACTGGTCAGTGGTGCCAGCAGATCACTGAGAAATGAGTAAAGAAACTGGGAACAAAACTCTTCATTTTGTCTGTTTTGGGGTAGTGGAGTACGTTGATTTGTGCTGCCTTCTTGTATGCATAGAATATAGTCAAAGATGGAAGCTGCGATGAGGAATTTGTTCTCATTAAGCAATTGCCCAACTATCTTCTTTGAGAGGCTGACTAGTGCTTCTGCACAAGTGAGACAGATGTAGAGCCAGCGACCTCTCTGCTCTTGTCTACAGCTTGTTACAAACACTGAACAAAATGGCTTAAATTGTTGGGACTTGAGAAAAGATATCTTTGAGCTCTGACCCTTCATAACAGAATCCAGACACCGAACCTTGCTTCCATGTATTTCATATGAAGCACCTGACACAGCAGCGACAAATAATGCCGGAGTAAATCCAGCAGCCCAGAGCAGTTTGCCTTCATTAGCCAAGGCAAAGGTCACGCTGCTGGTGTCACCGCTGGTGTCTGGCCACTACCGAGGCTGTTGCCTGCCACAGGCCTTAGTGGAAAGCTCATGCAATGGAGGTGAGAGGCAGGAACAGGGATAAAAGGCTCCTGGTGCCTCTAATGGGGCTTTTTGTACCCTGCAACCACGGTAACTTCCCCAATCTGAATGTGCTGACTTGGAAATCTAGCATCAGCCTGAAGTTCCGGGCGTGAGCTACAGGTGCTGACGCACTGAAGCATGACAGATCTGAGGTCCAGGCATCCCCCTCCTTTTTCTCTTAAGAGCTGCCTAAAATAAGACCATTAGGCCAGAGTTATCAGCAACCCAGAGCTGTTAATTCTGGAGTCCCTTCAGCTCCCAGTTCAGAAAGGGTAAGTGCATGTTTCTAATTATGTGGATGTTGCAGCGAATACAGCCACTCACCCCCCAGACACAAATGCTTCATTCCCCAAATTACCGCTGACTGCCTGGGATTGGGTTTTATTGCAGACAAGCAAAGCCAATTTTTGGGGGGTGAGGTTAATTCAAGCAGCACTCCATAGAGCTTTATCCTGCAAATGGTTAAATGCTTAACTAGGCAAAATGGTCTAAAGTTAAAGTGTGAAGCTACCTTTCTAAGGGTTTGTGGGACTGAGACTTGAAGTTCCTTTTTCTCCCCTAGTTTCCACCGTACTTTTCTCTGGAAGAGAAACTAATAAATATAAGCCCAAACTTCAGCTGTCTAAAGACTGCGCTTTCTTCATTGATGGAATTAATCCAACCATCAGGTGGCAAACATCACAGTATCAAAATAAGTCTCAAAATGTTAAAATTCAGTCCTCACCTATTGCCTGGTCAGTGAACAGGCCCTGTGGAAACAACAGCGTGCATGTTGGGAAACAAACCAGTGTGTTAAACGTGTTATCACAAACTTCTGGTTTTACTGCTGACTTAGGAGTATGAATTCTGCTGCATTAAGCAGAAGGGACTAGATACTTTTATTTAAAACAGAGTAACTCAAAGTGGTCATAATAACCCATGTTGCTTTTGTACTGGGGTAATGAATGACTGTAGTATAAAGCGGTTCTAGTTTTTGCCTCAAGCTCTTGTCAATCATTACCTGATAAATAAAAACTTCAAACAGGCTCTTTTTACTTTAATTGGGTAGAATTTCTCTCCAAAGGAAGGCTGAATACAGTGAGTAATGTGTTTGTGGCAGCAGTGGAAGTCAGCAAGCAGGGTATTTGGATGGAAACTTACAGAGGATGCAAATCCTGAACTCAAAAGATGAGTCTTGTTGGTTTTACTTCATCCAGAAGTTTCTGTTCCCATTGCTGGCAGGGCTGAATGGATTGAATGAAGCCGTAGAGGAAATCCCGTGGTCCTTGGCACCACCACTGAGCTCTGCTTGTGCTAGCCCTGCTCTCCCTCTGTTTTTAGGCTTTACAGCTGACACTTCCATAAAAAATCAGAAATCTTAAGATTACACTAAAGCTTTCTTAAATCATTATCTTTTATTATATGAACCTTGGCAGCAGCAGAGGCAGCTTTCTGTGTAAGGACCAAGGGTCCTATTGTCAGCACTGGAACAGAATTAAAACAGCTCAATTAAGCAAACATAACATCCTCAAAGTTTGGCCTGAAAGAAGTTAAAATAACTGATCTATGAAATGTTATAAATGTGCTTTAAAATGTCATTACTCAGATAAATCTAGCAGTTTTGAAGCTGGCTCACTCCAGTTTTATGGCCCTGCCCGTTTATGGCTGTGTACGTATTCATGTCAAGAATTCCTCTTCCAAAACAGTAGATGAAGAGACAAAGCCACAGTAGCGCTGTGGACTGACGGGAGGCTGCAAGGAACTTGGGAACAGAGTTTTGGCTCCCAGGCTGGGAAAGCTGCTACGGAGCATATCCAGCAAATTGTGTGCGTTTGTGGCAGAGCTGGAAACCAACTGGTATTTCACGATGTAAGGCTGGATGTGTTGAAGTTGGTGGTAAAGCTGCTCTTGGCTGCTCTGTAGTTAAGACTGGTGCTGTAAGACAATGATTTCTTATTTTTCTTCCCCTTGCTGGAACCACCTCTGACTTAAAGTGGGCTTAAATGTGGAGAATTTGGTCCATACTGAGAAATACCAGAAGGCACTCCTAAAACTACTCTAGACATACAAAGTCTGGACAGACTTCAGTTAGGTCAATAAGGCCTTTCCACTGACACTTTGCTGGACTTTGGATCAGCACATGAAACATTTACTTATGATCTATAATCACTTGTGGAAGATGGCAGTGCAGCTTCAGAAAGCTGATGATTTAAGTCACTGGACCAGCAAATACATTTATGTAAATTGGCACAACTCTGCTCACAGTTCAAAGTAAACAAGAACCCAAAAATTGCTGCTTTGCCCTGAAGATGTAATGTTTAGTTAATACAGGGATTTAGACCATTATTTTTTTTCAGCTGCCTCCATAGCAATGCAGTGTGGTATCCACAGTAGGAAACCTCATGCCAGCAGCATCTCTGAAATATGCTAAAACAATCTAAATTAGAAAATGTCAGCTTCTTGGCTGATGTTCCTTTGGAGTTTCTTCTTTCCTTTCTTGTGCCTCTAAATTTTATTGGGATGACTAAATCTCTGAACTATGTTAGCAGTAAACAGAACTAATTTACCCCCCGCTTCTTTGAAACAGCTGCTGACAGCTGCACTATAATTCAATCACGGATCTTTGCAGTGCAGGCTGCAAAACATATTCATATTTTTTTCATATTCTTTCCTCTGTGTTTGGACTGGAGGCGCTGCACCCAACAGTGACGTGCTGATTTTGCCAGTACATAGGGGTTGATCTACATGAAAACAGAGGATCCAGGTGAAATATTGCCCGGCCAAAAAGGTTCTTTGAATAAAGGGAGAATAACCACACAGATACACAATGTTGTTGGGATATCTTTTGTAAAATTGCAATGATTTATTTTACTAGTTTGTACAAAAGGCTTCTGACAACTGCTCTATGAAAAGAACCAGAAATGTGTATGCATTTTTGCCAACTGTTAATAAATATCTTCTTAAATAAGGAAACAAATGTTCTTAGGAACTGAGAATCATTTTTCCTGGATGTGACTGAAAAGGAATTCAGAGATGGAAATAAATAATTCTTCTTCCGCTTTTGTGACAACTATTTACATAAAAATGTACAAACAGTGAAGCTGATGTTGAACCTAGCAACAGAAATCCTATTATGTTTAAAAAAAAAAAAGCAAAACCAAAACAAACACTCCCCATGTAATATTTAATATATGAATCCTATACAGCAAGATACCGTGGTCCAAGTTAAAAATGCAATACACCGATGCAGTGACCACCAACACTGAAACACCCACAAGAAAAACTAACCCTTGTCTACTAAATAGTGGAAGTTGAGGCCTGATTAGCTTCGCACTTCGCAGGCAGCACCTTAACTTCCTTTAGGAGGTTTACAGAAGCACTGCTGTGTATGCGTGTACAATGGCAAAAGGCGCTTCTGATCTGTGTGATTTCAATGCCTCACTCTAAATAAAAGATGCCCTGGGGGCAGTTTTGACTTGGCAGTTTGGTGGAGAGGTCTCGTCTGCAGGCTGCTAGGAGAGATGCTCTTTTGGCGTCAGCTGTTGTCCTGGCATTGGCTGTAACTATTGGCCAAAGTCTCACCTCACACCAGGTAGGAGGAAGCTTGCCAGAGTTGAGCTTGCAGTGTGTGTGCTGCGGGTCCTTCAGGTGTTTGAGTTGCCTGGTTTGGAAGCAGGGCACACCTGGCAGTCCAAAAGCTACCAGTGCCATGGAGAGACTTCCACTTTCCCATAAGCCTAATCCTGCTGCCAGGAAAACTGCTGGACAAACACCAATTGACTTGAATGCGATTAGAATTAAACAACCAGAAACAAGTTTCCGATTTATTTCATAGCAAATAAACTTTTTGCTCTACAGAGCGATCCAGGGCCAAGTTCCCACTGAGGCTGCATCACCCCATCCCCTCGGTGTGCATAGAAACCCAAGTCCAGGCATTTATGTTCTGCACCCATCTGTTAGAGGTTCAGCTTTTTGAAGTTTGGGATTTAGAGCTGAATGTGTTGAGGACCTGGCCTTTAATAGGGCAGAATTTTCTTTTTTTATCTCCCTGGTGAAGCTCATGCCAGTCCTGCTTTTGTTATCTCGATGTATGATAAAGTTTTGGATCAGTTTGCGACTGGTTACTGCTCCTCTCTGGTCTTATCGCAACAACTTTAATCGAGTTGTAATTACGTAGGTGTGATGTTTGTGTAACCCGTGACTTAAAAGAAGGAAAAAGAAGAGCCTCGAGGGGATGTTTTCCTGCCCCTGGTTTCATCTTGTAGATGTGGCTACTGAAAGTGATTCTTTATTTTTATTTTGTTAGAGGTGAAACCAATAGTAGAGCAGTGTCTTTGTATCACAATCAGTGGCCTTGGGAAGTAAGGTTTCCTGTCGGGTTTCGTGGTGCTGGGTGTACATCCCAGCTTACAGCACCTTCTGTACGCCAGCCTCCGCATTTTTGTAAAAGTGTTGGAACTTGTTCTGTCATTGAAGTCAATGGATATTTTCCAAACAGGAGCAGGACCTTCATCTGTCTTTCACAACTCTGTAACTGCTTAGGATACCCCAGCTAAACCCTAGGTTTAATCCCAAAACATTTATTAACATTCTGCTGCTTTCCTGTTTCAAGTTCATAGCAAATTCAAATTCTTTCTGGTTGCTAGAGGAAATTTTCCCGTGTTGACAAAAAAAAAAAAAGAAAAAAAGTATATCCCCAAAGTCTTGCTCTTGGGAATTATTTTCTTCAGTTCTTTTGCTTGCCAATTAGAAAATTTTTTATTTTCTCTTAAACTGATTTGGCCTTTGAACTTGAATCAATCCAGATATAGCTTTTACTGCTGCAGTTTAAAACTGGAACTTGCTTCTAATTAATCTTTGCTTCTGCTTATGAAATTGAAGCAGAGGGATGGAAGTAAGAATTCTCTAACAAAATACCTGTTCAATCCAGGTATGTTTTGCTCACTTATTTTATTGCAAACCGTGTGTTACAGGAACTACAGATGTTTAATAGTCACGGCACATTCTCACCTTGGATAGATTATTAATTTTTAATTCATAATCAACACTGGTGTGTTTGCAATCTTCTGAAAGACTCGTTTGCAGAAGTATGTACTGTAGGAGCCAATTTTGTAGGCAGATTTGGTTTTAAATGGTTTGTCTGACTTGTTTCAGTTTACAAGCTCATTGTCTGTAATAAACTAAAACAAAATGTGTTCAAATGCCACTTAGATGCAGAAACTGTTCCATTGTCTGAACTTTCAGAAGCCCAGTCCTAAAAACTGTTTGGGATTTTTTAAGCCCGCTGCTGCAGTGCTAACCTTTTCCCCTCCCCCAGCGATCCGAACGAAACCCACTCTTTACAAATCACTTTTCTCTTTCTTTTTTTTTCTGTCTTACAAATCTAATGACAGCCACATGCTCGTACCACCATGTTCCTGTATTTTTTTAAGATAACGTTGGAGCTGTCATCGAAGTAGAGCACTGAGATGGCATTGAGTTGGGTAGGAGCACAGCAGGGTTTCGGCACGGTCTCTGGGTTTATAAAGTGAACCTGGGGAATTAAAGTAGAGGCATGTTAAGATGTATTTTCCCTTCTCCTCCCCCAGGTTTCTCTTCCCCAGGCAGCCCGCTCACTCAGACATGTTTTGAACACCTGGCTTTGTGTACAAATGTCTTGAGATGTCCCCTGCACGTATGGAGGCTGACACACACACCGAAGTCAGATCTAGTTGGAAATCTTTCAGTGAAACAGGTTTTCATTAGAAAATTCCCATTTGTCAGAGCAGTCAGAGTTCTGCAGAAGCGTACCAGTTACGATAAACTCTGTGGGACGTGCGGGCGAGGTTTTGTGAGCAACCCCATGGGCAGCACCGAGACCCGGCCGGCACCAAGGGCTCCAGGTCCCCAGCTGCAGGACCTCTGAGGAGAGGGGGGAAAGTGACTAAAAACCAATCCTCCAGGAGAAAAGCACTGAATTTTCTTTCCTTGGATATGTAGACGTTTCTAGTTTCCCTAATGTTTTCTGCAATGCTGTCCCTAGATGTGCACAGGGCACAGGACGTGGATGAAAAAGCGGAGCGAGCCTCCTTGTGCCCTACAGACATGGGCAGGGGACTGGGGCTGTGCCAGGAGGGATTCCGAGCAGGACAGCTAGGGCTGCTGCCCAGCCAGGGTGCTGGGGGCTGGCGTGTCCCCTGGCCCTGCCAGCTGCTGTGGTGCATGGCTTTGGGGAAGCAGCTGGGGCCGCCGAGGGTCTCCCAAAGCGCTGGCGCTGTCATGTGAAAGCGCTGGCTCGGGGCTCCCATCTGGACGTCTTTGCACAACTTCATAAAACAAATACACCCACAGAGCAGCTGGGCTGTGGAATTTCGGGATTCACTGACCCCTTCCTCAGCCTGCTCCCAAATCCATTTCTGGCGGCAGCACACGGTGTGCGTCCTTACAGAGTTTTTCCAGGAGATGCTGATAATGGGTCTCACATCCTGCTCTTCCCTCCCCGTGCAGTGGGACTATACCACCATTAAGATGCCTATCACAGGGCCCCTTTAAACTAGAGAGAGCATGTCAATGCTTGCAGCAAAGAGAGGGTAATTCCTAGCCAACTATTAATTCAGGCCACTTGGCTAGACATGTTTAGCCAGATGCTGCAGGCATCTTAAAGAGCTAATGCAGACCTTCCTTCTGGTGTTAGCTCAGAGGTCCTTTTTGGTATAAACTTATTGCTGAGTAGCACCTAGCAGAAATAACTGTACTACAAGCTCCGTGACACCTACCAGTGTCTGCACAATGGCGTGATTTGTAGCATTCATGTACGAATTCAAGGGGAAAGCACATTCTCCTTCACAGTAGTACGCAGCATAGCCCTCTGGAGCGATGATCCAGTCCTTGATTAATTGAAGACATTAGATCGTGGAGAAAGACAGAAATATTGTGCAGTGAAACACAAAGTAGAATGACACATAAATCTATCAATTCATATGTCTGCATACAATTACAGGAGCTTGCAAAACAAAAATCTGGCACAATGGCCTTTCTAGTGCTGTCCTATACACCTCTAAAGCAGCTGCTCTTCATCGGGTGGCATCGCCATCCCTGGGGGTGTTCAGGGAAAGGCTGGACGAGGTGCCTAGGGACATGGTTCAGTGGGTGACATTGGTGGTAGGGTGGTGGTTGGACCAGATGATCTTGGAGGTCTTTTCCAACCTTAATGATTCTGTGATTCTAAAGTACTCCTATACCCTAACTTTGCAGAAGCGCTTCTTAAGCATGCTACGATCAATACATAATTTCTTCCCGGGGGCATGGGTGGGGGGAGTCCACACATTGGCTTGATCTCTAGCAGCCTGCCAAGGGACGTGCAGCCCAGCTGGCACTGGTGAAGCAGAGCCCTTACCTGCCACCCCAGGTCCCTGAAGCTGACGTAGAGCTCGTGCTTCTTGCAGGCCTGCCGCTGGTCGCTGCTGCTGTTTTCTGTGGGGAGCGGGGCTGTCAGCCTGGGCTGCCCCCAGCCCTCGGCAGCACCCAACAGGGAGCAGGCGGCGCTGCTCAGCTGTTGTGCTTGCTGCTTTCTTTTAATCATTTTCAGTTTCTC
The DNA here is from genome assembly GCF_009769625.2 of Cygnus olor. Taxonomy (NCBI): domain Eukaryota; kingdom Metazoa; phylum Chordata; class Aves; order Anseriformes; family Anatidae; genus Cygnus; species Cygnus olor. Next base: position 10,204,448 of record NC_049184.1, read on the forward strand.
GTGCTTTAATCATAAAATATAAAGTGCAAAAAGCCAAAGACACCCAGAGAACACCCTCTCCCTCCCAGCTTCCTTTGACCTTATGTTGGAAAAACCCGGGTATCTCAGATGATTGCCTGCTGTATTAAGGAGAACTTGTGCAAGGAGTGTTGGGGAAAAGCAACCTTTAACTCTTCTCTGCATTCTGAGCTGTGCGTGATAATTGCACCTTCAGGCCTGCAAAGGCAACATGATGATATGAAAATAATACAAAACCTGTTCGTGCAGCTGCAACTGGAGTACAGCCGGTGACAGCGCTTCGTGGCGAGGCCAAAGAACAAAGCATGGGTCAGAACCAGGGATCTGAGCATCCACAGCTGTCAGTGTTGTTTTAACGTTGTGTTCATCCTAGGCATATAGCCTGACATCACACCTTGTGCCCCGGGGGTCCTTCTCCTTCCCTCTCTTGCAAGCTCCCTTTCCATTCGGCAAAATGCTCGAGGAGCAGAGCTGGAATTTGCCACTGCCCTCAGAGGAGCTCGCCCCGTGCTGCGGCTCCTGCTGGGGACGTCACCAAGGGCCTGCTACTCCGAGGTGTCTCGTAATTAAGCCACGTTTCTATTTTAAATGCCTGGCGCTTTTCTTCCATACTAGGACACGCAGCTCCCCATGGAATGGCTGCAGTTATCCTGAGCAAGGAATGGGCTTTCCTGTTCCAGGCAAAACTTCTGGAATTACTAAGCTTTTGGGGGCTGAATTTAAAATTGCAGCCTCTTGAAAATGTACAGCATTTTGATTCAGATCCACTGAAATACCTTACTGTAACAATCATTTATTTGTTTTAAAGTAATTATCTTAAATTTCATGATAAGAATTTATATGGGAGATTGTTTAGATGGCTTTTTTTGTTTGTCTGTTTTAATTGGATTAGGATATCCTTCAGTTGAACACTGTTTCAAAGAAACATTTCTAATTTTTTTGGAATAATCCCTAATCCCAAGTAGTTTCAGATCAGCAACAGAAAATGAGTGGTAGACCAAAGAGACAACAAACAGCGTTGAGTATGGGCGAAACTGTTCCTATCTAGTGTCAAATCTAGCAGAGTGTTATCCCACACCTGCAAACACAAACCCAGCAAACCTCCCTGTACCTGCAATGTTCGACACCCGGAAAGCTTCCTGGTTCTTTGGCGTTTTGGATCGATTCTGGCTCCTTTGCTTCCCTCCCGTGGAGCGAATGCTCCGGAGATGAACCTCAGTGGCTTTGAAGAAGGCTACAGTGAATGGCTGCTTGTTCTGTGGGCCATGCCTCCCAATTAGACCTGCCAGTTTGGGGTTGATGCTTTGCCCTTAAAAACAAAACAGAGTTAATCAGGATTGCGGTAACTTCCCATTTTCAGCAGGCATGGTAAATACACCAAGGAGGAGAGCTGCTGTCTGGTCCATAACGATGATTCCTAGGCACGTCCGTAGCCACCAAGGGCCTGGACTTAATCGACAAAGCTGCTTCTGACAAGAGCAGCTTAGCACAGCTAACTTCATCTTATATCTGCATGTAAAAGTTACATAAAATGCTTCTACATATAATTATTTTACCCTAAATCCGCTTAGCATTAACTTTTCCTGCATTCTTTAGAGGGGTTTCTTTAAGTTCACCAGCCTATAATTTGAAGTGAGCCTGTAAAAGGAACCATAAAACTCAGCCCATAGGAACACTAAATTCCCACTGGAAGGTTATTAACTTAAAATAAAAATGCCTTATAGGAAATGTTGTCAGAGTTCTAGATATACCGCAGCTGAGAGAAACAAATAGTTCAGATATTGGAAGATGTCACACTTATTGTTGTGTCTCAGCACTACTGTACCCGATAACCTTGTTTCAAAGCCATTGATTGCCATGTGTGCTTCCTTCATCCTGGACTTCTAAATTAATTTTATTTTTGTTGAAAGTTCATTAGGTGGTTTTGCTGTAGAATGAAATCATTGTTCACAAAAGATGCGAGGAGCAGGTGGCAGAGTGATATTGAACATTTTTCCCCGTTCTCTCCAAGAGTGTCTGGGTGCTGTTGTGAAATGGAAGGGTGATGTCCAGTTCTACTGAGGACTGAAGTTAAGTTACATCAATAGTTTTTGTGATTGTTTTTGCTAAGGACAGAGCTGGGTCTTGTCAGCCACAAATCAAATAAGCCAAAGGATGGCCGAAAGTTTCTGAGAGAAGCCCTGAAAGGCACCTGACCATGGAGAGCAGGTGAGGGACTCTAGAGTCCCTAACAAAAATCTCCTTACCTTACTGGCTTCGGACTATGGTGTAAAAAGAACCTGGTAACGTGAAATATTTGTAGGTAATTTTCTACAACTCCTGTTTTTAAAATGAATAAAGTAAATGCCAAGGGAGTGGCCTATAGCAGATTTAAAAAATACTGTATTTAGGGAAATGTCTTCATCTTAGCTCTTGTATACAGCCAAAGGTTGGTAAATGTGATGGACCCCAGAAAAAGAGGCTGTGGTCAAAGGTCTAGGCCAAGAAGTGGAGCAGCCTCAGCTGCAGTCCATTCCCTATTTTTCTAAAAGCCTGCAGCCCAGTGAGCAAGTGCCAAGCTGCAATATTTGGGATTTGTGGAAAGAACGGGCTCAGGAGGGGGTTTTATGGGACTGCCTGGTGTGACCAGGTCCCACAGCATGCCATGGGCAGGGGAGCAGGGCCAGGCCTTGCAAACCAGATAAAGCAAAACAAATATTGGGACAGGGCACCAGGAAAGCTCAGGATAAAAAAGCAAGTGCAGAAATTTGTGTATGTAGATTTCTATGTGGACATGCATCAACTTCTTCAGCTTCAGCTGAAGCTCCTTGCTGGAAACCTGTCCAAACAGTTTTCATTTTAAACATTTGAGGCCAAGCCCACAAAGTGCTTAAGCAAGTAGCTAATGATAAATATGTAAGTAGTTCCACTTGTGCTCGGGCTTTGCCAGATCGAAGCCTTACTTCCTGAAAACAAGCTCAGCTGAAGGAGCTCACTGAATACTCTTCCTATGGCTTTTCTTGCCCCCTCAAAGAAGTCTTTTGCTTCTCCGAGTTGTTTAAACTTCCAAGTACATCTCTGGCTGTGGTTTTTCCAGAGAAAGTTATTTCACCTTTGCAGTGTCTCTGGAGATTGGGCCAGTGGTATGCAGGGGACCCGACTTCACACGGGTATGTTTAATGGATTTTCATTAGCATGGCAGTAAGTAGCATCTGACCGATGAATTCCTCATTTAACACCACTGTGTTAAAGACCAGTACAATGTTTCCTTAGGGGAAAAGAGGCATGCAGTACTCTGTACGAGTAGTGTATAAAGGTGGAAAAAATGCACTCCTTGGTTCTAACTTTCCTATGCAGGCAGAAAGTGAGGTTTAACACAAGGACATGTATATAGTCCCCATTAGACAATGATAAGTTTGTCCCAAAAGAACTAAAGCTGTGCTCTTGAACCAGAGGGCACAGCCTTATATGCTTTTATGAAGCTGCTTTTTTAAAACTGTCAAATATGGGATCTCAAGTAATAAACTAAGTAAACCCAAGTGGGTGCTTGCTGTTCCCATGTGCAGACGCTGAGCAAGGCGTACTGGTGCTGGGCTGAGAGCTTGCTGCAGGCTACTGACTCACCCAGATGTTTTGTTGCTTGCAGCTCGAGCTGATCCCCATTTTCTAAGAGCAAAAACCTCCCCTGTGATTCCACCCTAGTTATACACGTTGATAGACTTATTTGGCAAGATTGTAAAGAAATACAAAGACCGGTTAATTTCTTTTGTATAATTTCATCTGGACAGTACTCATGACGGCTTTTTCTTTCTTTTTTTTAACACTGTACTGGCTTCATGCTTGGAGATCTCTGTATGTAGGGACAGCTACAAAGGAAAGATCTTTTTCACAATTCACTTAAAGTATTGGGGGTTGTCCAAGCATATAGTGTTGCATCAAAGTCCTGCTGTGTTTGCAGCATATGATTTTCATATGAAGTCCAGGTGTAAAAGCAGTTTTCTCGTTAGCATGCAGTTGGTCTAAACCCAAAATGAAACTTGGGGAGCAAGGAAGGACATATCCTTGCCATTCAAAATAGAAAGAAATATTCACGTGTACTGTAGAGAAACGTGAGAGCAAAGGTGTGCTGCCAGGAGACTCAGTCACAGAAGCCAGGCAGACAATCAGGCCCTATATCTCTGTATTTACTTTTTAAATGTTGGAGTTGGCTTTCCTAACTTCAGCGACAGGCCGATTTAAGCATTTTGTTAATCTCTTTTGAGAAAGCAGCCAGTTACTTTTTATATTGCTTCGAACATGTTTACAAACAGTGCTGGATTTTTCAGGAGTATAAACTACAGTCCTAATTCTCACTGAGTCCTATACAGATGAGAACGCAGTTATTACTGAAACTGAGAATTTCCCATTTTGAAGGCTCTCCCCATGACAGATTGGGCTGTATGCTTTTAAAAAAGCCCACTTCTGGTTGCTCCAGCAGAGCAGCTCCTGGGACTGTGTGGTTGCAGCATTTCCCTGTGTGCAGGACCCTGAAAAGCCTTGGTTGAAATCCGTAGCATATAAATAAATAGCTGGCTTCCTTAATGCTGAAAAAAGGGATTGACCTTTGCTGTAAAATCACTAGCTGAGGACTGGGGAGGACGGAGTGATAAGGTTTTATGAGTAGAAGAGTGTGAGAGTGACGCTGTATTATCTGTAGTGTTTAAGAGATATTAAGCCTACTTCCAGCTAGTGCTTTTCTGTGGACTCCAGCCTGGGTCTTGGTGGTTTTCCTCTGTGTGAACAAGAATTGGATGTGTCGTGACTGGACACAACATCTGTAATCCCAACTATTTCCTTTAGGAGGCAAAGGGAAAGCTAAAAGCAAGGACGAGTGCTTGAAAACAGGTAAGCTTGTCTTGGCTGTTCGTTTTCCTTACTATTTTAGCTTGAAGTGTTAAGATTATCTTGTAAACCAGGCTGAATTTGAATCTTTGTGCAAAGATGGCAAAAGGCATCTGTCATTAGGGTGGGGACCGGTAACTTCCATGGAGAAGCTCCTGCTTTGTGCCTCTGTTTGAATGATCTGTGAATGCAGGAGCCCAGAGAGGGCAGGTTAAAACAAACCCTGGGCACCTCTCAGTGCACAGGTCTCACAAGAGTAAAATCGCCCTTTCATGTAATGGCTGTTAGCTTGCCTATTTCAAAATCGCTTTGCAAAGTACTACCCACTGGAAATGTTCATAAAAAGCAATAGTAAATGTTATCAAAGATGCATATCTGGAGAATGAATCTCTACTGCTAGAGAGGATATGAAAATGGTTCCTAAATATTTTCTGAATCTGAAAGTACTTCTGTGCCAGTTGAAGCCAGCCTTTTACATCACTCAGCTTTGTCTTTCTACACATAGCAAAGTTTCTTCCTCTCTCCTCGACTGGAATTGTCTCACTCAGAAAAATCTGAAGCGGTGGGCATGGGGAGCATGGCTGGAGAAACGCAGGAGTGGTTCTGTTGTGCTCTGCTGCCAGCAGCGTATACACCCTGTGATGGGGATGTGTACACAGCTAATGCTGACATGGCTGCACAACAGATTCCCAGTCTGTTAAAGCATTTGAGTACATCCTTAACCTGAAATATGTCTGCAGACTTAATTTTTTAATCATTATTTGTGCCTTAAGCAAATTCAGGAAAAACATACTCACGAAATCCTATTCAAAGAAAAGAAAACTGAATGCTTAAGGCTTCCCCTGGTTGAGATCATCTGCCCGAAACGGAGACTCCTTGATGTTGCTGTCTGAAACTCACCGTCTATGCTTTCCACAGATAGCTGCAGGCCAAGATTGTGCTGTGGATTCACCACCCAGTGATTACTGGTTGCAGTAATGTCAAACACCAGCCACCCTTCTTCTGCAGCCCAAATTGTTCGAGAGTCGAGCAGGAACAAATCTGAGTCCCTGAAAAAAAGAAGTGCAATTTCTTGTTACCTGGGCTTTCCACTGGGGTCTCTACAACACTCACATGCCCGCGTTAAGCAACACACTCGGTCAGCCGTTCAGGAACAGACACGATGCTGGAGCTGGGCTGGCGTGCTTTCCTACCTAATCACCTTCACATGAAGTGCTTTTCTTCTCTCTTTAAAAAAGGGAGGATGGGTTGAAGCAGAGTTGAGGTGGTTTTGGATTACTTTGCTGCTGCAGTTAACCTTAGAGCTGCTGATGCAACTTCAGAAGAAATGCTTGCCAGGCACAGATTTGCAAAATTATTGTTTGCATATGCAAACTTAGTAATTGGGCAGACAATGCTGCTCATTATCCTTTCCACACATAATTTCCTGACTTTTACGCATAATTGTAGCACTGGCGCAAGCCAGCTGGAACACTGTTGTGCATATATTAACATATGTAATGGTTTTTTAAATTTGTTCATCTGAGGTTACAGATAATTGATTGAGGCAATAACCCTCTGCACAGTCACAGGTCTGCATAATGTTGGGTGGCAATTTCCTTTCAATTTGTTGCTTACATCTTTAAAAGGCCACTGCTGGATTATTCTGGTTGGAGAAATGAAAACAGAAGCTGAGAAAGATTGGGAATAGAGAGGATTTCTTGCATTTAAAAAGAGTGAAATCATTCTGGATTTACAAAATATTTCCTGGCAAATTTCTGTAAAATGAAAATTTGAGAAAACACAGGTTCTGTAAAGGAAGGAGCCTTCTCTTATCAGGAATTAAGAAAGAGGTAAAACTTGATGAAAATAGTAGCAGAATTGGATGGTGGTGCAGTTTCTTTATTTAAAAAAAAAAGCAACAACTTTACAAGGAGAACAAAGAAACCCGGTGGAAGAGTCTAGACAAGTCCTGTAAGGGCTGCTTCTGTACTTGTAGTGCACAAACATGATAACTTGTTTAAGTGTAATTATATCCTTTTGAGTGAAGAAATATCCTTGGAAAACCCTTTAATTGTGTCCTCAAAGCTTCAAGAAAGCCTTACTAATTTTGTCGCTATTGATTTGTCAGTGCAAATACATATATATTTCTAATTTTATTTACTCGGTGCCTCTTGTTTGCACATAATATCAAGTGATCAGAATTGAGTCCCAGAAGAGCTGTCAACATAGAGGCTTTTGTCTCTCAGATTTTAGCAATTATTTTCCCTGTGAGATACCAAGAAATTAGAGGCTTTTGTCTCACAGAGCTGACTCAAAACAGAAGCAGTTTTATTGCGATGGTTTTTGCTATCTATCCTTTCAACCTTTGTGGGCTGGGGTGTGTAAGAGATGATGGCTTTCCTCCGTGAGCTGGTAGGTGTCACTGCCTCTGGCTCTGTGTGGGCTTACAAGAAATTAAACTTCTGAAATTAGTTCCTGCAGAGCACGTGAGCACGTCATCGAGCACGTGTAAAAGGAGGTTCTGTTGTTTTCCCAGCACTTCATTTTTAAAAGAAAGCATTTTGCTTTCCTTTAAACAAAGTTTTGGTCTGTGGAAGAAGCCCTACATCAGAACTGACCTTGCTGCAACACTTCCTTGCCAGCACATAGTGGGTTCTACAAGGAGTATTTTGGTGGATGTTTGGGCAGCCACGGCTCAGGAAGGGGCCGTGGTGCAGGCGATGGAGAGGCTCAGCCCAGGTGCTGGGATTTGTTCAGCCATCTCCACTCGGTGCATCCAGGACAGCTGAAGACAAATGGTGCAGATCAACCCTCCCTCCATGTGTGCGCTAGTTACGGGAAGGTATGATGCTTGAGCACAAGCCGGGGGGGCAGATTTCCTGGGGTTTCATCCCCACCCAGGAGCTATGGCCATGTGCCCACAGCACATGACGCAGCCGCACGGACACCTCCCGCCCTTCCCTGTTTACAGCGTGTGGAACAGAACGCGTCCCAGGGGAGCTGGGGACGAGGGAGTAGTACGGATTGGCCCGTTCCAATGGCTGAGTCCAAGTTTCCAGAAGTAAAGGGCTTTTATATTCACATACTGCATCATTTAAGCATGGCCCCTGACTGGAACTCATGATTCACACAACGTTTGGTTAATAGGGACTTGGCTTGCTTGGTTTTTCTCCCTTGTAGTTTGCAGGTTGAAGATAATAACAATAATGATAACTTTTTTTTTTTTTTTTTTAAGCTACTGCTCAACTGCAGCGTTATTACTCAGAAAAACCAGCCTTCAAGCTTCCCATGCTGACATGATGCAATCGGGGTAACCAGACAACATGAGGCATCAAGTACCAGGGTGAGTCAGGCTGGGAAATTGTATAATGCGTTTGTTTTCCTGTAGTTACAGCAATGTGCAAACAATAGGCCTGGAGGGGAAGCCCGAAGTGAGAGAGATCAAAGGGACCCACTAAAGGGAAATGTCCTTCCCACACACACTTGGAACATTTGGACCCAAAAAGGCCTCGTGTCAGATGCTCCCTGGAGAGGTTCAAGCACTCCTGGATTTGCACTTTCCACCCCGGCCCACCAGCAGCGGCCAGGGTTGGGATGCAAAAACCTGACTGGCGTTGCAGGCAGAGCATCTGAGGCTCCTGAGGTTGTGGCGCCTGTTCTAATGAAAAGAAACCTCCCGTTCTCTTAAAAAGAACAACCTCCCATGAAGTAAAATGCCCTGCTCCCCAAAGACTTATGGCAAAACAACATTGAATCACTAGCTAACAGACAGCGAGTCCTTCAGACATCGTTGCTGGATAAGTCATAATAAGCAGAGCGAAGAGATGTTATTCTGCTTAGCCTTACACAAAATTTGTTCTGAGGGCTCCTGTCTAATGAGTTGTTACAAGAGTTAGTGCTAGTTAAGTCTAGCTGATATGGCTGGTTTGGATTTTAGATTTGAGATAAAGATCTAAGCACAAAGGGAAGAGGTTCCTAGTGCACATCTCAACCGCTGGTACCTTACCTAGTGACTGTATACACATTTAGAGCGTTCTTGGAGCAATGTCAATGATGGTTTTACAACCAGGAGGCAGAGAACCACTTTGGTTCCTTGTTCTTTCAGTCCCTTCATTTAAGAACTTCAGAGCATGTCACAAACTTTACTGAGCCTTCTACCAGACTAAGGATATGAAAAGGAACACGATCCTCATTTTACAGAAAATTAAGCTGGAACATGGAAACATTAATGTCTAGATTAGAGTTACATAAATGATGAAGTCTGGATCCAGACCACAAGTATGTTTTGTTGAGACCACATCAAAATGCCTCAGCATTCAAAGTACTTAGATCAGTAGGAGTGTCAAAGCTTTTAGTGATGATAAAACTCAGGGTTTTCAGATCAGTTTTCTCAAGCAACAGGCTGTTGCTGCAGCAGCCTGAGCTGAGGACGGGAGGTTGGCACTTGTCTGCTGACTGTTTCAGTAGTGTCTGGTGTTGGACACCAGAAAGGAGACACACCTCCTGGTAGAAAGTACTGCTGAAAGTTTGTCTGCAGGTCATATAGTTGCTGTGTGGTCTATAAAACTTCCTTTACTAACTCAGTGTTTTCTGGACTGAAGGTTGAATAACAAGGATTGCAAAGCGAGGCTGGCTGGGGACGATGCATGTGAGATTGTGTCTGGAAAGCAGCTGGAGCTATGGATGTGGAAGGGCTGAAGCTGCTAAAGGGCTGGGTGTGAGCAGGGAAGTGGAGGGCTGGTGGCATGAGAGGGCTAAGAAAGGGTGATCAGTGGAAGAGAAAGGACTGGAAAAAGTGAGGTTTATGGCAATGAGTGGAGAAATAAGAGAAAGAAAATGCAAGTAAAAGCATCCTGAAAGGGAAGAGTGAGGAAGAGAGTTGCTGTGTTGCAACCCCCGAAGTTCTAAGAGAAATTATTGGCAACCAGGCAGCTTCATGGAAATAGCAAGTATGGGCACTTTGCTTTTTGTTGGGGTATTTTTTCAGCCTCTTGGATATGATCTGGTTTGTAGCCATAAATGCTAAATCAAAAGTGCAGCATCTCTCCTAGCCACCTGACCTGGTGGGAACCACAGGGAAGAGCAAGGACGTGAGAGAGGGAGACTGTGAAATTGAAAGTCATTGGTTCTGCAATAGCAAGGGAGAACAGTAGATGAAACTCCACCAATAAAAACCATAATGCTCTAAGGTCTGTAGTTCTGCAGCATAGCCCTCTTAGCAAGCAGCACCTCCTTTTGCGTCTGTTTTCTTCCCTCGCTTTCCCCATCCCCCTTGTCAGCTCTGTTATTTCAAGCTGCTGGTTGACAAGTGGTAGTAAACACTAGTGAGCAATTCCAAATGGGATAAAAATAAATGGGAAGAAACACAGGCAGCAGAAGACAAGGTGACTCTTGGCAGCTCTCCTTACATTGCAAAACGAGCTGATGGCTGTGATGTGCTGGCACTCCGGGCTGTGAGCACCTTGGAGCCTTGGTGGCTCTCCTGTCCATGTCCTGGCAGCAGCCAGCCCAGGGCACTGCCAGCAGGTCCTGCTGTCCCCTGTCTGCCTTTCAGGCATCTGCTGGCCCAAAGAGCACACTGAGGCTGTCTGGCCACTGCACAGCTCTAATCCCTACCTGCTAGTTTGAGGAATTACAGATCTAGCAGTGTTTTAAACAATAACCATATTGTGACACCTTGCAGCAGTAGACTTGAATTGCTTTACAAATATGGGTCAGTCCTCCCACGTCCGTTTTAAAGTGGGAAACACTGGAGGCACAGATACGTTAAATGGCTTACTGACTCAGCTTGTAAACCACAGGAGCATAATCCTATCCTCTTGACTGGTATTATAACCTTAGAGGAGCTGTTTGGGCCACAGGCACGGTGCAAGCTGGCAAATTAACTGCAAGGTAGCCCAAAGACAGAGGTGGCAGGGGGATTGTGGGCAATTCACGTCCAGGTTTGAGCAGGTGGAGGGAGGAGAAGGCAGAAAGAGCATCCAGGGAGGAGGTCTTGGGTTGGAAGACATCTGTTTGGATTAAAAAACTGCAGCATCCAGATTCCACTTTGCTTGGTGTCATTACTTAAAGTTGGCTGCAGCTGTCCAAAGACAAGCTTAGGAAAATATTTTTCAGACTTTCCTACTCTGAGAGGGCCCCAGGATCTCCCTGGGCCTCTCCCTGGCACGTTTGCAACACCCTCTGTACACGGCCCCGATGCAGCCCTCCTCCCACACCTCCCCTTCCCTGCGCCTTGGATCCCCCCTCTCCCTGCCGAGCTGCCAGCGAGCCCAGCCCGGGGGTCCTCCAGGTGAAGGCACAGACTGCTGGAGGTGGCCTGAAAACTGGCTGTGATGATGGTGAGACAGATCTGTGTAAATTCTGTTGAAGCTTGGGAGAAATTAAATTCGCTTTAAAATTTCCTCATGTTCCTAGTTCTACCTCATTTGTCCCCAGTAGCCGTGCTCCCCTTCCTGTGTAGTGCTTGAGGTCATCATCTAGGATTCAAAGACTGATTAAAAGTGGCAATGGGAGAGTTTGTTGCAGAGAGATGCAACATGTTTCCTAAATAGGAAGCCTCCTGTAACAGCCGTGCTGAGAGAAATGAGGTTATGTACGTATCCCTGACACTCTGTGCAGATGTTTCTGTTCGGTATTGAATCGCTGTTCGTTAGTGCATCACTTAGCTGAGGAAGAGCCTGCTGGGGTATGCAAAATGCTTCCTGCAGCTACTCGAGTGCCTGTGAAGAGTCGTGCCTCGCTGAGTGACTTCAAGACTTGTCAGAGGTTTTTGCAGTGGCTTTGAGGAATGGTCTGAAAGAGAGAACTGAATGCAGCGCTGCTCTTGGGGGGCTGCGGGGTTTCCATGCTCAAGTTCCCTGCTGCTGTGCCCAAGAGCATATCAGGATGAGAACAGTTACCAACCTATGTGCAGAAAATGTAATAAAAACAAAAACTATTGTCAGTACCTTCCTAGATGCTGTTAGAGTGCTTGTGGATACAGCCGTGGTGCTGGGGCACAACATTAAAACAAACTGTATCTTTCTTCACTGCACAACCCCTGGAACAATCACAACAGTTATTTTCTAAAGCTCCAAAAAGAGGAGACATCTGCTTTGCCTGTTGGGTGGGCCTAAGCCTTTCTTAGTTACTAGAATTACATGTTTCAACCCACAACATGGAAACAGACCCCAATGAACAAGGGAAAGGGGTCTGGAGAGGGGCTCAGGTTTGATCTGGGTGCAGAAGTGGCGTAGTTTGAAACACAAACTAAAGCATTCCAGCTGCAAGTCAAACCCAGGAATGCATCGTGCAAGATCTTTTTTTTCTGTAGGGCTGGTAACATGAGCATCCACATCATTCACTGCCTTTGAAGCCTGTGAAGCCCATAATGGGCACAAAGTGAACATGTAGCAACTCCATTACAATTACCAAAGGCTGGTCAAGTACCTGGCTTTATTCTGTCCAGTAACAAAACTCCCATACACTTCAAAGGGGTTGGGATTTACTCCACAGTGCGAGTGCTGGGTCCACTGAAACAGGAGATGAAATTCTGCGATGAGGTATTTCAGCTGCAGAAGGTGCAGACAGATGGGTGGGATCGAGCTCTGCTGTTGAGGAGAATTACACAGCCTGCATTTTTTTCTCTAGCTTCATGTTAATAAATTGAGGATGATGCCCCAGCTGACAGCCTGCCCAGAACTGCATGGGTACTTTGTGAAAGTACACAAGTTCATATCAACTACAATAAGAGTTAGGTATCAAACCTGCTGCTAGAAACCCCATTAAGCACCCGTGTGTCTGTTAGGCACCGAGGTCCCTTTGGAGTTGTTGCTTTGGCCATCGCTTGGAACACCGGTGGAAAAAGGTAACGGATATTTCCTTTCCAAAGTGCCTCACAAACTATTTTCACGACCTCTCTGTAAAAGCAACAAAGTTCATTTTTCTCAGGCTCCTCTCCACAAGCCTTGTTTTAACACGTTTCCTGCTTTGGTGCCTGAAACAAATGACTTTCAATGCCCTGCAGCAAGCCCCGTGGTGTGCGCTCCCTCGCTCTGGAGAGGAAGGGAGCAGCTTGGAGCAGCTTTGTGCTCTCACAGCACCCAGGCAGGAGGAGATGGGGGCTTGGCCAGCACCTGGCTCCCTGGTGGCAACCTGTGCTTCCCACCGCGGGTTCCTTACCACAAGCAGGGACTCAGTGACCCACTGCTCAGCACCCTTCTCAACACAGCTGGTGGCTTTGCAAAGCTCTTTCCCAAGCTTTTGGGTGAGGGAACCATGAAGACCAAAGAGAAGGTGGACAGGAGTCACTGGACCTTAGGTTGTGCATGTGAAGGCTTCAAGACATGTTATTTTAGTCAAAACTTCAGCTGTTTTCACAGTGTTTATGATATTAGGAACATTTTTGTTCGTGAATGTACTTGTTTGCTTAAAGTGAATAACTGGTGCTTTGTGCCTCAAGAATGCTGTGCATGCTTTTTTATAACCGAGATGTTGTCAGTTTGAAAAGCTTGCCTTGCAATGAGTTCAGAGATTCGGAAAGTGCAGAAAGAATATTTGATTATTTAGTCTGCTTTCCTAAAGACTCCTGTATTTGTATCTTCATTTTGACAGAGATAATTTCTTAGTCAAAGTCCAGAGGGGCACCCAGTCTGCTACAGAGGATGGAGCTGTGCTCTCGTTCTTGCTGCCACGGCGGTTAGGCACGTGTCTGCCCACAGCTGCGCAGGCGGATGGATGGCAGCATCCATCCTATGTTCAAACGTCCCTGTTACCGAGGGGCACACCTTCAGCAATGTCTGCGGTGGGGGCAGCTGTCTGCCTGGAAAGACCTAGACCTGTGTTTTTCACCCACAGTAAGTTGCAAACAGAGATGTTGCTGGTTAGCTATCTGCCAGCCTGCCTGAACTCGTAACACAAGTACTGAATTGCTGAGCTGCTGGTGCTCGTGGTTTATCTGAACCGAGGGCACACCAGCACGCCCTCAGAACTGGAGGCTTATCTGAGGTTTAGCTGGAAATCAAGACTCCAGCACAGCCAGTGGTCCCTTCACCCTCAAGGAAAAGACCTCCAGTCAGCCACAACTTTCTTTTCAGATGAATGCTGTGCTGTTTGGGGGCCCCAGGAGCTGTCCTGGCCCCTCCTGTGTGTCACCGTGTGGTGCAGGAGGCGACCTGATCCCACCGCTGCCTCGGGGAGGCTGGCAGTGCGTTTCTGCATGTTGGTGCGCCCGAGCACGAGGTATGCTCCGTGGGCGAGCAAAAGCTTGGGGAATATCTGATGTCTCAGGAAAGCAATTCCAGTAATCTGCTGGGAGATGCCACTGCTGTTTTATCATCATGAGAGCAGGGGGAGAAGGAAACCCATCTGTTATTTCGTTGGCCATCGTACCTGCCGTGCTCTAGGGGAAGGCACCGACAAAGCAAAATGTGAGCAAAGGTTTCTCGCGGTGCAGGGGGAGGGCTTGGCTTTGTTTTGCTCTTGTTGCTAGCAACATCGGATGGGTCTGACTTTCCAGCCTGCTCAGGATGAGACAAACAGCCAAGGAAGCATCAAAGTGAACGGGTGTTTTTTGATCAACACTGCAGAGAGTTTGTTTTCTTTCTCCACTTGCCCAATGACACACTAACTTGGATGACTGGTCTGTGACAGAGCTGGTTGGAAAATGTCAGTGGAAAAACGCACAAAAAGAGCAAATATTTTTACAAATGCTAGTGACAATATTTTTACCTTTGGTCAATCCAAACCAACAGGAATATTTTTTTTTTTTTCAGTACGAACTGTTCAAAACTCAACAGTGCCTGTGCCAAAATGTATGCAAAGGGCGAATATGCATGAACACTCATTAAAAAAAAAAAAGCTGTTCCTGTGGTGAATGTGATGCAGTAAAACTGCATCTAATCTTGTAGCTGGAACATCTGTATAATTAGCAGTATTCCTCACCTCTTCCACCCAGTGGTTCATGTATATGCCTGGCCTTTGCATGCATTTTTTCCTTTAGGAATAAGAGCTTGTGAAGGAGACAGCTTAAAGAAAGGCTGCTCCACGCAGTTGTAGACACAGAACCCACCCAGGAAGTACCTTGCAGCCCTCTCTACAGATCCTTGTAACAAACCTGTGGATGTATCATCTTAAAATTAAGGAGCTGAATGTCATGCTAACTCTGTCAGTAAATTTCCTTGCTGGAACCTCACTAATCAGGGTCTGAAGGAGAATTTCCCTGGCATCCATTCCTGTGGTGACAAAGGACATTTACTCCAAGGATATGTTTCTGGCAACTCCCTACTGTCCTGGCACACTGGGCATCTGCCAGCACATATCCTTTTTCTGCTTTTCCCATGAATGAGAAGTTATCCCCGCAAGCTTTTATCTATATAACTTAAGAAATATAGCAAAGGGAGGCCTTTGTGTCCGTGAGGGCTGAAGATGGAAGGAACTTAAATACTTGTAGTAGGCAGGATCTAACAGGTCCTATGCATGTTTATGGCTTGTTGCCTTCTCCTTTAAGAAACCCTAGTTAAAATGCTTGAGTTATCATTGTTTAATAAAAATAGATTAATACTAGCGTAGTCCCTCAAACCTTGTAAATAATTGTCATTCGAAATGTTGAGAGAACCACGAGTTTTATACCCACATGCCAGTGTTTAAACTTTTACCATACAGCAAAGCTGGTAGAAAGTCTCACCATTTAGAACTGTTGATAAGGTTTCCTGTCACATTTTAATGGATCAAAAATGCAAAACTATATATATTTTTGCCTTTTTATTACCTCTTTTAAAACTATAAAGCCACAATCCTGATTACACTATTGTTTCTTACCCTTTTGGACTTCCCCCATTTTAAATCCCTGGTGTTTCTCTTTTCATAAACTTAAATTAGGTCTGTAGTGTTATTGCCTCATATTTAGTAGTCCTAGAGAATAACTTCTGACTAGCATGTGATTGTAAATACTTTTCATGTAAATAAATGCAGTCTTTTGGTAGGCTTTGTATTTAGAAGAAATGTGCAAATGAAACTAAGTGCCTTTGATAAGCGGTTTGGGATTGCTGATTAATTGGAACCAAGAACAGATGAGAAAATTAAACATATGTTCTTATTCAAGTTCCCTGGAGGATTTGTCAGGGAGTTTGGCATACATTAATAATTCCCTGGAATGGATTTAATAGCTCATCTTGTAGTTGTGCACACACAAAACAATCAGTCAATATAAAGAGCATGGTGTCGTCTGTCTTTGTTAATTAGGGATCTCAAATGCCTTTGGTAATAAGGGCTAGTAATTAAGTTCCAACTAGAAAGGAAGCGTTCAGATGTGGTTTTGCCACCTCAGGATCCATAAGCAGCAAGAAGAAGAGGCTATGTCTGCCAGAAATCTTGAAACACTTTGAGCCTGTGGCCTCCTCCCGCACTATAACACAGCCAGGCGCACAGCCCCTGCCCCTCGCTCACTCCTCAGCTGCTGGGTGCTCTCGGGGCACCTTGAGGCTCCTGGGCACCTTCACACCTTCACCCCGTGCCTTGATGGCTGAGCACACGCAGCAGCTGCATTAGCATCGACCGAGATTTCACGGGACAGCCCGTGTGCCTAAAGCCCCTTCTGCTGATAGCACCAGTATTTGTGAAAACATCGGGCATAAGCCCTTGAAGGCACCTGCTGTGCTCACATCAGGATTTCCCTGAGGGTCACTCACCTTCCTGGGTGCTCCTGGAGGACCTGGTAGACACTAATCTGGAACGTTTCATTATCAAAGCGTTCGCGGATGTAATCCTTATATATCCTGAACTCGGCGGCTGTCACTGCTTCCCCCTCTGGGATTCTGGAGAGATCAAACCTGAACTCTCGGTAGTGGCAGCGCTGATGGTGAAACTCTCTGTCATGCTCCACTGAAACAGAAAAACAGCCCATTAGCCACCTGCTTTGTTCCCTTTCCCCTCACCATCAAACAAGCTTGCGAGTTGCCACAACAGCAAAGGGCAAGAATATCTGATTGCAGCATCTCACGCTGCCGTTCGGTTCGTTAAAGCACACAGGACACAAAGCCTCTATCTAGGCTACTAGAAGGACGTAGGTGCTTACTAGGCTGTCTTTGAAACAGTTTTACAACTGGCTGGCACAGGATGCAAGTGACTGTTGCGTTTTAATGATTTTTGGCAGGTCTGTGTTTGACAAGTGACTCTGGACATTTGCCACTGATAACGGCCGGGCTGCTGTGGGAAGGGGCCGAAAGAAATGGGGGGCTTTGCAGGAGTGCTGGCAAATTCCAGTCCTTGGGGCTTTTCACACCGCTGACCCACATTTGTTGCCAGCTGAACTCATTACAGATTCTCAGTGCCGCTCAAGGGTTGGAGCTGCTGTTTTGAGGCATCTTTAGCGATCCAGGCTGTGAAGCAAACGTTCACTTCCATGTATCAACAGTGACTTTGAAATAGCAAGAAGTGCCAGATTCCTCCCGAGACAGCACTGGGATGGCGTGTTGTGCCCCTGATGGATCTGCCTGCCGCTGATGTATGGCTGATGGGCTCGTGCAGCGCTGCCGGTAGTGGTGGAGCAGAGGGGCACTGTGCTGAGGAGACAAAGACCTCGAGCTTGTCCCCTAGCAAGCTGCAGCAAGGGGAGGAGAGGTGTCAGTGCCCCATCTGAACACACAAAGTGCAGTGCCCTTCTTCGAACAAATTCCAAATTAAACAGACAATTCAGACAAAGGAAAATGGGGAAACAGAGGTACAAGGGGACGCACGGACTCGCCAGAGGTCACGCCGCACGGCGTTCAGAGGGCCGAGGTTTGAACCAGGGCCTTCCCGTGCGTCCCGGTCCTGTTGTCTGTCCACTTGACCTCCCTGCAGCTCGACTGCACAATTCAAGTAGTTAGCTCTGAGGTTTTCTTGGCAAAGAATGCGCGTCTTTCTACAGGCCTGATTCTCTTCTGGCAGCAGTAAATCCATTGTGTAAATCCATTGACTTAAATGGAATTACTCCTGAAAAAGAGGAGTTTCAGCCTGAGACTGGGAAGTGCTATTTAAATTTACGGCGCTGCACGGCACGAACGTACCTCGGGGGGCTCCCTGGTGGCAGGGACGGAGCACGGGGAGTCCCCGGGAGCGGGGCTGTGTCCGGCCGCTCGCACGGAGCGGGTCCAGCCCAGCTTTGCTGGCCGGCGGTCAGCAGCTGGCTGTGGGCTCTTCCTCCTCTCGCGCAACGTTTCTGCAAGCAGTCCAGGGCTCGCAGTTTGCCACTGTATGATTGCTGCTCAGGGAAATACCTCAGCGCTCTTACTAATAGCTGGGATTTGTCTTAGAGGAGTTTTTTAGGTATGAAACCCCTAAACTTTCCAAGACAGAGGCGATTAAGTTCAGCAAATGGTTTTATAGTTTGGGCAGTCTTCGCGTGCACTGAGTGAACAGAGTTATTGTTCCACCTCCAGCTATAACATCTAGTGCAGCCTCAGGAAGATGGCTCACTCCCTCATACCCTGAGGTGTGAGAATTGTGAGTAGTCACCAGCTTTTGTAACACAGTTGGCAGGCTAAAACTGCCCTGTAAGCGCTAGCAATCCTATTAAATATGCCTCAATCCCTTCCCTCCAAGATATTCTCAGCAGAAAAAGATATAAAGAGTATGATTTCAGTCTCAGAGGAATTTGTTTGCACCTAAATTACAGAGGAATGGAAAAATATTTTAATATGTAATATCTCTTTTAACCACAACTATAGAAGAATGAATATAATGTTGTGTGGTTTTAATTATATTATGGATAACATCACCAGCAGGGTGGATTACAGATAGGTCAAACTGTAGGATGTACAGAGAGATTTGCTTCCAAAGACATGAGAAGGCTGAATTTTTGAAGGAAGGTGGGTGTACCTTTTCAGTGTTACACACTTGATGACAAATAATCAGTCAATGCTGGTGTATGCACTTCACACACAGTCTGACAACAGACACATGAAGATGAAACTTTTCTGGGTGCTGCTAAGAGTTCGCAGCGATTCCCACTGCAGAGCACTAGAAAAAATGTGTCATATTAGTGTGAGAAATTAATGGCCAGGGTCATAAAATAAAAAGCCCCAGAGTTTGAACTTTCCCATGCTTTGCAGATGTTTGGATATAGGGTTTTGGGCTGAGCCATCTTTAGTGTTAAAGCAAACATTCCTGTGGCTATAGTCATTAAGATCATGAAAATATGTGGATATGTAACTGAAGAAAGAATCCCAAGAAACCCTTCAACTCAGTGTTTATTGTTTTTCCCCTTTTTCTTTGCACTCTGGTCCTATCTGCTGACCCAGAAGTAACAAATCCTTTCAGAACTAATTTATGAGAAACACTGACCCTGAATCAACATCTGTTAGATGACTGCAGTAAATCTTATTACATAATTAAACACCAAAATCTATGTTAAAATAACGTTAAGGGTCTGACTTGAACTCATAAAAGCAAGACTCTTCATTATGAGGACTGAAATCCTATCCTTAATTCATGCTGCTGTGCTTTGGTATTTGTGAACATATGGTACAGTATATATGATCGTGCACTTTTTGTAGTCCCCAGTAATACCTTAAGCACAACAGCATGAGGTAAGCAGGGGAGTGCTCAAGGAGTCCGAGTTTCCTGGGTTTGATGGGTGTTAGTCAGACCTTTGACAATTCTGCAACAGGGTTGTTTCCAATTAATTACCTGAGGAGTTTGAATAAGGTTGGGGGGCGTTTAAAGAGGGGAATGGTATTTCGAGTGTTCAGTGAAACAATCGAGGGAATTGCTACAGCTCTTTGAATGTGGCTGCAGTTTCTCTGTTAGGTCTATAAAATCTGTGATCCTTATTGACATAACCTACCGTAATGAGAAGCTTTTGGTCATTTTTGATGGACTTAATCTCAGCTGTTTGTCAGCCATCGTGTGTTAAATGCTCACTTAAAAGTCAAAACACAGTATGATTGTTTGCTGGGTATAGTTAACAGCCCAAAGAACATGAACTTGTGTTTGTCCTAGGCTCATAGTTCTTACAAATCACTACAACCCCAAGGCTTTTGGAGAACAGTTTTAGCCCAGTTCCTAATTTGAAATGTTGGAAATTCCAGCTCAGAAACTGTCACAATTCAAATGCCTTGGCAAGGCAGCTGCTTGGAGAGGAAGCCAAGGCTCTGGATGTGCAATCGAAGGGCGTAAAATATGAAAAGGAAGAACACCCTTGAAAAATAATTCTGCTGTGAAACAGACGGTGTGCCTTAGCTGTGGGAAAACAGTGGATCTCGCCCCCTAACAAAATAATCCGTCCACAAGCGATGCACGTGTAAATGCACACCTCTTCTCATTTCTAGACGTGGTCTCTGTTTTGGAAGCACAAGCTCTGTAGACAAATTATGAACTAATTTAACACACAGCTCAAAATCTGTTGGTGCAAAATAACTCTAGGGTCAAGAGTGGCATAGCAAGTGTGGCAGTTAATTGCAGCTACTGCAGGTGGGGATCATCAGGCACTCCCTTGGGCGTAGTCCTGTGGGAAAGGAAAGGCCGAGACGATGGAGCCTGAGAGCTGTAGCATGGAGGTGGACAGCAGATTCTTGAGAAAATAAAACAAGAAAAAGTGTGCAGGACAATTAAGGTGATGTGAACAAAACAAGCACATATCTTTGGTTAGTGGTTGTCAGTAAATTTGCCACACCTCTGTTGCAAATATGCAAGTAAGCTTGGCATCTTTGAAAGTCCAGCCTTGACTATCTGTCCACGATCTGAGTGCTGCACAGGCTGCAGCCGTCTATCTGATACAGATAGGGCTCCAAGCTCTCTGAAGTCTTTTGTTTCTCCCAACCAACTCTGTTGTGGCGTTGTAGTGATGCAAGAGGAGGCAGGGTGGCACGGTTGTGCAACAACAGGGATGATTAGAAGAAAACGCGATGGATACACGCGATCAGGTGTAAAGTAGCCAAGTACCAGATCCAAAAATATGGGAAAGCTGAAGATAAAATGTCAACAAATCTTTGGCATTTGTTTTGACATGTACTCTTTTCAGATACAAAACTTGAAAACATTAAGATACAGGGATGAAAAATTGTAGTGGTTGACATCCAGAACTTGTGGCAATACAGTTGACACCAGTACCAAAAAAAGTAATATTGGACAGAGAAGCTTGTGATCCTGATATAATACCCCAGGGTATCAAACTTCTAAAGCAAATGATACATCAGCAGAAAGCTGGGAAACTTGAACTGATCCCATTTTTGGTCATTTTCACAGCAAAATATGTTGAGACTGGAAATAAGAGCCCCAGCTATTCTCAGCTTCTTTGTAAATCACTACTGGTAAATGGAAAGCTGATCCGAGCTAATTCTGTAAACACTGGTTAGGCCACTGGTTTTGTAATATGGATTGATGGTAGTCAAGGCATGAAACATGACAGCCATGATTATGTTGAGATGTAGCTTGCAATAGCTGTTATTTGTGCCCACACATACCAAAGAAACCGTACAGTTTTTCAGCCTCTGTACCAAGCACAGTAGCACAGTGTCAGTCATTAACTCCATGTATCAAGCAAAGAACCAGTGAATCACAGCAATAATTTTTCAAGAATAGCTGTTAAAAATAATTATAACAGTAGCGTTAAAAGGGCTAAGCCAACCCCCCAGGGAAGTCAACAGGAATATTTCCACTAATTTCAATAGGTTTCGCAGGAGGCCTTACTTTTGCCAGTCTACTTACCTAAGTATTTTTACATTCTTGTTTTCTGGAGATGTAAAAAATTTCTTTTTCACATGCAAAGTAAACACCAGATGAATAGATTCTGTGCTCAGGCTGCCAAATTGTGAAAGCTTTGGTAATTCTATGCCTCCTTCCCCCTGGCACATATGGAGGATGTATTTAGAATACATTTTGAATATTTAAACAGGTAAAAATTTAAAATTTCCTGTTAACACTTTCACCTGATAATGTGTTAGGTTTTTTACAAGATGCTTTGAGTTGTTGTCTCATTTATTCTAGTGATCGCAGAAGTCGGAACACTACTTGTTTCTAATTTACAATGAAAAAAAAAAAAGCACCAAAAGGAATGTGTAGTAGGGTGTCTTTAACTTCTTCACTCCCCAAAAAGGCCAGAAGGGATTTGTAAAGAACTTTAATCTCAAATAGATTAAAGGTCCTGAATTCCTGAGACTGAAAGATAAGTCAAAGGAAAATAGATTCCAAAAGACAACACCCCCTCGCCTCAGCCTCAGCCACGCAGGAGACTCAACTGCAGAGGCATCAGCAGTTGCCTGTGAAACCCACCGGAGATTTAGATGCCAAAAAAAAATCCGCCACACTCCAGGAGCGATGTCTAACTGGTTTTCAGAGTCTACCTGCGCCTGCCTGACCCCAGGGACTGAAGGAGTCACATAGGTGAGGGTAGTGGATAGCAAAGTCTTTGTCTCCCTTTCCTCTGATAGCTGCAGAGCTACAGAAAATGAGCAGTTTCTGCAGAGATGGCTGAGGGCTGGCAGGTTGGTCCAGTAAGCCTGTGGATTTTGGCCACTAGTTTTCACAAAACACTAGTTTTCACAAAAAAGGGCAAATTATGCTGATTTACACATCCAGCAGTGCAAAGTCTTGGTTGAATTTTAGAAAAATTACCTTTAATTCCTCCCATAACTGCCCCTAGAGATCCTAAACCAAAACTTCAGAAACTTTCTTGCCTCCTTTCTGCATAGAGCACAGGATTCCCAGACACTGGCTGCCCAGGGACCACCAGCTCAGCTGGAGATCCACAAACATTTTCAGCCTACGTACGTTACTGCTTTCAAAGGGATGGCCTGCTCCTACCTGTGTATTTCCTGGGAAGAGGATTCAGCTGGAAAGTATTTTTCCCTTCCCCAGAGGGGCTTTGAGCTGGGTCCCATCCTCACCTGGCCCAGAGAGGCAGCAGCAGGAGGCAGGGCAGGGCTCTCCCTTCAACTCTGGACCCGCTGCGGTTGTGAAACTGCGCTGTAAATTTTCAGGATGCCAAATGTGAGAGCTCTTGATGGGATCCTAATTAACAGGGATTAAATGTTCCCTCTATAAATTGTACTCCTTTGTCTCTAAATTGGTGGATAAAATCATGTCATTTATGAAATATAGGCCTTTTCTCCTTATGTTGGTGAGGTTCAAGAAGGAGGAAAGCAATTAGGGGAAGGATCCAGCAGTCTCTGCAGCTGAAAGGGCCTACTGGGCCCAGCGGGACTCCTCATTGAGCAAGAAGTGCAAGGTCAGTCCCTATATTTTTCTAAGGAGGAGAGGGAGTATAATAAAGACTACAATAATGTCATGCCAAGCCACAGCCTGCTAAGGCCCATGTTTCCCTCCTCATTGTGCGTGACAGCAAGAGCTACAGGGGCAGTTGCAGTAAATTTATAATGGCAAGAATTTGGGAATGTGAAGTTCTGTGATTGGTTTTCATTTGCTTCGTCCTCTCAGCTAAAAGATTTACATGCTGACATTAGGCAGCTGAAGCAGCAGTTAAAGAAATGCTTGGAGAAATAGCTGAAGATCATAAATTGGGAGCCGTATGGATGCAAATGTCCTGGGCTGTCCGTAACTGATGAGATTTCTTATTTTTTAAGAGTGGCAAAAACAGTATTTGGAGGGCTTATTTACACTTCCTTACTGCGTGCCCTCATCTGGCTGTGTGGGAATGCTGCTGGGAGATAGACTTTCACATTTTGGGGGGTGGCTCAGGTGGGGGCAAAGGCCGTGCAAACAGTCTGGGGGGAGGATGCAGAACCAGGGGCACTCTGTCCTTCGGCCTCTGGCCCAAGACCCCCAGGCAGTTGCGGGGCTCTGGGCTCACCTCCCAAAGCCCTGTCCTGATGGTCTTGTCCCCACCTGCCCAGCTCAGGAGGGGCTGCTCAGGGCCAGGGCGATGCTCAGCAGAGGGAACTGTTTTGGGTAACTCGCACCCAGATGCTTGGTGCTCATGCACCCATTTTACACCTGGGCAAAGGGAGGTGAAGGTGATGAGCTCCTTGGAGCACAGTAAATTCAGTATGTGGCAGGGCAAAGTCCTGGCCTGTCCGCTGGTGTCAAGCAGAACTAGTGCATTAATTTCAAACAAGATGAAAACCAGGCTGCATAAATCCTGATCCCCCGTCCCAGAGGTTAGAAACAGGGGGATTCGAAATTCTTCTGGGCTCATGGCTGCAGAGCAATCCAGGGTCAACATTTTTGCCCTGAGAGGGGGAAAAAAGCCCTCTGGAGTTAATATTCTTCCTTTAACCATCACTTCATTTTTTTAGCTTTCAGCATGAAGGTGGTGTTGCCAGCAAGACCACCTAGCCACAAACCCAGCAGGGAGCTTCCAAAATTCTTCTAAACACTGACTCCTTGTTATAAATTCAGAAGTGGTAATAGCAGCAGTGCATATCACATCTGTGCCAGGCTTCGGGCCTGGGAAGGAGCGCTCTCCCCGTTGCTGAACACAACTTGGAAAGATCCTTTCAGTCCACACATGTATCAGCATTAGCCATTTCTTTGTCAACAAATCCCTTAATACG
Organism: Cygnus olor; assembly: GCF_009769625.2. Lineage (NCBI taxonomy): Eukaryota > Metazoa > Chordata > Aves > Anseriformes > Anatidae > Cygnus > Cygnus olor. The sequence goes on from NC_049184.1 coordinate 10,228,780, forward strand.
TACCCTTTCTATCATGTACAGATGTCCAAAAAATAATGGAATACTGTACTACAAGATTAAACACTTTAATGTCAGCATATGTGTTGCATGACTCCGAACAATGGTATCATTGTGCGTGTACAAACAGCGGGTTGAGGGAAGATGGGTTTAATTATCTCCGAAGCAGCAGCAAGTTCTTCCTGACTAAGCTGAACTTCAGCTAGCAAGGACGGCTCAGAGCAGAGATTAGGGTTTCTCTAACAAAATGCTGGGCCCTTTCTGAGATTCTTCTGATGTTAGGTTTAGCATCGCAGTTGCTTCACACAGAGCTCGGGGAATGATGCTGAGCCACCTGCTCCCCGGGGAGCCCTGCTGCCAAGGAGCACGGTGGGGTGAGAGGATGCTGCTGCTGTTGCCCTGTGGGGCACCCAGGAGACTTCATTTAAAATTCCTTGGAATGATAGATGGCAAAGGGGAAAGATAATAACTGGGAGGGGATGGACAGAGAGAAGTATGTGTGCTGCCCTCTGCGTTTGGAGACGTTGTAGGCACTTAGAGGCAATGCTGGGTGGTGAAGCTATTTCTGCTTGAAGAACACCCGTGAAATATCTGGGCAGGTCACGCACAGGTAATCCGTTTTCTTTCTGAGCATACCCCGATCAGAACCCGTTTACGCTGTGGTTTCTCTGCTGAAATCAGAGCCAGACTAGATGAAAGGTATTGTGAAAAATTTACACGTGGGACTGTGCTGTGAACATGGAACTCTCCTAATAGTAAACAGACTGACCGTGGTGTGAATCCTGATGCTGAGCTTGTAGTGTCTGAACTTGTATCTGGGGAAAGCGAAGTTAAATAAGCAGGGAAGAGTTGCGTTTCTTCAGAATACCTTATTCACCTCCTTAGCAGGCAAAACACAGCAGCACACAGTGCTGCAATCAGTCAGCAGCTGCTGTAACACAGTATTTGTACGGGACTGGGGGTACATGGTGGAATAGAGAAAAAGGGGGATGAGAGAAGAAAGAAAGAAATGGGAATGAAGTTGTTCCTTTACACAGACTCCCTCTACTTCTACCTTCATCTCCTGAGTATCTCAAACCTCCTTGTTTCTTTCCTCCCTACACTGAGAAGCGGGGATCCAGGACAGTGCTGAGCTGGGGCTTCGCATCCAGCAGCTCGCCCTTCCCAGCACCTTAGGGGTGGCATTTTATCCAGAGAGCCAGGGAGGTGAGCTGGGGACTGCAGTGATGCTGCAGAACCTGGCTCCTCCTGTGTCCTCCCAGATGAGCAGCACTGTGGCCATCTCAAAACGTCTCAAGTTCTCATGTGATCAGTGGGAGCGTGGTTAGGTGACACTGGTATTTAGCCATGCCAGCCTGCAGCAGCCTGGGACCGTTGCCTCCCTCTGCACAGCTGGGGATGCACTGGGCAGCAGCTCCAAGCCAGGGACTCCTGCAGCTCCCTGCAGGCACCCTGCACTGCCCGGGAGGGGCAGCTGCCAAGTTTGCTGCCTACCAAAGGCAATCTTAGCACTTCTCTGCACCCTCCTCTAGAAATGTTCCTGCAGCCAAACTGAGCAGCGAGCAAAGGGAGAGGCAGAAGCTCATCATTACTCCTGCCTTCTCGTCTTTGTCTGCACTGTAACGCATAGCATGCAGTAATGCAGCCTAAGAGCAGAGGTGCGCTGCTAATACATCCCCTAAAACCTGAGTCCTCTGGATGTGGCTATCAGAGGTTTGTGGAGATGTACGAATATATTTTTCTTTTCCCTCTTTGAACACAGCTGAGTGCTACATTATACCTTTTTCTTTCTCTTTGTAATTCAGGGGACGGCAAGGCTGCTCTCATGGTGCTGTGAAATCCATGAGATGTATCTGGTGAGGCTAACCTCAGCAGGAAGCTGCGCCAGCGTTAGGTGTGAACTCCAAGTCACACATTTTGCCAGCGCATCCAAGGGTCAAGGAGATAGTGGCAACCTGGGGAGGAGGGGGAGGAACCACAGACCAGGGGCAGGATGGTGGCAGCCACAGCGTGGGACAGGGCAGCACTGGGCTGGAGAAGCGAGCAGGGCGATGGGTGTCTCAGCTGGGAGGGGGCTGCAGAGCACAAACAGGGAGCAAAGTTAATGACAATATGGCTCATTGAGGAAAATAATCCCCCAGTCCAGGCAGCAGACAAATGGGGCTCAAGGTGCTTCCTGTAATCTGCTCGGAGGCTGGGGGCCTCTCAAAAAGTCACTGATGCAAAAACCAGCAGTCGGCTCTGTCTGCTTGTACACACAGCACTGAGCAAATGGAAACAAATCGCCGGGCCCAAGGAAGGAGAGACAAGCGGCTGAACAGATCTGGGCAGAAATCGTCTGCATTCAGCCAGGGAAGATAAGAGGCAGCACGGGAGACTACTGCAGGGAAACCTAAAATGGGCTATTTGGGTTGAAATGCAAATTGTGAAATAGAAAGGTCGTTCTTGATAGATTCCAAGTGCAAAGCCTTTCTTCAGCTGTGACCAAATTTCAGTTTAGGGTGAAGGGAAGAAACATGACATGTTTCAGCCAGCTCTAAGGTAGCCTCAGGTAAGGGAAGGCAGCTCGCTGGTGCCCGGCAGCCTGGCAGAGCGCTCAGCCTGGGAGCGCGAGGGCAGCAGTGCTCAAAGTGTCCTGCTCTTCTGAGGGTGCGTGTACAAGGGGAGGTGTGAGCCTCTCTGCAGGAAGCTGGGAGCATGCAGCATGGGCACCTTGATCTGCAGAAGGCACAAGCATAGGACATGCAAAGAAAAACAAACAAACAAACAAAGATATAACAATTCTTTGATGCAGTGATTTGATCTTGCAGGGATGCGACAGCATCACAATATGCTCTTGCATTCCAGTAATGACACTGGGGCACACTAAGAAGGCTTCAGTTGTATTTGATAAATTAGGTACTGTTCATAATAAACAGCTTGAGTCAGTAATCTTGGGAAGGTCACTGCCCAAGCATCCCTGATGTGTTTGCACAAAGCAGACAGAAATGGCCGATGTACCGCTAGCACACGGAGGAACGTGGGCACCCACCGTTTGCCAGGGCAGGCCAGAGAGACAGGATATTGGCTGCTAGCTTAGGTTCAACTCTTTTCCAAATTTTGCTTCCAGAGCAAGAAGAACTTTCTAAAAGTCGTGCTTGTAAACCAACGCTTTTCAAGCTTCTATTGCTGCTAATTATCTTTCCACTACATGATTTTTTCAAGTTGCCTTCTGGTCCTTATTACTATTGGTGTGTTATTATAGAGCATAAAGTTACTTAATACAGCAAAAGATTCAACATTTGCAAAACTGATATAGAAGGAAGGACTGGATTCTAGACTGGTACAGCTGGTTTAAGGTATTTTAGAAGTAAATGAAATCAAATGAGAATTTATAATCCTTCCTGAGGTCTGGATTCCATCAGACTAAACTCATTAGGCATTAAGGTGCAGGTGCAGCTAAATAAAGGATTGTTCTGCTTTTCTTAATACCATAGATTCACATCTTAAGTTCAAAATAAAAGTCTTTTAAAAGCACATGTATACATTGTGCATCTACTGGCAGCACTTGAAAGAGAACGTTCAGCTGATGGAATCTTCAAATGCCTCATTTTTGTCGAAGGAATGTGCCCGCTTCTTCGCTGGCCGTGATAAGGGACACAAGCAGAGAAACGACTGCAAATTGGCCTCTTAGTGCTTATTCATTTCATTTGCATCAGGCTTCCTTTTATCTACTGAACAGCTGCCCAAATAAATAACGTAAATCTAATTAATCCTCCTTTAGTAATGTATTGCCACAATACCAGCAGCTCCCCAAATATCCCAAAGTTTGGGTCTACAGCTGCACAGGCTTCCCGGGAGGAACACGGTGAGAGTCACGTGCTGGGAACCGAGCCTTTTTTGTGGCTTACTCTGGTAAAAGAAAATAATCCAGGAACCAGTCTTCCAGGTTTGAAAGCATATGACTTGCTGGATTTCTTAGCTTAAATCCCAGATTCTGGTTTTGTTGAGAAAGGAATTTGTGGGATATTACAAAATAACCAGCAGATATCAGCCGTTCGACCGTCAGATAAGAATCTCAGCCTTCGATTGCAATCAGAACAATTTTGAGGTGGAATGTACACAATCCGTTCCGTGCCGTAAGACCGCAATGGGCAGGACCTCTTGAGCTTGCCTATGCAATAACAAACGTCTGCACATTTCTCGGGCGGGCAAGTGCTGGGAGAGGAGAGCTGCTGCCTGTGGTGGGGGCAAAAACTATTCAGGAGAAAGGTCCACGAGCCCTGGAGGGGAAAACCCTGCCAGAGCACAGCTCTTCTCTTGTGCCCATACTGTTAGCTCTGTTGCATATTTTTCAGGTGTTCTGCATATGGGAGGTCTGGGGATATGAACACAGTTTGTAAGGCTGGATTGTGAGATAGAAATACAGTGTTTGGGGGCATGGGAGGAAACATTTTGGAAAATAATGCTCAGAGACGTCAATTACTGCTTAAACAGATATTCCAGAGTGCTTCATGACCCATTTCACGTTTTTCTTTAAGATCATCGTGTTTCCTACGTGCTGCCAAGCTAGCTCAGAGCAGGTGGGGCACTGTGGCATTTTCCTGCTTTTGAAGCATGGGAACTGGGGACAAGGTCATTGCCCAACAGTGAACTGATCCTTCCTACCCGGCATGGTACAGCGGCTCCCTGTCTTGTTGGCTGCAGTGGGACTCACAGCTTATGCACATGGCCTTTTGGCTTTCTAGGAAGGTTTCTGTGCAAGACAATTTTACTGAGAAACAGGCAGGGGATTGCTTAGTCTTTTAATAATGTGGTATATGGGGCTAAGAACCATGAATATTAAAGATCTGTAAGTGGATGGACGACGTCCATATATAGTTCTGCTGGTAGATGTAACGTGCTACTGTCCTTGAGTGATGGCAAGTTTGTTATTTCAGAAATGTGCTCAGAAGACATAAGTACACGTGTAGAGAATGCGTGCGTGTCTCCTTTACGCTACAAATGTTGGTGGTCAGCGCTCCAGGCATAAAATCATCTGGGGGTTAGGAGATTTATCTTCCGTTTAATTCCCACCCACCATCTGCATTATACAAGAGGAATTTTTTTACGAGATAACACCATGAGTGCCATCAGCAGCACCTAGCCCTGCATACCACACTCGTGTAGCGTGGTGCTGGATTCCTTACGCTGAGCCTCCCGCTAGGACTGAGCCATGCAGGCCTCCTGAGTCAGCCCCTAACAACAGCATTTGCTGTTTTGTTTTGTGGTGTTCTTTTTTTTTTGTCTTCAAACACAATTTTGCAATTGCAGTTCTGGGGTAAAAGATCAGCTGGCGTAATATACACTCACGTCTTCACATCGCTTTGGTATGAATGAAGAGAACACAGTTCCCATCCTGTTGAGTGCAATTCTTAAAAATAGCACAGAGATGAGTGTGGCATTTAAAAAAGTGTCTCCCAAGAAGCAGGCACACAGATCACTCTTCTCCAGCTCAGTCTCTTGCCCACCAGTCACTGTTTTTGTGCTGGACTACAGCTGCCAATATGGGGAGGAAAAACTTTCAGACCATCAGACACGCTGATTTATGGTTTTCCCCAACTCTGCCATATTTTCAGTGAAACAACTCCCATGGTATGGTTGTGGACTAATGAGCACAATGACAGTTACTGTTTTCTAAAGAAATATTTGGGGTTTACTTGAGCATGTTTCTGGATTCTCTCATGTACTTCTGTGTCCCCTGTGCTAGGTTTTAATGTAGCATAATGGTCAGAGATCTGGGGCTACGGAGCCCAATATTCTTGTAATTTGATTATAATGCATGCCACTGAGTTGCAAGAACTTTGTGTGCAGAGGTCAAAGCTGTGTTCACACCAACGAGAGAGGTTTTGCACCACATGTCCGATTACCTTCTCCTTTTCACATGTCTTGGAAGACAAATGACTCATCACAGAGCGCTGAAATATCTTAATCTTCTGATTCGGCCCGAGATTTAAAGACTGGTTCCTAAAAGCTTCTTTCTGAGTTGAAGAGCAAGTCCTATGCTGAGTGATTCTTTTTTTAGCTCTTCTCTTCTGCAGTTTATTACAAGTATATTTGTGTAATTAGGGGGCCCAGTAGTAATGTTGTTAAAATACAAGTGGGCACATTTATTGTTTCCTCCAAAAGGAAACAACCAATCTCCAGCAGTTCTGGTTTTTCCCTGTCTCAGCTGAACATTTACTGCTTTATGTAGCTAGCAGATCATGAGGCTAAAGTTACTTCTTCCCCCCCCCTCCCCCCCCCATTTCTTTTTCTTAAATAGAAAAAATCCCCTCCTTTCTCTTAATGAATGCTGGATTTTTTAAGGATATGGTCAGAAAGGGGAACTTACACTCAGCATGTTGTTTATAGTGCCACACAAGCTTCAGCAAAAGGGATGTGCAGAACTCTTTATAAAAGTCTGAAAAGTCCCTGTGGGATTATAATTACTGCACAGTAATAAACAAAAGTAGCGAGATAAAACGTTCAGAATATTTTGAATGATAGAAGCAATAAGTTTTAGCCCTGACAACCAGGGAAGGAGCAGATTGCCAGCACCTACCTGCATGTAGAACAGGTATTGTTAGGAATTGATCGCGGGTCATGGTGGAGGATTGTTGTTCATGCTATTATAGGCACTTGGCTGGTGTAAATAAATTGTTGTTCGCATGTTGGTACAAAAACATTTGAACACTGCTAACTGGTAAGCACCATAATTCAGAATTTCTTAATTATCCTATTTTTTTTTTGTCTTCCATTTAACCGATAAACCTGAATTTGCTTTCCTTTGGGGTGCCAAAGGACTCCTTAAGCCAGCGGGTGTTTCAGGTACACGAGTAGGGAAGTGCTGCCAGCCCTGCTCCCAGCCCTCACCCGGTAAGAGGCTTTTCTCTACGTCTGAATTACAGCCCCCAACTACTGATGCTGTATTATTTTATGAGCATTTTTTAGTAGATCTCCCAGGGTTCTTTTGGTCTCTTTTAAAAAGTTTTACTGCCATTCTACTGTGGAAAGAACAATTGGTAAAATCGGAGGACCAAGGCAGCTGCAGCGGTGCCAACAAAGCGAGGTGGCTGAAGGCAGAATCTGGCCCAGTGGCCACAGTAAGAGTCAAAGCTCGACCAGATTTACAAAACCTGGTGAAGACATCGTGCCAGATCCTCAGATGGTGTCAATTGCGGTGACTTGACTGCTGCGGTGGCCTTGTGCCAGCCTGCTCCAGCTGATGTCATCGGGGGCTCCTCGTGAAGGTGTAATTCAGACCAGCATTGTGCACTGGGTGGCTGCAGCCTAATGAGAGGAAACTTTTTGCTCACTTGAAAGGCACTTGCGCACAACAGACAAAACTTTAAAACATGGTGCACCGCAAGACTATCAGCCTGATCAACGTGATTGTGTCCCCTCATCATAAATAGCCTCTCAAGGCACTGGCTTGTTTTAATTATTATTTAGAGGGAAGCAGTGCCCCCTCTCTCTCCCCCCAGTCCCTTTTTTTTTTTTTTTTTTTTTTTCTTTTTAAAAGGAAGGTAGCTTTTAAGAGCTTGCCATGAAGATCTAAGTTAAAGGATTTTCTCTACTACAAAGCCTGCATAGTTTCCCAGGCCAGGTGGACCTGATAGTACTGACTGCATGCTGAAAAATCTCATCCCCACCCTTCAGGCACTTTAATTGTAAGCCTTTCCAGATACACTGGATAAACACTGTCAAAATGAACCTGAAAGGGTTGTTGTTGTTGTTTTAGCCCTTAAATAATTATGAGTTTGTCTGTCTAATTACAACATAATCTTCTTTAAACTTGGGTTATTTGCAGTATCTTTTTAATAAGGCAGAATCAGAAACAGTCCAAATCTGAAAGTTTACAGTTCTTCCACTTTAAGACACGGCAGAATTTTTACTCCTGTAAAATTTAATTCACCCTGATAACAGAAGAGTCTAGCTTGGAAGCTATTGCAGAAAGATAAAGATGATAAAGAATAGCGTGTGACCTCCGAGATGCAACAGAAACTTAACACTCTACGGATAAAATTTTTCAAACAGTTTAGAAATAGTTTAAGGTAATTTACGGAAAGACTTGAGTGACAAAGCACATTACTTGAAGTGCCTTTCCTTCACTAGGCACTTTCTAAATTCTTTCTCTTTCATTTCTTTACTCTCAGGAGACTTTTAAATCCAGTGAACCAAAACAACACTTTGTTTGTTGGTATAGCGCAGCGCTGGCACAGATGGCAGACACTGCACCTGTTCCAATAAAATGGGAAAATTGGGAGATAAACCATAGCGCTCATTAACAGGAATCTACTGAAACATGAACAATTTGTATTTTGAATATCTTCCAGGAATAAAAAGAGAAGTACATAAACAGACCTTGTTTTCACCATCATCAGTTTAAAATTAATTTGTTAAATGGAACTTCACATTTGTTTCAGGTATGAAGACACTATGTGCCACTGAAGAAACTATGATTGTGCTTGAATTTCTTTAAGAAATCAAATGATTTTATCTAGCTGCGCCTGTTCTTTTAAGCAAAAATATTGGCAGTTTTAATCAAAATCAGTTAATCCTCCTGTACATAGTTGTGGGAGCTTTTTTTACTTCCCCGCTTTCTCATGCTGAGTAATAGCACATTCTTACGATATAGTGCATAATGGCGAGAAGAACAACATAAACAAAAGCCCTTCTGCCAATCTATTAATAAATAACTAACATTGTGGGAGGTGGGGGGAACCATAGAGCTAGCTGGATGGTCAGCAACAAAATTCACTGCAAAATAGCTTTTTCTAGGCACAGGGAAAATGCTATGTAATATCTGATAGACTATTAAAAAAAAACTTAGAAGAAGCATGAAGTAATAGCTAAGCAAAGGATAAATTACTGCAAGCATTTGCCTTGATCATCAGTGTTTGTGCAGTTGTTCAGCATCCCATATATCTGTCTCTATTTCTCTCACATACACACACAAGAATTAAATACAAAATGTCATGAAAATTCCTAAGTATCATTTAATGTTGGCAGCCCTGCACTGTAAAGCCATTTATATAAAACTGTGGTTGGCAGCTCTCACTCTTCCATGGGAACAAATTAACATTGGCATTCCAAACACAGGAAAGTAAGGAAATTAGAAACACAGTTTATATTTGGCCAGTGCTTTGAAATACTGTACCATGCTACTGATGTCAATTAATGAAAAGCAGAATTTTGCGGAGAGGGTCTGGTTTTGAAACACATTAACACACGTTAAACATGTTTGCACAGGAACCGGATTGTAAGCATCTTGGTTCCAAAACAATAAAGCAATTATACTAAAACTTGTAGTCTCAAAGTTGCCATTAATTCAATCCACTCAATCTGGATCACTAAAGGATTTTCACTGACTCCAACATGCAGTCGACACAAATGTTTAAAAGAGCCTGTATGGCACATTATTGCAGGGCCGGATCCTGCAGGCTTGTACATATGAGCTCTCACCCAAGATGGCTTATATGTAACCTGCTGTAAATCGGGACCGTGTATAAATAATGGGACTGTACAACGTATCCCCAAATAAACAGCGCCTCAGCAAACTAGTTTTCGTCAACAAAATAAGGATTTCAGAAAGAGATATTCGAATTAGAATTGGCTTGAATTTTGCTACCTGCAGCTTTCTCTTAGCAAAGATGTTTACTGACAAAATCTTAAACACTTCTGGTTTTCACATGTGCACCAAAAAAAAATCTAGATGGCAGTTTATCTCCTGGCGCAGTTCCACTGCCTTCAATGGAATTACTCCAGCATGGAATTTGGCCCCGCAGTCTTTACAACACATTGTTTATTTGTACTGTGATTCAGATATTTTGATACCAGGAATCTTTCATCGCTGAAGTTTCTCCATATGAAATATGTCTTGTATTAAGAAATATCAGTTTCACATTTTTGTCAAACATTATTTGTTAAATTCTGTTTGTTGCATAAATGGGAATTCAGCTGTAGTTCAACAACAAGGGTTCGGCTAATAATGATAAGCAGTGACTAATAGGAACTAGCTCTTGTTTTGATTGTTTGCAGTAAAGAAAACCTCCCTCAAAAACAATTTCAAGATTAGGAGAGAAAACTGTTTGAAGCTGTAGCAGAAACTACCGCATGCTCATTATTTCAACACAGGGGCATTTCTTTGGCCCAATTCTGTTCTCAATTGTGCTAGTGTAAATCAAGAGGGAGTTTATTGGAATTACTTTGGACACAGAGTTGTATAAATGAGACCATAGGGCCAGCTTCAGTAGAAATTCGACAATTTACACCAAATGAAGACCTAGCCAAGAATTTTCTCTTGGGTTTCCATTTTCCAAACATGTGCATGTGCAAAGCTTATCCATGTGATTAGTCCTAGTGAGTAGTCCCATTTATTTCAAACATTTGTAGAATGAGGATCTTAACCCTGAAACTAATTCCAAAAGCTCACTGGTTTCCTTAGAAGTTCCTTCCTTTTAGAAAAGAAATATATTTTTATATAAAAGCTTCTATATCTATGTAATTAATTCCAAGTGGATATTTTGATGCAGGCCTCAGAGAGGATGACTACTACTGGAAGGTGCTTAAAATATCATGGTCTCTTAATGCTTGATATTAACAGGTAGTCTCTTTATCTGGCCTGCTATCAAAATTGGCTTACTTGTGGTCTTGCTCAGATGACTTCATCCATCATTGCAACTTCTCACTGGTATTCATCAAGTTAGAACAATTTATATGTGTAAATCTAAATTTGTTATCATTTTAACCACAAATTAACAGTTTCTGTGTAAATATTAGCATTTCCTCACTTGGTCCAAGGATTGAAGCCATAATGGCACTAACAGTATATTTGATTTAAACTAATTAAAAACAGAGGCTCTTGCAATTTAATATATTGATTTTACCAGTGGGACTTAAATCTTTTATAATAAGTATACACAGCTGCACCACTCACCCACCGCCACTTTTAAACCTAATCCCTGCATTCCTCCTGACAATAACATGACAGGATCCACACATCCCAGTATTAGCCTTAACCCCGGTGACACTGCCAGAATGTATTAAACTAAAACATAGCAGCGTCCTATTTAAAAGGAGCCTGTCAACAGCCCCAACTAGGCTTTAATAGTTATAATCTTGTTTTTAATTAATGTTTCCAACCACTTGTGTAACCTTCCCTCCCACATCTCTCCCCCCTACCCGAAAAAGCGTTTCAAGCTTATTTACAGAAGAAAACGTAACGCCTGGCTTCGTGCTGCCTGCCCAGGGGCCACTAAACCTCCTTTGCAAAAGGAGCGGTGGGGACGCACACACGGGCACGCAACCAAAGCCGACGGCAAACAGGGCTGGGTGCTCAGAGAGGAGCGGGTCCTGCACGCTTCACTTGTGCCCAGCTCCTGTTACAAGCATCACAAGACTTGGCCATCAAGGCCGGTCTCCTTCAAAGCACTTTACAAGCCGTCGTGCTTTGGCTTTCAGACCACAGATGCTGGTGGGGGCCTCGCCTCCCCAGGAGAGCCTGCGTGGGAGCAGTGCGGAGCCCCTGCTCTTCTGGCAGACGCCCCACAAAGGCAGGCGAGCAAAGGGGGACAATTTCCACATATTATTTTTTCCTAGCGCGAGGACATCTCTCCTTGGCTACCTCAATCCTTGGCTGACAGCTTCTCTGCTACCACTGCAGCCACAGGACGCAGGTAAATCGCTCGCTGCTGCTGTTTTGCCATCTTGCGCCCGGCGATTTGGAAAGGAAGGAATTTCTCTCTACAACTGGCCGGACATTGAGGGAATACCTGCTAGTTCCATGCCACAGTCAGTGCAGTTCCTAAGTGTTGTTTGCTGCAGGCTTTCTACCGTAGCCATTCTTGTACCACCAAGCACCGTATATATCCATACTGTCTAAAACAATTACAGGATGTACCTGTTTGGGCTTGAGAGGCTGTAACAGCACTAGGTGGAGGAGAAAGAAAAAGCCAAGGGCTTGGCCTAATGTATGGACAGACCCATGTGATCATGACCAGGCATTCAGGGCTAGCATTTAATCTGCTTTTTTTTCAAGTGGGAAATATGTGAAGATCAAATAAGTTCAAATCCAGGTCAAATATCCTTGAAAATCTTTGATTTATATAAGCAGGAAAATGAGGTTTAAAAGAAGTGATTATGAAAGGGTTACTAAAAACACAGCTGTACGCGTACTCTTATATCTGAGGCTCTCCAAAGAAAAACTGTGTGACATCTATATTAACCTTTGGCTGTACACCAATGAAGGCCTGTAGTGAGCTGGAATGCAAGGCAGCCCCTTCCAAATTTTAACACAAGCCAGGTTACAGCTGCAAATGCCTGCAGCCCGTGCTCACTTTATAAAGTATTCCCCGAAGGAAATTTTTTAACTGTTATAGAATCTTTTTCTAATACCCTACAGTGTTAAAGCCTGTTATTAAAGGGCAAAGAGATGGTTCTCTATGCCAAACACTTGTCAACAAAAAGGATAGCCAGATGGTATGAAATAAAAGGAAACTTGGGGGCTCTTCAGCTTCTTGATTTACATTAACAAAAGCCACTTTCATGTGCTCCTTCCAAGAATGACTAATTCCCCCCCCCCCCCCCATTTTTTTGCCAGGATTAAACAATGTTGTTCATTTTATAATCAACCATGAGACAAATTAACAAATTGCATATCACTTGTGCCGACTCTTTTAAAAAAATATTCTAAGCAAGTCTGTTTACCAAGTCAAGATTACCCACATAAGGACAACTCAATTATTTTTAGAAGAGAGGGTCTAAGTAATGTGGAGGATGTTTACTCCTTAGCTGCTGTTTATAAACTTGAAATTTAAACTCGTGCAAAAAATGTTTTGTGTCTTTTCAGTGCTTAAAATGGATCAGTTTGTAAACTTTATTTGGACAGGGTCTGAAGTGGAATTCCAGCTAATGAAATTAGAGTAATAAATTTTATAAAATTAGACGGTAATTAACTGACTAACTTCATCAGACCACTGTGGCTAAATTCTCTTTTAATTTACATGTAACTTCATTCTTGACACAAATACATTCCTCATCCATCTTAGCACAGGTGTAAGTTAAGACGAAACATAGCCTGTGAATTAACTGGTTATAAATCTAAATCTAATTAATTGTCAGGATTTTACAGTGATATTACAAGCTTAGTATAAAGCTCCCTGCAACATAACCCTGAAATGGAGCACCTGTATTTGGGTTCCTCCCTACCAATACCCACTATAAATTCTTTGGAATAAATATACACAGAATCTCCATAGAAATCACTGTGTATTTTTTTTGTTGTTGGGTTGGAGTTTTTTTTTTTTTTTTTTTTTTTTTTTTTTTGTACTATGTAGTGCAGTAAATCTTTCAATGTAAATCTTTATTTTTGTATTTTTTTTTCCTCTAAAACTGTACAAGTAGGTAGGGAATATGAATAAATACATATATATATATAGATTAGCATTTGGAAGCCTGGAATAACATGTTTAGTTTATTGAAATTTCTATATTATTTCTTTACTCATTTTTACTTCCTCCATTACTAAGATGAAAGTTTATTAAGCTGTGCCACTTCCTCATTGTGATGGCTCTCCTATGGTAATAAAAGCCTACCTGCGAAATGCCGTGCTCACAGTATCTTTTACAAAACTAGGACACAACTTACTACAGTCTCATTTAGCAACTCAGTTCTGGTGTAAAAGGGATCATTGCAGAGAGTCTCCAGAAAAATATCGATCCTATAATAGATCTTATTTTCCCTGAATGGCATAGAAATCTGCACATACTGAAGCAGGTGTTGTATTTTACTATGTATGGAGCGAGTGGCTGGTCTAACTCATTAAAATGTCCATAAACAAGCCTGTCTTTGTCCTATAGAGATGAAAGACCGATGACTATAATGGGATGAAAGGTGTGCACGGTGATGAAGAAAGCTATTATAGATCTCTGTCCTTTTTAAACTCGTCCTGGCATGCACTGTTGACAAGGGAACAAAACAGTACAGATAAACCGCTGAAATGCGCCTTGCTGGTAATAATTCCACCTGTCTTTTTTAAAACTATTGGGTTTTGCTTGCGCTTTCTACTCTCTGACCATGCTGGGAATGAGTAAGTAAAATGATAATTAAGGATCTGAAATAATGCTTTCAGATTTCTAAGCCAACTACAAAGCCCAACAGGTCAAAATGCATCTATCCACTACCATCATCACATCACATCGGGACTTCGAGTGTGAACACTTTATACAGGTACAACCTGCTCCATAAAACATTCTAACTTAAACACATCCAATATTGTAATTTTTACTTTGCAGCTTATGGATCGATTCCAACTCCAATCACAAACCCTTTGTATTCAAAGTAACCTGGGACCTGAACATTAACTCCTTGTATGTAAAACTCCCACAGGCTGCAAGAAGGCTTCTCCTGATGTAGGAGGTGTGAGACTGAAGCGCTGCAGTTTTACCGACGAAAGGTCTGCAGTGAATAGCTCCACGCAGGAGGGGCACAGCTGCTTCCCCAGAGCTAAACTTCCTCCCACCAGGTACTTCCATATTTCACAAACGCTCCACTCTACTGAAATTCACAGAAGCGTGAATTTTGCTGTAGTTACTTCCAGTCCTTTGTCTTGTGTCGGGGAGTCTCCCTGCACTCTGGGTGTACATGGTGTAGGACCCAAGGACCACAGGCAACAATGTCTGCAAGATCACTCTTATCTCCAAAGTTAAATATTTGACTGCCATTTGTACTTCTGGCTGCTCAAATATTTGATAATTTAAATGTATCATTGCCTATCAGCTTAAGTATCTAGCAGTGATTAGGCAAACATGATAATTGTAAATGGAAAGTATCAGCACTCTCCAAGACGGCAGTCCTCGGGCCAAATGTAAATCGGGTTCCTGCTGTGAAGCTTATGGCATGTAATAAGGAGGTGCAGCTCACGCAAACTGGAGCTCTCGCACGGTGCTGTCTCCGTATCACGCAAGAACTGTGCTGGGATGGCTACCATGGCCAGCAATTACTAACGTGTGTCACGGAGCCTTTGCAGCTACTGACAGTTTTCAGTTAGTCAACGCGCGGGGATTAGAGGGGTGGTGGTTTAATGTGCACTGCCTCGGAAGCTCCAGACAGCCAAAGTGTCGGAACAGCGACCTCCACAAAGGCGGTAATGGATTTATCGATGAGGGGTGTGCCTGCAGTGCCTGGCGGGTTACGTGCTAGAGGTGCGCTCCTCTTGCTCTTGTCTTGGTTTGGGGCAAAGTTTGAGTTGATCTTGTTTTGCAAATGCTATTCGCGTTCTGTCTTGAACTTGCAGGCACCCAATCTGTACGCATGGTGGTTTCAGAGCTGCGCATGATGAGGTCTAAAAATGGATAGAGTGAACCAGGGTCTATAATTATATATTTAAAATAGAACGCTCGTCCTGACAGTGTTTTACTCAAATCCGGCCAAGTCAGTCCAAACGGGTGTGCGATCTACAGCAAGCAAATAGAAATCAGATTGGGCCGTGGCATCCAATTAGAGAGGCCTAGCAAGCCGCATACAAAGCATGCCAACTTTTGTATCATTTGCATAAACCCATCCACATGTGCTTGTGAAAAGAGGCAAGTTCGCTGCATAAACCGGGGTCAACAGAAAAAGCTGCAAGAGTAAATAAGGATTTACTGTGGAATCCCTCTTGAGCCGTTAGGGGAAAACGTGCGAGCAGCTCAGCCCCTTCAGCCCGGGGAAGGCTGCGCCAGGACACCATTGGGTGCCGAGCACCTGGGCAGCCCCGGTGGCTCCGTGTCCCCAGGGCCACGAGCGGCGCCATGCCCCATGCTCCTGCCTGGCTTTGCCGTCTTCCTTGGTGGTGCGGGATGCGGAACGGCCCCGCTAATTGTCCTGTTCAGCTCATACCTGCAAATCCCATTTCTGAGGTGCGGCACGTAACTCTCGAAGGGAGAAGACAACAAAAGAACGTGGCGTGTCAGCACGTAGGGTGGAGCGCGGTGAGCGCCAGTGGCTGTCCAAGCGCCACGGTGGAAGGACGGGGCGCTCTGCGCACCGCTGCTTGGCCTCGCCAAGACGTCGCCTGTCCGAGGGCCGCTACCTGCCCGTCCTCGCCCTGTGCCAACAGCTCCCTCCGGCCTCAGCGGGCCACCTGTGCCTCCCACCCGCGTCTGGGGCTCTGCGCTGGCCTCCCCCCGCCCGGTCCCCCCGCGTTCAGCCTCACCGAGGGCAGGCACTCACCCAAGTTGACGAAGCTCATGACCATGTCAGCCTCGGTGAGGAAGTTGCTGTCCTGCAGGCTGGCCAGGGGCGGCCCCTGGGTGCTGAAGATGGGCTTGTAGGGGTAGGAGAAGCCCTCTCCCTCCTCGGCCCCGGCCCCCGCCGCCCCCTCCTCGCCGGCCATGGCATTGTAGAGGTCCAGCATGAACATGGGGGCCGAGTTGTGCTTGCCGTGGAGGTGGGGCCGCGGGCGGTGCGGCAGGCCGAGGATGGAGAGGATCTCCCGCTGCATCTCGCGGCGCTCGGGGCCGCGCAGCCGGCGGTGGATGAAGCTGGAGTGCACCTCGTTGTCCACCGTGAAGTCGGCCAGGACGCAGCGCAGCCAGAGCGCGGGGGCGGCGGCGCCCAGCACCAGGAGCCAGGAGGCGGGCTGCCCGCGCCCCGCCGCCCGCATCGCGGCTGGCCGGCGGCCCCGGGGAGCCGCGGGGGGCTCGGGGGGCTCGGGGGGCTCGGGGCTGCCCCGCCGAGGGGCGCTGCCCTCCACCATGCGCGCCGCCGGGGGCCGGAGCACGGTGCGGGACGGATGCTCACTGCGGCGGCCGGCGGCCCCCCGGGAGGCTCCGCAGCCGGCTCATGGCCCGCAGGGGGCTGCCCGGTGGTCCCGGCCCATGGGACGGAGCGGAGAGGAGAGGGAAGGAGAGGAGAGGAGGGGAGGGGAGGGAGGGCGGCAGCGGCGAGCTGTGGCCGTGCGCGCAGTGGTGCTCGGCGGAGAGGCAGCGGGAGGGTGGCTCTGGTGGGAGGAGCAGGCTGGGGCAGCCAGGCGCTCTCTAGCCCGCTGCAAAGCGCCGGGGAGAGGAAAATCCCCGGCGCTGCCTAGAGGAGGAACAGCCCATCAGGTTGCTTTGTCGGGAGGGTCGCCGAGGCTGGCGGCTCGGGGGGGGGAAAGGGAGCCGGCCCCGAGTGGGTGCGTTGCGGGGAATGGCACTAAGGGGAGGACACGCCGGGAGGGCGCAGGGAAGGGGCGAGCACATCGCCACTGTGCCCACACCGCACGCACACACCCCCTCTTTTTCTTTTTTTCTTTCTGGAGCACGGTTGCGGAGAGTCTGGCCAGGACAAACCCAACAAGAGCAAAGTGCTTCAGACGCAGTGATGGAGATGTACCCAGGCACACAGACGTGTGTGGCTGTGCGCACACAGCCCCGGTCACTTTTTCCAACTGGCAGCAAGGAGAGTTACTGGAGAAGGATTAGAAACCCAGGGCTGAGGGGGCTTATCATTTAAGCATCATGAAAAGAGCTGCGTTTACATGGTTTGGACCCATCAACCTGCGCAGGGGTACCGTACACCACTGCAGTAACCTGCTGTCGCCATCCCCTGTTCTTCTGCTGCCTGGCACACAGCTTTGTGGCAAACCGGTTTGAAACTTGTCAACTTTTTAAAGCAGTGATTTCACTGTGTGTATTTTTGTCTTATTTTAACTCAGTGCATAAAACATCTACAATAATGGAGTCCCCGCCCTGTTTAGTCTGGGTAGACGTCTTACTGCAGCAGTACATAACAATCCCAGATAAGGCTACTGCTTCCTAAATCTTACTTGGAAAGCAAGGGGAAAGCAGGATGGAAGGGTTTATCAGTGACACTGAATCCAGCCCAAGGTAATTTCAGGAACCATGCATATGCAGTAAGTTTATGCCAACATTAAGATTCATTCCTTAGGCAAAGGAGGAAGAAGAGGGGCAAGGGAAAAAGGAGGTCAGCACTGTTGTTTATTTGATAGCTCGTTCATCTGGTGTTTTCAGGTGAGAAATATCCAGCAGTATCCAGCACCAGATCCTACATCTATTCTGGAAAAGTAAAATTCAGCCCTTCTCTTAGCTCATTATGATTAGATTCCTTGCATAAATGTCAGGTAACTAGTCCAGAGGTGCATGGGAAACGCACTGAATGATTTAGAGTGTTTGTGCACGTCCATGTGTGCCTCTTAATAACAGGGAAACTGAGGGATGACATTGAAATGACTCAGAGCTATTGAAATAGTGGTGGAACCAGCATTAAACTCCCAGCTCGGTCCTAAGACATGTTTAGGAATGAACTAAGCCCAGGGGTTGGTGGGAGAAGAGAGGGCTGTGCAGCCACAGCCACGTTAGATAACACAAGAGCACTCGGAGGTGCTAACAGGAGGGCTCAGATGACACCCCCATAGCTGCCTTCCCTTTGCTCCCCGCTAATGACAACCCCAAACCCAAGTAGCAGTGTTTTGGATGCCCAGCTAACATCAAACTCTAACATCTTCTGTACTTCCTGAGGAGCAGCACTAACCTGCTCTTAACCAGGCAGGTATTTGCCTAAATTTCTCTCTTGCCTAGGGTGTGGTTTTTGACCAATTTAGCCTGATCTAAATCCAAGCTCCAGCTGAGAAAGATGCCTTTTCCTCCTCCCACCCCAACCTGGACCTGATACTGACACTTACATCCGCACACAGGTCAGGAAGCCGATTCTGGTTTTGTTTTTTTTTTAAATAATCTTTCTTAAACCATTTCTTATTTGTTTTTGTTGAGTTAATTTTCTGCTGGATCAGCTCCTTGATCTGACTGACTACATATGGGATTGCGCTGGAACCCAGGAGGCCACAGGAATGCACAGCTGGGGGCAAGGAGAGGGTGTCCGGGCTGGGCTGCCTTAGATTGGCTTAAACCGGTTGTGGAAGGGCAGGGAGATGATTCAGCATCTTTCTGCCTTTCAGCTGCAGATAACTTGATTTCACTTTCTTTTTGTTCCTTGTAGGCAGTTGGTTCTTCTGAGTTTTGAGTGTTGGTCCTTGGGCACGCAGTGGGGCAAGGAGACTTGCCTTCTGTGTGGACAAGGAGATTAAAAAATCTGTAAGGACGGAGCAGTGGACCCAAGAGCAGGTGTCCCTGCTTGCAGAGCTACTTACACCCAAAGTGCTGGTAGCATGTGTTTTCAAATTGAATAAGCTTCAGGTCAGTGTTGTGCTTCGAAATGACATTGCTCTTTGAGGGGGGGGGGGGGGGGAAGAAAAATACAGTTTGAGAGTTTTGGATCCTGGCTCAGCACCTTAGGGTGTTGAAGCAATATGTGTCATGGAAGAAGCAGCAGAGGGAGAAATGTAAACCTTGAAACCTCTTGATTTGACAGATTTCTTGAAAATGTGGTGTTTGAATCTATTTCCTTCCTGCTGAAGCAATCTAGTTTTGTCCAAGATGAGATGGTTCCTGATTTAATTCAGGATATGTTCTTTAAAGATGGGAAAATACTAAAACTGTATCCTCTGCTTTCATAGGGATAGCTGATAATCCCTTCTAGCTGTGTTTTCTATGATCCTGTAGCACCAAGCGCAGCACTAAACAAACACACGGTAGTTTGCAATGGGGGTACTCCTTGCATATATGCTTTAAAAGGCACAACACAAACACCATCTGTGAGTGTGAGATGAGAAAGGGAATCTGCTAAAGAATCATTTTTTATGAATGTGAGGTTCACGGCTATTGACTTCAGCTCACTTTGGGGCACAACAAAGCAGCATTTATTCTGCTGCATACAATAAAGGATGGTGTAGCTCAAACTGCAGTGCTTCACTCCTCAGATCTAGGCTTGAATTTCAAATTCCTTTCAAACAAGAAAGGTACAAACTGGATTGTCTTTCTCGTGGACAACATCCTCCTCTTCCCTCCTTTCTTCCCCCTGCGTGAGCTCAGTCCTGCTTCCCGCAGGGTCGGTTCCATGTAGACTGGTGAAATATTGGCACCCTTGTGCCATCGCCTTCTTCCTCCTCCTTCCTGGATCAATTAAGAAACCAGTTTTTCCTCTTGCTCTTCTCTGCTTGTCTTCTCCTTCCTGCTCTTCTTGAGAAGGAAAAGTAAATGCTTCTGATGAAGTAATCCCTGGTCGTTGGCACTTGTTGCTTCAGATAATTTCTGTAAAAACAAACTCCCTCTGTTTCTTGAGGTTCTGTGTGAGCCGCATTACGAATTGAGCAACTTTTTGATCTCTTTGAGCATTGCGTGTGTGCCCTTATCTGATTTTTGTACCAACTGCTGCCATTGTTTTTGTTTGTGTAGAAGCCGGTATACTTGGAAGTATCCCTTTAGGAGATAAAGAGGCTGGTTTTAAGACATGAAATGTACAGGTATGTGCTTGATGAATTTGTATGCGCTGATATCATCATGTGCTCATATTAGGCAATGTGCCAGTGGCAGAATTGGGCCATTTGCATTCAGTTTTAACATATGGGCACTAAAAAGTATAGGTTCTGCTCACCAACTCATTTCGTGACTGCTTTCAGAAATCGGACACAAAGCATTTTTTCCTCATTTTTGCTGAATCAGTTTCAAGCTCCTTGCCTTCCTACTTTGATGTCCCCTTTTTAACTTTAACCATGTTTCTTTCCCATTCTGTTTTGCATCTTCTCTCATTTGTCTTGAACAAAGTGCGAGCCCTAAATTATAGCAAACTTTTTTCTTCTTCCAAATGTTCCCACTAAAATAGCATGTGCTTGGGGAATTTTGAATTGTTCCTCTGGGCCCTGCACATGCAAAACACTTATATAACAAAAATAATAGCATTATTATTTGTATAAGAATGCATAATTAGCTTACATCTTTAATTATGCCATATTGGATTATCCTTATCAAATGTTTCTATTCATCTCCTCAGCATTATTGCTGAGAGCATATTCACCAAGATGAAAGTAATCGCATTATGGGTAAGCCATTGTATTAGCTCTAATCCAGAAATTTAAACAGATTGGGGTTGCACTGTGCTGAGTCGGACTATAGTGATTTTGGTGTAAAAATCAGGTATGGATCCTCACTGCTACCGGTCAGAGGAGAGTCAGAAATGAAACTTGTGTTTCTGGGTGTGAGGGACATCACTACCTCTGAGACAGTAGTGATAACAAAATAATTTTGCATTTATGAAATGGGACTGATGCTGAATTCAACAACTGCATAAGGCGGACAAAGTTCAGTACTTCAGAGTTCTTCTCCTCACAAAACTACATCTCCTTGGAGGTTCTTCTATTATTATTTACTTCAGAGAACATTAGAATTGAGTTTATAACATTGAAACATTTGTAGTATAATATTTGTCACAAATCTATGTACAGTTTGTATGGGCTTGTGTAGGCCTATATTATATCTTATGGGTGTTTGTATGCAGCTGTTTGTATATTGGTCTGAATATGCGTGCATCCAGCAGTATACTTCAATAATGTCTTTATACGTACGTAAGTACTATATTTCTGTCGCATAGAGGTGCATGTGAATATTGTTTGATGCAGGACTGCTTTTAGGTCTGTGTATTGCCAAAGCCGCACAAACAAAATTGAATTTAATTTTGCACTATTAAATTATTCTTCGTTCACTTGATTTGGTCAAAGCTTTTGGCATAAAACCAGGTATTTCCTTCACTGGTAACAATGTAATCGGAACATCTGAGATCCTAGGCTTGGATTTGTGAAAGTCGGTGCTGAGGATATACTCACATGTTAGGAGCAGGCTTAAGCCGTGCTGCAGCTTCTTGGAAATGGGGCTCTGAAAGTCTGCCTAGATGTCATGTTTTCTTACAATAAAGGGTGGTCTTTGCTTCAACAGCTCATCATCAGATTATCAGGACTCTTCTTATTAACATATATCTATTTCTTCAAGAGTATTTTTAGTTCTCTGCTGTTTGTTTTCACTAGGGATATTTATTTATTTTTCAATCAGCTATCAACTAAAAGCATGTAAAATCTATTCATTGTTTCCAAAGTGAACAATAAGAGCTGATTCTGACCTGTAAAATGCAATGAGACACATTTGGATGGCTTTACTTTTTCTCTCCAGGCAGGTGCAGAGTAATACCTCAAAAGAACCATTATTTTGTGTCTTTATTCCAATGTGTACATAAATGCTTGCATAACCCTTGCACAGCTGCTGTACAAACTACTCATGCCACAAGTATTAGTAATCCTAGCAGGGGAGGTTGCATGGAAAATTGGGGTGTGTATGCTAAACCATATGTACCATGCCCCTGAATCATAAAACTTCTGTTGCTGGAGCAGAGAGGTTTTTGGAGGCTGGATTTTACAGGTCAGGAGGAAAGCAAGATTACACACAACAGCTGCACCCCACAATTTTTCTCCTGTTGAGCCTTATCTCACTTGTGCGTTCACATGAGCAGGAAACAGAATTTGGTCCAACTTTATCTTAATTTGGTCTCGGCTTCTACTTTTATTTATTTCATTTCCATAGGAACAATTATTTTAGTAGTTTATTTTGAAGCTTAGAGCTGCTCAGATTGGAAATCTGTGCTGCCAATTCGGAGCCTCGTTGGGCTGCAGAGATACAATGTGCATTTTTTTGTCTCTGATTCTGCCCCTAAAATAACTTCCTTTATATCTGTGATACTTTGTAGGGGTGTCTCTGCACTGTTGTGATCACCAAACCCGGTTCGCTGTTCTGCCCCAGCTCTGTGCAGCGTGAGGAGCAGGCGGCAATCTCTCAGGGCTTTAGCAGCAGAAAATCATCAATCAGAAGTTTATGCTGGAGGATTTTAAAATAATATGAAGGGACTGTATCCTCTGCTGGTGTAAATTGGCATAGCACCATTTGAGAAAACAGAAGTGTGCTTATTTACACCAGCAGAGGAACTAACTGGGTCGTTCCAGTACACAGAGTAGTTGGTATTACCGCTGATCTTTTCGTGGCAGAGACTTCAGTTGTACGTGTATCACTGTAATGGTTTACTTTTCTGAGACTGGGACTTCTAGGTTTTCAATCAGAAACGTTTCTGCTTACTAGGCGGTGCTTAGCATGCCCTGAGTTTGCTTTGTAAAGTGCATCCTTTCAGCATTCATCCGAAGCCTTTTCTACAGTTGCCTGAGCCCCATAGGCACGTATATACTGTTAGACTATTAAGATAATTTTTCAGTTAAGACATCGCCAAACTGCAAGCAGGACAATAGAAACAAAACCCCTTTTGTTCTGACTAAACTGTTCCTAATGACCCCCTCTATAAACAGTGGCACCAGCGGAGGTCTCAACAAGGCTCTTCATTGAGACCCCTTTCAAAAGGACAAGCAGAGCAGAACATGGGGCAGAAACTCTCAGAGAGTTACTGCACTTTGCTCCGCCTTGGTGGTCTGACCACAAGAGAGAATCTGTTGTTTTTGTTGTCCGAGACACCCAAAAATAATAATTTAAAAGCATGAATTTCCACAATTAGCATCCTATAAAGACTATTAAATATTTGGATTGTCCGGAAAAGAGCAGAAGGAAACAGTTTGTTTGCTTGTTTGTTTACTTAAATCAAGGGGCTATAAAGTATTCTCATGAACTCCGTACAAAAGATTTATTATTATTATCATCATCATCATCATTATTTTGGAGGAGGAGGTTAGTTAATTTACCTGCTAATCTCATATGAAAATAAAAACAAAGTCCAAAGAAATTAAGATTTGTACGCTCCAGTAAGATCCTTGCATTTTTCTGGGGGTAAAAATTATCTTTGGGAATGATGTGTGCTTGTCATGAGCTCTGAGCAGGGGAGAGGTTTCTGTTGCTTAATGTTTAGAGAAATTGGAGCTATGGTGAAAGATTGAAACCACTAAAAACAAAACTCCTGTTCTTTTATGTAGGTAACTGTCGGATGCTCCATATAGATGACTGTAGCATAGAGTGTGTCTTCATGCAGTTGAAGGCTATGGAGACTATGAATCATTTCCTGATTAGTTCTGTCCCTATTTCTGCGTCCTGAATGCATCAGAACAGTAGCATGGAAGACCTTCCATTTAAACAAAAACCTATTTACAGAGCATTACAGATTACATTGTATGTAATTGGGAAGTGTTGATAGGTCAGACAGCAAGACTCGGTGATTTGGGAATTACATCGATTACATTTGCGAATAGAAATGTCAGTTTCTTCTGAAAGAAGCTGGAATTTGTGTTCTGATATCTGATTTACTAGGGATATTTCTAACAGTGCACAGACTACTGCATCAGTTGCAAACGGATAGGAAGGGATCATGGAAGGAGAAGAGAGAACATCCATTAAGACAAGAACCACGTATTCTGAGTAAAGGCTAAATCACAGAGACGTTCCTCCTACAAGATCCAGAACACCCCCAAGTCTCCACAGTGCTGTGGAGGGCTGGGGGCACCCTGTAATTTGTGGGAAGTGCTGAGCTGGTTCCAGCTTTGGGCTTCTCCTCTCTGCGCGTGGGCACAGTGACCCCACTCTTCCTTCACAGGAGGTTGGGATGGAAGGTTTCAGCGTGCCTGGGAAAGAGGAAGGATCTGGGTAGGAGCAGGATACTGAGAGAAAGAGAAACGTCAAGGAAATCTTTAAGAAATTTCCAGTAGAAACAAAAGGATCTTTGTGAAAGATGCTGTTAGCAAGCCTAATAGGAGGAATGGGGATGTAAAATGAATTGAGAGGGTTTACAAGTTGTACAGAATTGTTCTCAGCCTTGAGGCAAGAACAAAACGTGGAGCACTTACTGCTTACTATATTTGGTATGTATGGAAGAGCAGTTTGGACATTGAGGGAGCTAATAAAATGCAGAGTCTAATTCATCCCTCCCCTGCACTCTGTGTCAGTGCGCTAGGGACAGAGAAAATATTTCTGTTAAAGGACAATTCTGAGGAAGAACAACTGAGGCTTGACCTGGCCTTTTGTGGAAAAGGATTGGTTTTCACTGCAGCTTAGCATAGGTCCACGAGTATGTGCAGATCTGTTCCATGAATGCAATTTTATTCTTATGTCTATGCATGTAGGCATTGTACTGAGTGATGGAGATCATGTTTTCAGCACTAAATATGTAACTAATTTGATAGCACGACTGTACAGAATTAATTTCATCACATCTTTCCACAAAAATCTGCATTTAAGGATTGCTTTTACTGAAAAATTCTGAAAAAGGGTTAAATGTATCTGACTAAAATCTGCTGCCTTTAGCTCACAGACTTCCTAGTTGAAAATGCCAGGTGGATGGGCTGAAAAAAAACACCTTGTTTTCTGAATTCATCTACAGAGACTCGTAGGAATTAATTTATTGGAATAAAAGAACATATGGATTTCTGTTTTCAATGTCATGTAAAACAGATTTTATTTAATGATTTTACTAGAAACTGTAATGTTTAGGGGTCATATTAGAGATGTCGTAATTGTTAATTATGGAGAACAACAGTCTCAAAAATTTTTTTCCCTAGTTTTCATGTGATTGCATTAGGATAATGATGAGGATAAAGGTAACAACACGGACTTCATATTAACTTTGATGCAAAATTGCTTTCTCTTGAATGTGATGAATGTGGTTATACATGAATCTTCTGAGCCAAAGTATTCTTAAACAGTGATACTGCCTTTTGTGCAGTTTTGTGATTCTCTTAGATTTTAATATTGTTAGTTGTTGTTTATTCCAGTGCATATAAATGTTTATTGCAAGCTTTCTACCTTATAATAGCAACAATAAGACACAGGTATATTGGTATAAAACAGTTGTCTTTAAAATTTTCTGATCTGCACACCTTGGAGGCAGCCAATTCTTTATGTCATATCAAAGCCATCTGTCTTCTTTACCTTTTTGGATCCCTGTAAAAGCAGTTCATGGGCCCCAAAACCTAGTAAAACACACTTTAAAAACATTGATGTAGGAGAATATAGAAAGCACAAATCAAATTATTTTTGCCTATGCAAAAGGGAAATGTGTCTCATCTAAAGGGCAGCAACTTGGATGAAGTTATAAGAGACAAAAATGAATCGAAGAGTTAAGGGTGGTGCACTGAGAATTAGGGTTGTCCAGAAACAAACAAAAAAAAAATCTAGTATGTAAAAAAAAAAAAATTTAACGGTTTTGACATTTGTTTTAGATTTGTCACAGAATGATTTAAAAAACAAAACATGAATAGAAAGAATGAGACATCCCAGAATAGCCAACATCCAGTGGCCAGGGTATTTACTTGGGCCATTTCCAAGCAGTGCTTTATGGGATTTGGAGCAGACATTTGACATAATGTTTTCAACATTATTTTTGTCAGACAAATTTGGGCTCTGAAGTGGATTGAAAAAGAGCTTAGTTGGAGTCTCGTATTTTGTAGGTGTGGCTTAGACACCACGCTATTTGGTTGTAGGGAAATTCATAAATTCATAAGGAATATGTAGAGCAAAATATAAAAAGATGTTGATGACTGTCTCTCAGCTAATACTGAAACTAAGTTAAGTTGTGTGTGGGGATAAGACAGAAAATGTGCTGGGGTGAAATTTCAGTTCTTCTCCTTTGCTTTGCAGACGTGGATCTTGCAATCTAGGCTCTACTGGACACACGTGTTCAGTTTCTCTTTCTGGTTTAGCCTCTGCTCCTGCCAACCTCCCACTATTTCATATTCCTTCCTTCCTGCGGTCTTTCTTACAGGCTACCCTGATCCGACCGTCAATGCACTTCCTTAGCACTGTGCACCCTTGGGCATTATTGACTAAGAACTGGGACTTGAAAGTGTCCTGGGAATCAAAAGGTGTGCATCAAGGTGGAAATGCCTGCATTTCAACAGCACGCTCTCTCCGTGCCTCAGTGCTCTCAATTCATTAATCAGCATAGTTAATTTTAAAGAATTTACCATTTCTGCAGATGGTTATTAGAAAGATTATTACAGGGTTAATGAAAACAGTTGTCCCATTACTGTAGATGAAGTCAACAAACTTTGGCATGCCTTGTAATAAAGCGTTATTGCAGATCATGTATGCAGTCAATGCCTTCTTTTCGTAGAAGAACAAAGTGGAAATATAGTTTGCATCAGATATTAAACGCGGTTTACCCAATTCGCCAAGCAGTTAAATCATTAAACAATATTGGGGGTAACAGCATTTGATATTACATCTGCCTCTCAGCTCCTTTCCCCTGTACAGACTCAGTACCCTTAATGTTTTGCTTTTAACGCTCTCTTCTGAACAATTCAAGTGTCGATAAGTGAAAACAAATACCATGCAGTGACAGCAAAACCATATAAGCTGTCTCCAGACCAGGATGTAGTATAGCTGTGCCAATTCACCTACAGAGAAATAAAGTAGGCCAATTACCTACCTGGAAGCAAAATTTATTAGCTCTGGTGCAAGTGCCTTGTTCTGCTCCCAGAACCTGGTCGAGCCTGTTTGGAGCTACCTCAGGTAGTCTGAACAGGTGCTGTGCGCACTTCCTGTAATTTAGGAAGCTCTGGGTGATGCTCTAGTTTAGACAAAACACATAAACAAGATTCTACTGACTTCTGGTCAGCGGAGATCCTATCAAGCCTCTCAGTCTGGTTCCCTAGGGAAAATACTTGCACAATCGTGTTATTTGTCTGACCCAGTTTCCAGTATGCTGACACGTTTGTCACAGGTTACGTAGATGCTTCAGAGATACTGTCCTTACCAGTACTGCAGGAATTAGCACCTAAGGAGAGGAAGGAATTCTTATTAATATTCCCATTGAGAAGAAGGGAGAATTTAGCAATTCTTCATTGTGGTTGACAACAGCAAATGATTTAACTAATTTGCAGATTACTCTGATACTCCTTAGCAAATGCACTGTTTTATTGAGCTGCCAAATCAAAACAGTCTGGTGATGGCTAGGGGAGGGATGCCAGGGCACGCCAGGGTAGTCCTCAGTGAAAAATAAATGTTCTTGGTGTGGGGGAGAGTCGGGAAGGCTGAGGGAGGCTTGGGGTGTTGCAGTGTGACTGCGGTAGAGGGCATGGGGACAGCTGGGGTTGTTGGGATAGGGAGGTGTGAGAGTTGTGACATAAATCAGTAAGGGATCAAGCTTCATTATGTCCACTTTTCTGGGAATAATTTGTTAGGAAAGTATTGAGATCTTAGTTTGGGCATTTTTAGATATTTTTTCACTCTGATTTAACCCTTCTACAATTCCATGTATTGGTTGTACGTGGTATACCTCCTTGCTGCTACACAGCAGGAATCTGTTGTTATTTGACCCGAAAAGATCATTATGTTAGCTTTATTTGGTGTGCATTTAATAAAGTTGTAGCCATTGTGACTATAACTCATGACTCTCAGTCATTCCTCAGTGGTGTAACCAGCGATTCGGCATTCCAGTAACATCAGTTCAAAGGGGAGTATGAAAGACTCAAATGTATGCCAGAGCATTGTGACTTTTATTACTCCTCTCCTCCCGCACTTCTCTGTTAGGAAGATACATTCTCTAGCTGTAGAAATGAGAAGTACAAAGCAGCCTTAGACCTTGTAGTGCAAAATGTAAAACGCGATGTTATCTGCAGAAAGTGGACTTTAGATTCTATCAGTGCACGTTTAGCATAAAGCATTTCCTATGGTAATGTCTCTCACTTTCCCAGACTTTTACAGGCTCCAAGTGGCACACAGGCTGCAGACCTCTTTGTAATGTTAATGAATCATCTTAATGGACTGTTTTAGCAGAAACATTCATCACCTTTTGTACCACAATGATTTTTTTTGTTATACTTAAATGGTTAAGTAGGCAATAAATGCCTATCAGACCAACCACTATCGTCTAGTAATCCACCTCACTATAAATCACCAGTGGATTATTATTGTCCTGTTTAATTAACACTCTTAAGGGATTCTATCGTTGGATAGACTTTCACCTTGCACTAAGCAGGCATTAACATTTCAAGTAAGAAAAAGTGTGTTTATGTGAAAAGTGTTAATCAGTGTGACCTGGAGCTGGTCGTGGTGGGTTGGATGAAATATGTGCTTGTGTGCATGTCTGTGCGTCCACGGGCGCTGGTTCCTTACACCGCTGTTCAATGGAAGCTGAAATCAGACCTGTAAACACTTTTTAAGTAATAGCAAATGGTTGTGGCAGTATCATCTGTATTAGGTCTTAAAGATATTTGAATATATTTAGTTGTAAATGGCAGCTCTAAAAGATTTAACCACAGGAGTTGGGAAGATGACATTTTTACATTTATTGTGAGTGTACATTTTGTGTGTAATTTCATTATTTATTTATTTATTTTTGTGGTCTAATTCAGTCTGAAGTAGTTTTAGGGGACCTGACCAAACTCTTTTCTTTTTTTGCAACAAAAGGTGAGAGGGGAAGTCTGATCCTGTTGCTCCTCTGTGAACTCTTTTCAGACTTCACAGCCAGAAAGAGTAAGCGAAGCAGCGAGAGCTCCTGGGAAAGGCAGGGGGGTCTGTAGGCTTGCATACTCCTTGCAGAACAATCCCTGCAGTTCTTTTGCAAACGAAATTCCCACACTAGGACACAAGCTGGGTACAGCATCGCTCTCAGTACGCAAACATTTTTGTACATAACATAGGTCAGTGCCGTTTTCCTCCTCTCGGCGAAATATAAAGATGGCTTTTTTTTTTTTTCTCTCCTGTAATATAATATAATGCATTTAATAGTAATTTCCTTGTCTTTTGTCAGAAGATAAAGACATGTGAAAAAGGCTCTTGTTAATGCAGCGTTTCCCATCCATGAAATCTAATCCTGCTTTCTTTGATTTAGTTACACACGTAACATCAGTAGTGCACTTACCAACTGCACATTCTATCGGTGCCCATACTAGAGGCAGTTATGTGAGATTAACCAAGTGCTCTATTTCCATTTCACAGGCATAGCAACTAACGCATAAATGTTGAGAGATCTGAGGTCTGTAAGAGTCACAGCTCGTAGCATAGCTCATTAAACCCTGTTTCTGGTCTGCACATCCCTGTCCTCTTGGCATTTTATTAAATTATTTCCTAGTACAGCCTCCTGCAAATTAAAGAATAATTAAAACTGCTAAGTGGTACACAAACACTAGATCTTTTAAATTAAGAGACTGAATCTCTTAGTATAAATTCATTCCCTGAAACAAAACTTCTGTATGATTGTCTTTCCTCTAAGATTCCATAGATCCATTGACAGACAGAATCCTATAAGTGGAAATTCAATGTAGTTGTTGATCAGAGGAAAAAACATAGCATTACAATTTTCACTGGGTATTTTTTTTTTTCAGATACATGGTTGCACACTAATCTGCCAGTTTTTATGCTATTTGTAATTGAAAAGGTGGGAAATTATTCACAGCTGAACATGTAGGAAATAGCACAAAACACGAAAGGAGTTTGAACATGACAAGAAATTAAACTAAGCTCATTAAAGGGATGCTGTTATTGCACGAAGAACTGCAGTGACAGAAAATAAGAACATCATGGTGTGGTGTGTGTGCATTGATCATACAATGGATTTTGCAAACAATTTAACAGAGATGCATAAAAAACACACAGTTTCAAGTGTAGGCAAGTCCTGAGAAGAATCTCCTTCGTTCCCTCTAGACACACCCTGCTAATTAAATCCATCATTGCCTAGCAGTAAGCCCCAGGGTTCAATCTTTTCTGGAGCACTGTTACTATCCAACATTTTAGCTCATACAGTGGGCAGCCAAGATTTCATGTCTATGCATATAGTAGGACTCGTAGCCAATATTTCTTACATACTCTCTTCCTCTCCATCCCCATCTGGGTACATAATGTAGATATATATATTTTTTTAATAGGTAAAACTTCAACGTTCCTTTCAGATTGCTTTCTTATATCCTAGTGCAAAAACCTGTATGAGGGTGGGAAGCTAAATTCTAATAAAATCAGGAAGCTGAGCTCCATGTAGCTAGCTGGCCATGAGAAACATCAGCAAGGATGGATATTGAATGACTTCTATAGTCCAGCCAGGTTTTATCGGAACAGGTCATCAAACAGTAGGCTGCCCAAACCTGTTCCACTGCTTCCCCATTGATTAAATATCTGGAGACATTTACACGTAGATCAAATTCTCCACAATCTATTTTATCTCAATCACAACCAAGTTCTTTTTCAAGCTAAGGCAAAAAAAATTCCCTCCGGTGGCAAGAAAAGATGGTATATCTCCCTGAGGTACTTCTGTGCTTTGGGTTTCCTTGGAGCCAAACTATGACCTCAGCTTCCCCTGGGCTGACATCAGTGGGACTGCGGGGAGTAGAAGGGAGGTGAAGCCTGCCTGTGTGTGCCCAAATGTTAAGGAATTTAAAACCTTTTTTTTTTTTTTCATTTGATTGTAGAACTGACATTTATGGGGAAAGAAAGGAATAGAGGGTGTGTGTAGCTTCCAGCCTTGTTCAGAAGGCCAAAATTGTTTCTGAATCTTGATACCTGTATTAGCCAAGACAAGACAGATGGTTTTACATGGAATTCTCACCTGCTGCTTTCATTTCATGATTTCTACTCTTCTTCTTGTGTGTTTGTTCCCAATCTATTTACCTGCTAATAAGCTCTTACCCGATTGTCATGCTGCAGGCATCCTTAGCACTGTGTTCCCCTCTCCTACCTGATCTGTGGCAGTAGGTATCATTGATCCTTCGCTGTCTTTCAACACAGCAAGGGGCTTCAAAAGAGACTCGCAGACTGCAGGTTGAAGGCAAACAAAAGGAGACCCATCTTCAGCAGTGAGTAGTTAATCTGTGGAACTCCCTGTCACAGGACGTTTTGCATGTTAGACATGGCATGTACAAATCCATAGAAGAAAATAGTCTCTGAATACAAAGTCACTGCCCCTGGTTCCAGAAGCCCTTGATTCATAAACAGGACACTGGGAAAGCGTGCTGGGAAAGCATCGCTGTATGCTTATACTCTTCTCACGATGCCCAGTATTGCTTGCTGTCAGAAGCAGAACATTAGGATAAGTGAACTTTGAATTAACGAGTGTGATACTTCCTATGCTTTTTATTAAGAATAGGAGGCAGGAGGCAATTCAAAGTGGTCAAAACAGGACTGCAAAGTACTGTGGTGTTTGCTCTCCTACTCTTCAACCTTAGACCAGTCTTGGGAGACACAATAGATGTTTCGTGTCTTTTGTCGCTGACTGCTCTGAAAAGCTCATACAAAAGCTCTCATCATGGGAATGTATGTAGCAGTTTGTGAATCCTTTTAGCAATATGTTGAAGCACAGAGATTAAATTAGATTAAAACTAATGAATTCAGTATAATGGGAGTGAACTCTCTGGGATGCCTTTGCAAAAAAAAAAAAAGTTTCAAACACTAGTTGATCTGATAAAGCATGAACCACTATCCATATAACTCCAGAAATTTTACATTATGCTTACTATTTAAAATTTCTGTGGACACAGTAATCAAATAGTCAGAAATCCTCGGTTTGCATGTAGGTGAGTTCACACTTCAGGTTTTAGCATTGTAGAGGTCACTGTGTCACCCATGCTGTAAACATTTTGTGCTTCTCAGATGGAAAGTCTGTATTGAAAATGCTAACCACACGTTAGTGGAAATGGAAAAAAACACAAAGGAAGAAAATCAATTTTTTAACTGAGTGCTGAAAAGCTGAATGGTTGGTACTGGATTTGAGAGGCACTAAAATTAGTGAAAGCCATCTGAAAAATGCTCGTAGGTTTAAAAACCTAAGGTAAAGTTGAAAACTTCTGGGTGCCACAAAGTGCATTATATAGAATGTCTGCAGTTTCAACAATCAGAATTAACCCCTTTATTCTAGTGCATATTCCAATATGGTCTTTTAAACAGATGATTAGATAAATATCTCAGCTGATGCAATAAATACCTGAAAGTGCCTGTAATAAATACAAGAAATAACCTGTCTTCATTATTCAAGTAACTGCAGCTTGTTCATTTGTATACTCAACATTGTTTGGTCTGATGGATTTTTGCAGTTTCCTTTCAATAGTTTTTCTTTTCTTACAAACATTTTTCTTTATGCCTCTAGACAAAGTGGTGCAATGGTTCCCAAACAAGTCAATTAATTAATTACGAAAAGATAATCTTTATTTGTTATCTATAATTTTTTTTATGAGATGACAGTCCATATTATATTTCAGATTAAGCATTTCTGTTTTTCACTGGTACAAAGAAAACTCATTCCTCACAAAAATAGTATTCTGTCAACTAGTAGTTGAACACAAAGAAATTTAATGAAAAATGTAGCATACAGGTAACATATATATGTTGCATACGTGTATAATAAAATGTGTGTAGTAGTGCAATATATGTAATATTGAAGCTAGGAGATGATCTGAAAGAGTAAGAAACCAGAAAATGATTTTTTTTTTTTTGTATTATTATTATTATATATTAGGTTCTTCAATTGTAATTTTACCGAGGTGTTGTTTTTGTAGTTGTTGAGGTTTTGTTCCCCCCTCCCCACAAGGAATGCCTGAAAAGCACATAACATTGTTTTCTAATTTCAGCTGAGCCCACCCATGCGACGCTGTATGGCCATCGCTCCTGGTGCCGTCATACAACACTGCCTACCGAGGGGCACGTGGCCAGCACCTCTCTAAGTGCCAGCCAGGCACTCTGGTAGCAGCACACAGATAAGGGGCATGAGTAGAGAGATGGAGAGTATGACAGGTTTTTCCATGGCTGAATAACTTCTGCATCTGTGCCCTGGGGACTGTAAATAGCTAGTATAGCTCACTGTAGATATGCTATTGCTGGTCTTGCCAGAGAGTGAAGGGAGCACAGAGATGAACTTTACATCTCATTAGCGTCATTCTGCCTCAGTGCATTTATAGGCAAGAATCTTACCTAGAAGGGCAGTTGGCAAAACTTACAGCACTGATTTTGTTTTTGAAAATTAAGATAAAAATATGCATGTGTTACACAGAAATATTTCTCAAATTTCTCGAGTCCATTTACTGATTTAACAGTTATGAGGACTTGAAAAGTTATTGATAATTTCTCAGACACTCATCGTAAAAGTATTTTTATTACAGTGTTTCAGCACGTCTGACCTCAGTGTATTGCTTAATATATTTATTATAAGTGTGTCATAAAACACGGAAACAAATGTATCTTGTCAAAGTAAAAGTTTTCTTGGTTTAAATCTCCAGCAAAAGACTGAATGTTGTGTAATGCAGGAAAAACATTCTGTTCCTGTTGCCCCATCATAATGGAAAACTAATATGGATTAGGATCATGGCTATATATTCTGCAAGGGTTTACATTGTGAAGCTGGTAACATTTAATTTTTGAAATTAGATGTTTTCCACTGGGAGTGGAAATTGTTGAGAGTCTCCATAAATGCTGTCTTTTGTATCATGTAAATGATTTGATTTTTTTTTCTCTTATTCTACATTATTACTGACTAAATCTGTCACAAGTACAGTAACCTCTTTAGTTTGTGGTGTGTTATTTCTTCCTCCACACAAGGAGAATATGTACAATACAAATGTGAAGTATGTTTCTGAGGGAGGCCCACTACCAAAATCAAGACGAGGGCACAGAGTGTTAGGAAAACATTTCAGTCAGTCATCTTTCGGACCTAGAGTCTCTGAGTTTGAAGGTTATCCCCTAGTTTGTTAAAACACATTCCAATTGGGGGAAAAAAAAAAAAAAAAAAGATAATTTCTTCATAAATCCTCCTGATGCTTAGCTGTTTTCTCCTATTCTGACCCTTTTTTTGTCTTATTTCTTCCAAATTGTAGCCTGAGATTTGTCTAGTTTGGCTTCTCATTTATTGTTTTCTTCCTCCTTGCCACTCTTTCGGTACTTTCCAGTGCAACAGTGACATGAAAGGATTTAGGTAATAATCTTGTAATGGATTGCTGGCCCAGAATGAAACCTCATTTCTTCTTTCCCAGGACTCCCTGGGAATCCTTTTGCCACAGCTTTTTTACCTCCCCAGGGAGATTATACAAAATTGTTCCTGTGGCCATTCATTCTGTCAGTGTGAGGAGACAGTGGGATTCCCATCAGTTCCCAGGAGCAGGCCCATGATTTCCAGAAAACGTGCCGTCAGCACAGCACGTCTTACAACAGTTGTAAGTTCTTACAACATTTCGATAGGGTGTCAGTAATCCCAGTACATACGCAAATCTGTGAAGTTATTTGGGTCCCTCCAGACAACTGGTGTGGTGTAATTGGCAAAGCTGACTTTGTATAAAGTGTTGCCTTTCTCTGTCAGACTATGCAAGCTATATATGAATGTAATCATATATTAATATTTATTTTATGAGGTAAAACTTTATAACTGAGTCCTTGAAAAACTATATAAAGACAAAAGTATTTTAAAGGTATTCAAGACACATCATTTTGTTTTTCTAACTACTGTCCTTACATTTTGTGATATAATTTGTGCATATATTTCAGCAAATACAGTTTACTGGAAGTAAATTTGCATTTCAGAAAATTTAGTTTCTATAGAATAAATTTGTTTTATAAAACTCAACTAGTTTTTAACAGAAGAATTTTAAAAATTCTTTTTGATCAAAATGAAGATTTTGATGTGTTGGCCATCATAATATGGGTGAAAATCTAGAAAATCAAAGTACTTAAAATTTAAAGGACCAGTTCTCCCCTATTTGAATCTCTGAGAGAAGAGCCAACAGAGTGTAATAGCAGCTGTTCAGCAACATCTATTATTTGCTTACATTACATCACTAATATGAGGCACCCTGTCATTAAAATGAGAGTTAGGAATTGGCACTCCTGATTCCCTTCTTAGCATTCTATAATTTTGCTGAGGATATGATCTCATCCAGCTCTCCACACCAAGTAAGAATCTAGGTTGGTTGACGTGAAGGTTAGTTTTCCTTCTGGTGAAGCATCAAACTTTATTAAAAGGCTGAAAGAAAATCTTCAGCTTAATTCATAAAGAAAGCTTTAAATATTACTAAATGGACAGATGATAGTATCTTCAGCAACACCCTTTATGTACCGATTATTTTTCACTTTGCTTGACATGGTAAGGTCCCAATCTCGCATTCCTGGCACTCAAAACTCCCAGTGAATGGATCCAGTATGGAAGCATTCCAGCACAATGCATGAGAGACCCTTTAACATTCCAGAGTGGAGGACATGCAGAAAAATAATGAAATAATAAATTAACACTGCACCATTTTTTTTAGAAAGGAACTCTGTCTCTGGTAACAAGTGCTTGTCCCACCTGTCATCCACCTATGCCTAAGGCGCAGACAGGAATTTTTTTCCAGTGCCTAGAAGAGGTACTGCTGACAGCATGTGGCTATTTGTTATTTATTTATTCAAATTAATGGGCTACCATCAAAAAAGCTTGGCTATCACAGAGGTTTGAAACTGTTGTATATTTCTGTCTAACATCGTGCATTTATGTTATTAAGACTGATGAGTGAGATGTGAGTTCTTTCAATCAGAGACTGCAACAAATATATTTTGTTAATATTTTTCCCTAACTTAATTAGGTATGTTCTTAATTATTTAGTTAAGCTGATGCAACATCCTGTAATGGATGTAGCCTTGCAGATGTAGAGATGTTCCTAGCATGTAAGTAAATGATTATAGTAAGTTATAATAATATATCTTATGTTAGCAAATTCAATAAGGGATCTTAATTGCATCAGGATCTGACCAAAAGTTCCTTGTCTACCATTTTGCCACATATTATATTTCAGACTTTAGATAGTATTCTGTAATATATAATAATAATAATAGTAATAAAAATAATAAAATACCCCCCCACATTTTTTTTTCCTTACTATAGATATGCATGGATACTGTGCATTTATCTGTGCAGGAAGACTAACCACAATAGCTATTTCTGAATAAACTGTTCCATAATAGCTCCCTGTGTGGATATTCTAGTCTGGAAAAGTCACGGGTCAGACAGTAAGCTGTTGCAGAATAGCTTACTCTGCAATAGCAATTCCAGTCAATTTTCCAGTGTAGAAAAACTCCTTAGTCCACAGCTCCAAACTCTTGTTTGTGCCAGAAGATCTTGTCTTTAGAGAACAGTATAAATTTGTTCTATTCTATTCTTTAAGCACTGAAGTCCCTTTGGGATCAGCCAGGGAGAGCTTTATATTACAGAAGTTTTTTATTTATGTGCACAGATTCTGTAGTTTTATTTATGAAACATTTAATTAACACCTTCTTGTAACTGTGAGCTGTATACATTTTTGGCTGCAGCATGTCCTCAGTGCTCTTCTGGCTCAGTACTTTCTAGAATCTGGTCCTAAAAGAAGCCAGAAAGTTGCCTGGAAGAATATCCCTCAAGCCAGGCTCAAGATGGTTAGATGGTTAGTAGTTTTCATTGCCAACAGCAGTGAATCAAAGCAAAACAAAGCAAAATGTCATACCTTCCTCCATGCCCAAATACAGAAGATGGCTTATAGCAGTGACATCCATGTATGAGTTTCCCCAGAGAAAAGAGTTGTCTACAAATATATAGAAAGACTTCACAAAATGTTTGAATAGACTAAAAATTTATCCAAGAAAAAGGTGCAGAGAAGTCTTCATGAAAGTCCAGTTAATCTTAGTGCATTCAGAATTGCTTTTACAACATCACAGTAAAGCATGTTTTGGTTGGATTCCTGTTTACATTTGGATCATGGGTTTTCTTCTCTCCTCCAGTAAAAAACAAACAAACAGAAAACAGCAGACCGAGACAAGACATCTATGCTATTTTTTTATTTGGTACAATTTTACTGAGCCTTAGGACCCTCCAAAGCAAAGGTTGCCATTTATCCAAAATTGCATCACAGTGCCCCTGGCATTTTTGTGTTACTAATTAACAGTAATACCTTAAATAAAAACTCCAAATGCATTTTAAATGGTGACATAAAACTGATTTTAATCTAGGCTTCCAAAAATGAAGCAGAAGTCTGTTAATCAGCTGCCCCACCCTTTTTGATATTTATATGGCCCACAGTACTCAGTGTCAAAATAGACTCCTACATCACTCTCTTACTTCATTTTCCCCAGGCGTTATTAATTAATAATGAAGGTCTAAAGTCCATCCCAAGTTTTACCTGTTGGCATAAATCTGGGGCCAGGACAGCAGTGGTGGAGCATTCACATAAGTGAAAGAACAGATTTTGGCTCAAGTATTTTTAATATACAGCAGCTGGCATTTTTGGGTTTGAGGAGCAAAATCACACCTGAGTTTTCGTGCTCTCTAGGATTTTGCCAACAAAAGGAAAATAAAAAATAAACAAGATGTTTTACCTTTTTCAAAACCAGAGAAAATGGTGCAGCTGTTTCTGAGAATGTATTCTATTGACTACTATGTCCAAGCTGTCACATCAACATGGAATGGAAGACATTCTTGCTTTCCAGTTACGTTTTAACACAAATGTCTTTCATTTGTTTGTTTCAACATATTTTTCCTTTAACACATTTTTTTAATAATCAGAATTTTTCCTAATAACATGTTTATTCAATGTTCAGTTAAACCAGATTTGGAATTTTACAAGTATAAAGATGTTTACAAATCAATTCATTAGATGCTATTACCACTTCCATGATATGATGTGTAGCTACCTGAAAACTTACCACTGTTGCCAAGTGGGTTTTGTCAGATTCTTACCGTATGGACAATAGTGGCATCTGATTACTGGGAGTTGCCAAAGAGAGTGGAAGGAATTGGCTGTAAGTTACTCACAGTCCCCCAGCCATTTAACTCTAATTATTTATTTAGCTGATATGTAGAAACTTCAGCCCACGTTCTCATTTGATTCCCATTCCTAGCAATGGAAAATGTGGCAATAGGTAACTGTTAGGCATTTATCTCTTTTAGAAATAGACAGGTAGTTGATGTAAAGGGTGGTGCCGTTTATTTGCCTGATTCTTTTATTATTCAGCTGTCATGGGATTTTGATACAGAATACAGCAGAATTTAACATTTTGCCTGCAATTATATTTATTATTTGTATGTGAGAGACGTGTAGGTTATTCAACAGCAAAACAATCTTTGTTTTATTTTCAGCTGAGTCACTTCCATAGAGGCTTGGATGTTTCAAAATATCTTCTCTCTTTATATTCCTTCACAACATGCTCTTCAAAAGAATAATAAAAGTAGTAGAACGCCCAACTTCCCATTATAAAATCCTATTCTCATTTTCATGTAACTTTTCCAAGCCTTAAAGCTGCTGCAGCTGATTTTTTTATTATTATTTTATTTTTCCAGGGAGGGTACATGCCTACAGCGTGCAGTTCCTTTTTTTAAAACTGCTGCAAGGATGAAAAGTTGATACAGTAACTTGGACTACAGAGAGAGGGAGAATCCCTAAGGATTCAGGAGAACTTCAGGGGTGCTCTATTTTAGTGTGTGACCAGTTTAGGATTGAGAAATAATGGCTGTGACAGTATGGGGCAAGCTCAAACTTCTCAGCACATAAAATTTGTTTTTGTATGTTCAGACAACTAATTCTGTTTGCAGCTTAATTATTGTCAATGAAACTCTTATGGCATTTATACTGAATTATGAAAAGACATCTTTTCATTCATTTCACTTTGTGTTTCTTTGTCTCAAAAACCTGTCTTGTCCTGCCACCCAAAATATATTATTGCCCCTAAGAGCACTAGAAAATGCTGGATCTGAAATTCACAGTAACAGAGATTAGATGAAAGTTACTTTTACTTTTAAGAAAGGCCTGTTAGTGTTTATTTCTGTCTGAGAGATAAAACAACAACAAGAAAAGGGATGGTAACAAAAAACCACTTCCTCTCATGATTGTGACTTGGCTCTCTTTCAGAGAGATATAAATAAATATTTTGCAATAAATATTTTGCAGGTGTTTCTCCCTCCAGAGCTAGGTAAACTGAAAATATGTAAAAGTTGTTTTTTTTTTTTTTAACTTATTTTTATTATTTATTAATTTATTTAACCAAACATGTTAGTTAAAAGGAGATATCCCATTTGAAGTTGTTAGCTGTTAGCAGAGAATGACTATACATCTCTCTCAATTTCTTTCTTTCTTTCTTTTTTTTTTTTCCCTCTGGGCTTTGCTCATTTGAAAAAGATCAGTAATTTTTCATGTAACTGGCAGGTGATAGATCTGGCTCCTGTTTCATCCTAACTTATTCATAGTAAAATCTGCTGGCTCACAAAATGTCTGTCCTTCCAGCAATTGTCCAGATCACAGCCAAGGGAGCCGGAAAGAAACTGAAGCTTGCTGGAACATAGTAGGCATACTCCCAAGAAGCTCTTAAATGCCTGGTGGGGATTTTGTTTTTCCTGTTCTCGCTGTAGTTTTTAAGCTTCCATCTATCTCCTTAACACTTCTAGCTGGCCCAAATACTTCTGCTTGCACTGAATCACTACAATTTGGAGAGGTCTTTTTTTAAGCATGAGTGAAAGACAGGATTTGACATTAATTGAAAATAAACCTATCAGGTCCACTGGTATGTCTGCCAGTCCACTAGAACAATTAAGGACAGACCATTTGGCGAGAAATACTTACATGATGATCATGTAAACTTAATGTAAGAGATGAACTACACATGAAAAGAGGAAAAATCTTCTGATAAGTCATGCTGTGAAGGAAAGGAAATAGCATACATATGGTTCTATATATTTTATATAATATTTGTTCTGCTGATGCAGTGCTTTGTATATAAAAAGTCAGAATCAAGCAATTTAATAAGTTGGCACTAAATAAATGCACATTTTTGTACTATATAGCTCTTTTATTATGTACTATGTAATGATTACAACAGCTTTTGATCCAGATAGGCTCCTCTTCAACAGTTAAAGAACATACTTAGAAATTGGCATTAGACATCTCATACAATTTCACAACACAGGTTTTTTCAAAAGTATTCTGATAAGAGCATACATTTATAACAGGAGGCAATCCTAAGGGAATTATTGGTAATAGTCTGTCTTTTAAAACAAATCTGAAAGTGTTTCATTACTTATCATATCTGCTTTATCAAAGATGTGAAATTATAGTGCAGGATTTAACAGCTTCCAAGTAGTAATCTTCTGTATGCCATCTGTGGTGCCCTCTACTGCACATCTTTGTAGGAGCAAGGCAATGCAGTTGAAACTGCATTCGTTGTACTGCTTTTTCACATTTTTCTTTCCATCTTAACATTTAATAATGTTTTGGTATTTGTTTTCCTAGTCATTCTCCCTCTAATTCACATAAAACAGCAGTCAGTATTTTTAATTGAAAAGCATTTTTAAAAAATAAAGCAGAGTTTATAAAGGAGAAATAAATAAATAAAGAGGTCTTTAGTAAATGAACCTGCTAGTTCATTTACTGATTGTTGTTCATACACTGGTCATATTCTTGATACTAGTTTATGTGTTTACTAATACATATATAAAAATGTATATATATTTATGTGTATGCTTGTATATGTATATATTTGTATATTTTTTATTCTCTCCTTTGTTAATTCTGGCATAAGCATTGAGAATTTTGGTCCTGCTTTTTTCCAGTTGCTGTTTGCTGCTTTGAAAAAGGGGAAAGGCATTAAATTAGTTTCTCTCAAGTTGATATATATAGTTTTGTTTGCAAACTGTTGCTAGGGGCAGGATATAATGTTGTCAGTCCTATATCAAACAAAAATCTGATTTTGATGTTGAATTGTTGGAAAGAGCTACAGAGTTTTTACACAAATATTTCCGGAGTGATCTCAAGGTACCTAAAGGCCAAAGATCTAACATGAAAGAAATGAAAAATTCAATTTATTAATTCCCCTTTCTTTTGCTTGCCTCTGTTAATTGAAGCACCTTGTATTCGTATCTACATAGCCTGAGGCTTTCCTCAAATAAATCAATGCATAATTTTTTTAATTACCTACTCAGGCTGGAGTTGGACTGCTTACTCTTGTCAGTACCAGAGAAGAAATAGAACAGAAGGAGAAACATGCCATCTTCAACATTTTATGTACTATGTCATCTAACTTGCTAACAACAGGCCTAACCATCACACCTTTAGAAGTGCTGTTGGTGAGCTAGATAGAGCACAGCTTCCAGCGTTACCGACTGCTGTGGGTAAAAGACAATGCTATCAGTGGTGGGCTTATTAAAATTTTCTCTGGAAAGAACAAGTCTTTAAGATGCTTAACTCCTAAGTTACTGCTAATACTCAGAATGACTGCTTTCAGGCAGTCAGTTGCTATGACATAGTTAGGAGTTGAGAACAGTCTTTGGCGTAAAAGAACTGCAAAGGTAAGGCTGTAGGCTTCGGCCATCGGATGGGAGCTGGCCTCGCACTGGTGCACGCCTTGGACCCTCAGGTCTCCCAAGAAGTACTGCGTTTTCTCTTTAAACTTTAAACAATGCCTACAAGAATTTCTGATGAGAAAGAGACTAGAATTTTTGTAGGCAAACGCCGAAAGAAAACTGGCATGAAGTGCACCAAGATAATAATCACATGTGGGGTTTCTTTTCAAATTCACAGTTTATCTCTCGCTTTGTATTGTCAATTTTAAAATGATGCCCTCTGGCTGAGGACTCCACATGAATCAGAAATGTCCTTGTTCGGCCAAAAGTCTTAGAACATTCAACAACTTTTGTCTTAAATCTCGACTTCCTCAGAAGCCAGTGATTCACAACACTTAGAATTTCAGATTGAGTGTTTGTTCTGAACACAAGTTTATGACAGTGTATTAAAAAAAAGTATGAAAATATATCCCAAGTCTATTCTAAATCTTCCAAATGCTGGAGGCAAATTATAAAAATAATACTAAATATTTAATCTCATTAGAAGTTGAATTCCATTTAGAGGAAGGGAACTGATTTTTTCAGCTTGGTATTGGGACTTTCGGCTTTTCCAGACTTCTTCCAGCTAATGAGAACAATCAGGAAGAGACATTTGATACTGAGGGAAGGAAAAAAAAACACTTTTTTTTCCAGAAAGGACAAGAAAAGTATCGATGAGCCATTCAGCCACTTTCTGGCCAGTCTGACCAGATTTATCCCAATGGCCTCAAACATTTGGGTGCTACAGATGTTGTGCTTAGACACCTGCCCCACGCAGCGGCCCCAGCACCATTTTGGGGTTCCGGCTGTGGCGGTCAGTCAGGAAGGGCGGGAAAAGGACCCCAGCCGTTAGGAAGGGCGGGGCCAGCTGTTGTCTGTCAGAAAGAGTGGGAAAGGACATTGGTCGGCCGGGAAAGGCGGGAATAGTCCCTCGTCAGCGCAGGCGGGCGTGGCCGCTCCCGGCCCTTAGCAAGGGCGGGAAAAGGCCTCAGTTGGCCAGGAAAAGTTGGTTTTTGACTAGTTTCTACTGTGATGCTCTGCTTTTCCTGACCAGCTGTCCCTTCAATTTGACCTCAAAGAATGAGTTTTAGGTCCAGTGGCCAGAATAGACTTTTCTAATCTGTCAGTCTCCTTGGTCCCTTCTTTAAAATGGCTTCATCCCTCCCGGGGAGGTTGGGCTGGTCTGCGTCAGGTGCCATGGAGGACCACAGTGTGTGTTCCTCTGCGGTGCCAGCGGGGAACGAGGCTGGCCTCGGGGAAACAAGCGTGTCTGCTCATAGGAGCCATGTCCCTAGGTAAAAGTTGTGAAAAGCAGCACTCGTGCTAACTTTCTGTGGTGGTAAAGTTGGTAGTGCTTGTGCAAAAGTGAAAAACACACCCTACTACAAAAACACCAGGGAGAAGCAGCTTTCGTGCTGTGCAAGCAGCGTCTCTGTTTCCTCAGACTTCTCAAAAAGTCTGTAGGTACAGATGGAAATGCCGAAAATAATGACAAAACAAACACATTGAATGTCACTAACAAAAAAAGACTGCTCCCATGCACAGTGTCAGCCCCTGAGGCTAAAAGAGACAGGGAACATCTTAGAAGTATTTTAAGAGCAAAAGGATGACAATAATAATAAAACGACTTGGACAGTTCTTGGTCTTTGTGGCAGGGTATGGGAAATGGTTCTAGCCATTTACAGTTCTGGATTTTGGAACATTGCAGATTTTTATTTGTAACTGTTTCTCTTGTGTATTTTTATTATGCTTGCTCACTACAGGTACTATAAAATCAGTCATTTATGCTATTAATGTTGAAGTTGGTTTCCTCTGCTATACAGAAACTAGTATCTATTCATGCCACAACCTGTGAGAAATGAACAGAGAAACCCTATGAGATATACAGGGCCTGCCCTTCTCAGCTCA
The DNA here is from genome assembly GCF_009769625.2 of Cygnus olor. Lineage (NCBI taxonomy): Eukaryota > Metazoa > Chordata > Aves > Anseriformes > Anatidae > Cygnus > Cygnus olor. The sequence continues at coordinate 10,272,811 of NC_049184.1, forward strand.
GATTTCACCATTAACTAAACCAGAGTGTATTTTAAGTAGGCATACTTGGCTGGTATTGCGTGTTTGCTTATTAAAATTCAATTAATCTCTGCAAAAGGAGATGAAATATCAGTAAGGGGTACAAAGAAAATTGCTGTCCTCTTCCTACTTTGTCACATTTACAGCTTCTGTTGGCCAAGAAATGAAGAAACTTTGATGGGAACAGCAAACTCAACTTTCAAATCCTGTAGTGAACTTTGAAATGCCTATGGAATTTTAAGACAGTTACAGTGAATGGAATGAATAAATAAGATACTTATGAGTATCAAAACAATGGCATGGTTTAGATTTCCTAGCAGCCTATCCATTCTTTCAGCCATCTGCCTCTACATATTTTTGTTATCCTTAACTCTAATTTTTGTTAAGTTGACTTGTATTGTATTCAGCTTTGCTGACCAGCAGACCATTTCCTCTCCACTTAATAGAATGTCTATTTTGGATATAGCAGTAATATGTAGGATTTTAAGATGAAGGAACAGACCATGAGTCTGAGAGTCAGGGTATCTTGTCTCTCTGTGTTTGCGATTATTCATCTGAATACAGAAAAATATCTTTCATTGTGTTCATTGAACAATGTAATCTTATTGGACAAAAATGTTAGTAATACTAGTAGTTTCATTTAATATGCAGATACTACTATGAATAATGTTTTAAAAGAAAAGGTTAATACTTTCCAGAAATTATTCTGCTAAAACTGGATTCTCTCTCTCTCTTTTTTTTTTTTTTTTTTTTTGAGAACAAATAGTAAGTGGAAGATGAGCTACAAAATGGAAGAAGTATATTCAGCTGATAGAAGAGAGCTTTAATGACACCTCATTATTGTTTAAGGAGACTCATAGCTAGGTTTAAAAATTATTCTTGCTGATTTTGTAACAGTAGGATAATTCATTCAGTGTGGTCTGCACTGGTATTGACTCTCCTTTTCTTAGTATATTACTTAAAAACAAAATTGGACTTTGCTGATAAATCTTTGAACTAAAATATATTTTTTTTCCTACTCTTTTAATTCCTACTTACATTTACAAGGGAATATAGTACAACTGTAATTTTAAGGACAGCTGAAATGTTGGCATCAGATTGCTTATGAAAATAAAAAGCATCTGTCATAACACTAAGACCAGCCTGCAGTTTTGATGTAAGGGATCTGCTTGCAAGGTTACTTTGTCTTTTTAGGTGAAAGATACAGATTTTGTTCTTTTCACAGTGCATCTGTTGAGATGAAGCCTTCGTATAATTAAAACCCTTAACAGTTTGTTTAGGGCAACAGATCAAAAGGTTAATGTGCAATGGTACAACAGGATGTATTTGTACTGTTGAACATTTTTTAAATTTACAGCATTTAAAAACAACTTAGCTCAAATCGTAGCCAAAGCCAATATTACATCATTTAAAGTAAAACATTAATCATTACTCATGAAGCAGCCAGTTGGTCTAAAAGTTCATCTGGTGAAAAATTTGATGGTTTAAGGATTGAATAGAAATGTACGTTTAATTATGTTCTCAGTTATGCATCTAGAATAGAAAATCAAATATTTTAGGGAAACTAAGGAAAAGAAAATTCAAAAGCAAGCATTTTTGATCCCCATGTTTTTGAAACAAATATATTCTAAAAGCAGTTTTGAATTAAATGGATTCTGTAGGGATGAGGATAGATGATCAAAATGCAAAGTAGAACTATATTTAATCGTATGAATTGTATCATTAATTTTCTTTCTTTCAGTTCTGAAGTTCTTGAAGCAATTGAAAATGTTATTCAAGATGTACTTGAAAGCTTGTCCAAAAAACAAGCACCTGTTCTCACAGTAACTAGGAGATCAGATTGGAGGAATATTGAGTAAGTTTTATATATTTTAAAGTCCTGCCTTATATCATTATAAATGCCATGAATATAAATTTGATTGTATAATGTCTAGAAAAGTTAATCTTATGTAGTTCTGTAAGTATTAGAGTCAATAAATAGTTTGGCTTCTTAAAAAAATAATGGGCAAATAAAAAGTGATGCTTAGTACTCAATCTGCATAGACAGGCATTGTGCGTTTAGTCAAATAACAGCAGACCACTAACATAAAGGGGAATGCAAAACTTGTTTAAAAGGGGTCAGAAAGGAAAGAGGACCTATATGCATTCACTTTCTGGGTGCAGTAGAAAACAGAAATAATAAGTTGTATTTGATTAAAAAAAATCTCTTTTAGGCTGGAAACAATTGCTAGCAATTTCATTTTCCAATCAACTTTTTGTGCTTCCTGTTTTCTTTTTCTCTGCTTTTCTTTATGGTATCTTATTTTTTCAAATGATAATGATAAACTTATCCTCTTTGTATTCTTCAGAGAAGATACTGTTCTCTTACCTTGCCGTTGTGTCCGTATACTTTTCAAGTCCATCACTAGCCAAATAAAGTAAAACAAGTTTCTGAATTGTTGTCTAAATTTCATATCTCATGCCAGCTTACCCACACAGGATCAGAGGAAAAGCAATCTGTCCTTTATAACACAGAGCTGTAGAAGTTGCCTGTGCAACAGTATTTTTCCAGGGCACTCGTCTCAATTGAAATACCTGAAACTGAGAAAGTAATTGTTTTCTATAATATGGAGGCAAAAGGATAAAGGAAGGAACAAATCTATTTCTTGTCTTGTAATGGCTTTGGGCATCAGTGGGTTAAAGGATATTTAGATCAATAAGATTGCAGAGGTGCTTGTAAGTGGGCACATTACAAACATTCAGATTGCAAAAGCACAGCAAACCTCCCAAGCATTACACTTCGGTGAAATACTCATTTAATGAGAACAATAAATTTCTGTCAATCAGAAACCTGAAGGGCCTGAAGGTAATCAGTTAACTGAAATGCTTGTGAATTTAGTCATTTCTGCCCTGGTAGCTTGACAAAAACTGTTTCACTCAGATGTCTGTAAAATTAAAATACTATAACAAAGCTTTGCAATTTTTGGCAGTCTTGGAGAAAATGGCATTTCAGGCTAGAAAAACAAATGTGAGATGTTATTTGCCATCAGAACACGTAGGGGGAAAAATGTTCATATTAAAACAAGTTAACATCACAGTATGTTAAAAATAAGACACATCAATCAAATTTAAAAAGTTGAAACATTATTTATGGTGGAGAAATGTAAACTTACATATTCATTCCATTGAAAAATGATGTGCATACTGGTTTAATACAACAGGATTTCTGAGAAGATTAAAATAAAAATAAATAAGCAAATAAAAATAAAAACACCCCTCCCCCTAATGTAATAGGAATGATAGAAAATGTAGTTAGTGGGGCATATTTTTCCTTATTTAGGCAGCATTTCCATTCCTAATCTGCACAACTGGAATCTGCGGGGCAGGAGCTTGTAGAAATGAGAGAATTATTTCATGTTTGAAACGTGCCTTGTAAACATTTGTAGATACCCAGAGAGATATTTACCTGAGAATGAGGTCAATCGGTGAGAATGCCAGGCCTAAAGCAGTACAATTGGTTTCCGCTGAGCAAATTTCTGTTAAAATAAATAAATAAATACAGTTTTCCTGGAGTGGAAAGATTTTACAGAAAACCGTTCTGTTGGGATAAATGCAGCACTAGGAAAAATCTCTGGGTATCTGATATACAGTTAGGTTAAGGTTTTCTTTGTGAGTTACCTGTGGGAGTCAAACTGATCAGGTTCTTGAGTATAATGTTTCTAAAATGAAGCGTTCCTTATTTACCCTAACAGAGCAATGGGCAAAGTTTCATTCGGTGCAGTTACAGTGTAGGGAACAAGGCATACACACGTTTTCAATGTTGCAGTACAAAGGCAAGAAAGTTGCTTTGAAGCGGAAAGGCAGATGCTACACTGTGCTGTTTGCTGCTCCTGTGCCTTACACAGCGCTGTGGTGTGTTCTGCCACCCAAAGGATGCATGGAGCAAAACCTTTGACAAAGAAAAATTTAAAAACATTATGTGGCTTTGTATAAAATAATGGTCATTGTACCATCAGTACTTTTTAAAAGCATGTACAGAACTCTAAAATGAAAAACAGTGCATTATAGAGAGGACAGCCATTAAAATAGGACACTAGAATGAGCTGTTGTTAAGAAAACAAGTGATTCTTTTGGTGAAATGTCTACCTTCAGGTATGAAATGGTTAAAAATTAAATGGTAGAGCTCATTTAGACGAGTGAACTGTTTAGAGAATAGGATGCCCCCCATTTTTATTTCCAAAATTCCAAAAATGAAATCTAATTATTTTGATAATAAGGGCATAAGTCAGATCATATTATTGTAATATTAAATAATTACACTTTCTTGTACATTCTACATCAGAAAGTTACTGTGTTAAATTTGACTTGTATATTAATAATGAATCACATTTTTTCCTGTGTTGTGTATTCTTTTGTTAGTAGTCTGTACTGAGTTTGAAAATAGAGCTAGCATATATGATTTTAGGAAAAGGGTCTTCATCTGAATTATCTTAGATAGAGTAATTTACACATCCTCACTTCACAAGTTTACAGTTTTACTGTATTTTGCAATGTATCAGATTTAAAGATTCTGTAGGTCTACAGATGATACCATATTGTACTACAAAACAAATAAGAAGTGACTGCCCTAGATCAGCACCAAAGTTTGGTAAGTTAAAAAAACAAAAGTTCAAAATCAGAATTCTTAACTTTTTTTTTCTTGTATTTTAGTTTGAAACTTTGTAAAAGAAATATTTTTTGTCTTGTGCTTTAGGAGTGTAAGACTAATAAAACTTGCAATTATGACCAGCCCTTCAGCTTTTCTCTATTAAATTATGGTGTGACAGTGAAATCAATACAAAGATCTTACAGTTTCTACCCTCCCTGACTGAATATCAGCTGACGGCATATACACAAGGTTGTCATACAAAAATATAACCATTCTTCAAAAAGCTAACTGGTAAAGTGATCTTGGAATATGGACAATAAGCTAATTTATTTTTCTAAATCTGTCAATTAATTTCTTGGCCTTGATAACAAGGCATATATTCCCTAACTTAACTCCACCATATTTTTTTCTAATTATGCTAGAAATTATTGAGTCTGTTAGCACAATCTCTCTGTATTTTCGCGGCATGTTACAATGCATGCACAAATAGTATTCATGTTTCAGTGTTTTATGTTATGAGACACAAATATGGGTCAATATAAACAAAAATTATGGTATGTGCATTTCTGAAAATTGATACAATTAAAATTTTTGAAGTGTATTTTTTCAGCTCTGATGCTCAAAATATTATCTATGATCTACAAGATGGTGCAGAGCAATACTTATGCAACTAAAAGGTAACAGTGCATTTCTATAATTTCAAATAAAGTTTTATTTCAAGAATGCCACTGTGAAAAACAAAGAGCCTCTAGGATGTATACCTTTAGGATAACAGATTTCTCTGTGTGAAACGCTTTACACTGATTTCATTATCCATGCCCTCAGTAAAATGTTATTCTCTGTTCTCATAATCTGACAGCTTTATCAGTATTGCAATTACAAATAAATATTTTGTCTTGATAGAGATATATATTACTCAGATACACAACTGTTTGGTAGCCAGAGTGTTGTGGACAATATAATCAATGACATTTCTTGTATGCTTAAGATACCTCGGAGAAGTCTACATATAGTAAGTGGCTTATTATTAATGTTTTGATTCTGTCATTATTTCCAAATCATATAGGTCATACTGACAGCTGAAATATCAAGAAAAAAAGTGATCATTAGGAAATAAGTAGTTAAAATAAAAGGTGTTATTTGTGCAAATGAAACCTTATTAGGTTTTGAATACTCAAAAGGTTCCTTTCTTCAGAGAAAATTCATAGACTACAAGACATCTGTTTCACAGTTTATACTTGAATGATTTGCTAACTTGTGGTTTAAGTGAAAATTTCAGGTGAGTCAGAAGTGTAAGGTTTGAATTTACTTTTATTTCATGCTTACAAGAATTCATTTGTATCCATAAAGGCAGTTGCTAACATAATTTATTTTAAATACACCTTTATATACAAGATGATGATAATGTTGTTTCGTTTTTTAAAAGGTTGGTCCTAGTTGATAACTGCTTACTCTGTTGTTCCTTTTTCTTTTTTTTCTTCCCCCAGAAGTTTCTTGTTTTGCCTGTGTAATGCAGTAAAATAAAAGCATATAACTTACAATTTACTGTATACAACTTATTATTTTTTTTCAGCTGTCTACAACTAAAGGTTTTGTTGCTGGTAATTTAAGTTATACTGAGGAAGATGGTACAAAAGTGAATTGTACCTGTGGTGCAACAGTATGTATTATATAACAATAACAGTAATTAGAATAAATAGAATAGTTTCAGTTGGAAGGGACTTACATAGATCATCATCTACCTTTGTGGACTGCACTTCTTGTAGCTCAGGTTGCTGTATACATTTATTATACATACCTGTGCTTGTGGCAAATTGAGCCATTACAAGCTGAGTAAAAAAAAAAAAAAAAAAAAAACATGGAGATGATAAGTGTTGCTCAACTGTTTGGTGGGCTGCCTGCTACTTATGCAGCTACCAGCCAGTGAGTCTGCACATGCCTGACTCTAACCCAGGCACAGCTTATGCTCCCTCTCACTGTGTGCTAGGTAAAGAGCATGAGTGAGAGCTGTGGACACTGTCTAGGGTATGTGAAGGAGAAGGAAACAGATATAAAGAGGACGGGTCTGTATATATGGTGTGGACTTGGGGAGAGGTTATCAAAGTCAGTACTGAGCTAAAGAGAAGTCTATATCCACAGTTTGATAAGTAGTCAAGGGCCAGAAGTGTTTTGAGGAGATGAGATTCAACTAATCTGGTCCTAAAAGATTTCCCATAGATGAGCAGATTATGAAAGCAGGAGCAGGACTCAGACTTGCCGACTGTTGTCATGACTTCCTGGAAAATCTATTCATTGTAAGCCTAAGCTGGTGATTTCAAAATGGAAAGATGACCTTAGCTGCCTATTATACTTTGTCTTAAAGCAAAGCGTAAAGACCCCTGTTATTAATACTCTTCTACTGCTCTTCATAGTTTTATTTGTTGAGTTGTTCCACACTGGCACCGGAGGTGATTTAGCAGTCAGGAGTAAAAGCAGACCACACACTTCAATATATACATACTTTTTTGCCAAGTTCTTCCTCCAGTTCCTTTTCCACATCCATATGCTTGCCACATTGAGCCAATCCTAATATGAGGTGTAAAGTAAACATTACTGTGTCTTAATACTGTTGCTCCAAGATAGTTATAAAAACAGGTTATAGGTTAATAAAAGAAAGGATTAAATGCTCTTCCAAAAAGAATGCCTAGATGTTTTAAACCTGTATTAAATTTGCAATTTTCACACCAAGATGACTTTTCTTCTGGCTAAAACAGATACAAAACAAATCAGGACATTGTTATCTCTGTAATGCCCATACGATGAACAATCTTCTGTGACAGTAGCACAAACGTGCTTTTGAAAACCATCTTGTTATAACAGGAGGACTTCTATACGACCATACAATAGAACAGGATATAAATGGTTGAATGTGGTTATAAAACAGTGAAAACATCAAGATCAATCTTGTATATAAGAAGATGAATGGTTGTTTTAGAATGTAATTGTGTCCTTCATTACCTAATGTTGTTATTTTAAAATGTATCGGTTTCTCTATTATAAATGATTAATTTCATTTTTGTTGTTTTAGGCAGTCACTGTGCCATCTAATGTTCAAGGAATTAAAAGTATCCTTTGAGCTAAAACTCTCATTGTAGACTGAAAAAATAAAGTAAAAACAAAGAATATTCCAAGTTAAACAGTGTTCTGGTAATTTTTTCTCTGCTTTTTGGCTCTGAAATTGAGTCACGAACACTGCTTTTGGCTCCAGAGTACGTATTTTAGAGCATTCGCTTTGAATTAATTGGTGCGATGGATCATTTTACATACAGGTAGCCTTAACATAAAAGATTTAAACTCACATGCCAAATTTATATTAATCGTAGAAAAAGATGCAACTTTTCAGAGACTCCTGGATGATGACTTCTGCATTAAATTGTCCCCATGTATAATGATTACGGTATGCAACTTACATTTCATATCATCGTGTTAGACATAAGAATCGAGAAGACTTTATACTATACAGACATCTATGTATGTATCAGCTACCAGTTATAGTCAGTCATATCAAGAACTTGTTTTATATTGTTTCTTTAGTGCCTTAAGTATTTTTGAGAAGAAACAAGTGGCCTTTTTCTTTTTATGCCAGCTTATACAGATACTGGAGTACATCTGTGTGCCAGCTCCCGGACCTTACACAGAGGAATGTATGATACTTCTACAGGGCCTATAATCCAGGACATCTGCAGTGCTGCTCCCAAACCCCTGTTCCTTCTTCCCTTCCCACAGAGACAAAATAAGAGTATACCATTTTCCCTGTCAGATAGCTGCTGGAAAAACATTCCTGCAAGCATTTTGTTTGCTTGTTTTAAATGGCAAATGTAAACACATATGTAGCCAGATGTTGTTTTAATTAATTTAAAACTGTCTGCTTTATTTTATTTCCTTAGGGAAGAGGCATACCAGATTTGAATACACGACTTTTGGTCAGAAAGCTGTGGGATACATTTCAAATTCCTGTTTTTGCCCTTATGGATGCCGATCCACATGGTAAATCTTTAGAGGTTCAATAACATAAAAAGAAAGCAAAATTTGTTTAGAATCTAATTTCTCTCTTTTATGGGAAGGTACTTATGGCATAGAGTGGACAATCCAATACAATCAGAAAGTTTCTGATTTATGCAGAATATGTCTAGGAGTGCAGAAGTTTAATGGAGACATCAGTACTGGCCTGATCCCCACTCAGTGTACTCTTACTATCTGTGATGATTTGCTGTGCTCTGAGGTCTTAATAAAATCTTAGCTTGTACCTAAAAAAAGAAAAATATTTTTTATACAATTTGTAGGTCATATTAGAGCTAGATTTTCACAGTACCTGTGGGCCTAAAAATGAGAATTAGTAGAATGGAATTTTACGACCCATTGCACAATTCCACTGATTTTAATAAGAGTTATGCACCTGACTGCTATTTAAAGTCTCAGGAGGTCCTAGCTAAATACCTTTGAAAATGTAGCTCTGATAGGAGTTCTAGCAGTTGGCTAAACTGCTCCTTTTGTAAAACCAAAAGAAATACCAGGAACTTCTGTAAACTTTGCTCAGTTTGGTATAAACAGAATTTTTGGAAATGTTATTATTCATAGGGTAGACAGATATTAAGAAAATTGTATTTTTGAGCAAAGTGAGTATTTTATTGATTTTTAAAGTAGTTTATATACTCTTATATTAATAATTCAGCACTCATAATGTCAATAGTTTATGCAGTGAAATCTAGAAACTACTAGTGGGATGCCAGCAGGAACAGAATTAATCCTAAAATGAAGGCTGTGCTTGCAAATGAGAGTATAAAGCTAAAGATATGAGGACTCATCTCAAAATAGTTACCTGGATATTGCTGCATTGGACATACTGGAAATATTTCACATCTCATAGTTTTGGGTGGGGTTGTTTGTTTTCTTGTTTTCTACTGAGAACATGAACAGTCATGAACGGAATACTCAATGGTCAGTCTTAACTTAGCAAAATTTGCAGAATTTATCTGTAATCAAAAATTTACCTGTATCAAAAAATAGTCCACAGGCTATCTATATGAATCATCTGCCCAAAAGCCAAAATGCAAATCCTACATATAGACTAATCTGGAACTTCCTTTGTTACTGAAAAGTAAATGGTTTATAATTTTCACCATGCCATATCAGAATTATCACAGTGGCAGATTTTTTTTTCCCCTGTAAGAAGTGGGAATGTGGCATGAAATCTGGATTATTTTGCACACTTTCATTCCTGCTGTCTGAGAGGCAACATGACCAGACTGAACATATCGTGGAATACTGTTTGTCTTTATTTTTCTGTGGCCATGATGGGGGGAAGTTAAGAAGCGTCAGACTTCCTGAAGGTTATATGTTGTTGCTGCTGTGTGAAATAAGCTTCAAAACCTTGTTCTGATGATTCAACTGCAGAACAGCTTGATAGCATACACTTGGTTTTGTAAATACTCTTTGAAATGCAACTATATGTAAATTATTTCTTGGTTCAACCAATTAAAAATTAGAGATGTTTAGGATACTGACTGAGCCCTTTGTTGTGAAGAAATACTTAAGGAGAAAACAGCAATGGTGAAAAAACTTACAGAGTTGTAGCTGGTATGCTTTAAACCACAGTCTCTGGTGTCTGTAGTTCAAGATAAATAACTGAATTTTAAGCTAAAAACAAGAATTGGTGGTACTCTTCAGCATACATCAAAAAACTGCATTAATTAATGCATATTTGCACTATTCAAATATCTGGTAAATGTTAGTAAATATCTGGTAAATGTTAGTAAATATCTGGTAAATGTTAGTAAATGTACTTTTTTTTTCTTTTGTTTTTATTGCAGAAAATTTGAGCAGAGTAGCTCTGTTTAAAAAGAAAAATAAGTTATCAAATCAGAAAATAAATCTGATAGGCATAGTTTTATTTCACAAAAAATGTGTAAAATGGGCTTATGAAAGGAAAATAAACACTAGACCATTCTGTACTGAAGCAAGTTCAGTTCTTTACAACAATAAAACACTAAAGACTTTAGGCATATCAAAGTCTGCGCTGCTGACAATTAATGGAATTGCTTAAATGGAAAATATGTTTTAAGTATGAAATAAGTAAAGTACACACAGTGTTTTAACAAAGCCTGAATACACAGCTGGGTGGGTTGTTGGTTTTTTGCTTTTTTTTTTCAAGCTCTCTAACATTTCGTAACTGAAATTTTGACCAAGCTGAAGTGCATGACATTTTTATCAGGAACTTTAAGAAAGTAATTGCTATAATTTTGCTATAAAGCAATAGTGTTAAGAGATATGGATTACACAGGATTAATGAAAAAAAAAAAAAAAGACAATTTTCCTGGCCGATGTTGGACAATGTGTATAAGAGCTGATTATCCTTGCTTCTGAAATGACTATGCATGGACAGTGTGAAACATTTTACTATATAAAGATGAATTAATAGATGATACATCAAATTCTGATTATTTTGACATACACTAAAAATAATTGTAAACCTTAAAGAACCTCACTAATCATAATGTCATAACTGTTATGCCATAAAAGTGAATTCTTAATGCAGTCTTCTTAAGCGTGGCGATAAACAGACATTTGATATTTCATATTCTCCAACCTAGGTGTAGAAATAATGTGCATCTACAAATATGGATCTGTGGTGAGTACAATTTTTCCATTTCAAAATATATTAGTTTTTAGTCCTGCCTTGAAGCTTGAATGTATGATGAGTTAGAATAGTAACTGCCTTTAGCATTTTGTTTCAGCACAGACACAGTTTTTAGGCCTTGTGTAACTGCAAAAACAGCTTCTTCCTGAAACAAAAAGAAACTGGATAATAATGTCAGGTGTTTCATTTAACTACGTTTCACAGTTTTTTCCTGCCGTACAGGTAGTTTTCAGGAAGTCCAAATAGAAAATTGTTCTTCATTTTCTTTTGTTTCTGCTTTGGAAGACAAATGAAGGCTAGGGAGGAAAAGAACGTAACTTGTGAGATGGGTGAACTGCTTGATTCTCCATAAAATCTTGTTATCTTGGTAAAGATTTTATTTTGGGGTGAGAAGTTACGGATACATGTTTTAGTGTGGAACATTATGGAGGAAGAAGCAAAGGGAATAAGAACGCATATTGTAATACATTGCTAAAAGATGAGGTACAGAAGACAATATGAAAGGCAGGCAGACTAAGGGGAGGGCAGAGAGCAGGAGCAGATGGGTGAACTGTTTGGGAGACCAATGGAGAAAACATCCAAAGTTAAAAACAAACAAACAAATGTAAAAACTCACACACAAAACAAAACACATAAAACCCTTCAGAAAATTGTCAGACAATGATGTCCAAGGTCAAATATATGTCATATCATATGTCTCATGGACATACATGGAGCCAGAATTCCCAAGTTTTCAGGTGACCTGTCAGGCTTTTAGCCTTAGAAATGCATGTAAACTAATAGAACGCCATCTTCCAGGATTAAACTAAATCCTTAGGTTCCTTTAAAAGTTTATTTTGTTCAATTACAGAGTAACACATGTATCAAACTGAAACTCAAATATGCCAATTCCATTACCAAGAGTGGAAGTATTCCTTTGCACAACGTGTAATTTAAATCACAGAATCACAGAATCATTTAGGTTGGAGAAGACCTCTAAAATCATCAGATCCACTTTGCTGTAGTGTGCTATAGGTTTCAGAAGTTTTCATGGACTCTAAAAGCAATCAGACAAAATCAAACACTACTAAATACTATACCACCAATTCTGGCCCAGAAAGTTGGAGTCACAAACTGCTGGGAGCAAGAGGAGCATTCTGAGAAGTATCGTTTATTGTGTATTTGTTTTTTACACTTTTCCCTTAGATATTTACTGTAGCCATGATACCAGGTCAGGTGCCCTCATCTTTGGGCTATTTTTATATAATGTAATACTTTCCAGCAGAAAATATCAGAAATTTCCAGTTGTAATTGTCATTGCTTCTCCTGGCTTCAGTTTTGTTTGGGAGACTCATACTGACTGTGAAAAACAAACAAACAAAAATCAAAACCTATTCAGACTAGAATCTCTTGTGGCTGAAGAGTGCAAGCCTTAAAGGAGAATCTATTTTCAGTAAAGGGATATGGTAAACTCTAGTTGCACCATTTTCTCATGTAGCATTCTGATAATAATAATAATACTACTAATAATAATACTACTACTAATAATAATAAAACTAACCACCTCTGTAATAAAATCTGTGATCTAGGAAGGCATATATCTCAAATGATTTAAACAAAAGTCACTGAATGTTGTAGTTGATTCTTCTTATTTCAGTCAATGTCTTTTGAGGCCCATCATCTCACTGTTCCATCTGTAAAGTGGCTTGGTCTCCTTCCATCTGATCTGAAGAGGTTAGTTATTATCCAAAAGAAACAGAAGTATTCTTCTTCTATTTCATAGATAGTAAATACAATCTGACTTAATGCACAAACAAAAAACTGACATCCATTATTGTTTTCATACATTATTTTTGGCTTATTATAAAGAAGTAAATTGGAATCAGTATTTCTGAAATATGAGAAAATTTAACAACTTTATTTACTTTTCAGATTAAATGTATGCAAAGATGTCCTGATTCCACTTACAAAGCAAGATCAAAATAAGTTAGCAAGTATACAGAAGAGGCCTTATATTGCTTGTCAGCCAATGTGGAAGAAAGAGGCATGTATAAACCTAATGTTTCTTGTTTCTTACTCCCCACAAAACAAATCCTGTCATCTGCAATCCTGTTTCTCTTTATTTTTATAAACTCTTAGTATAGCAGAAAGGTTTTGCAGCACTAAAAGGCAGCAAGATTGATAAGTTCATGTTCACTGTCTCTCTGAATCACTGGGGCTCAATGGTTCACAGGCCAGGACTGGCAGCTTTTTTAGCCTTCCTGCTATTAGTCATCTGATGATCATAAGCTGTACATGGGATTTTACTGTTTTCCTAAATATTGCAGAATATATTACATACTTAGAAATAGGGGAACACTTAAAACAGTTTCTTATTCTGTACTTGTCCTCTGATCTTGCCTGTAACTTTTAAATCATCTATTGTGTGAAATGGTTGGAAAGGAAGAAAAAGTATTGTGTACCTTCTCCTTGCTGTTTATACTCACCTTATAAGTTATTTGTGTTACTATGAGGTACACAATGAACATAAATAATCTCAGCTCAGTGACAGGGATTTTGCAGCACCATTTACAGTAATACTAACTTTACAGCTCTATATTCACATTCAACAACTGTAATTCTTATTTAAATAATAAGATGAGGTGGTTACAGCATCACAAATTTTGTTCTTTTTTTAGCTGGAAATTATGGCAGCATCTAAAATGAAGGCTGAAATTCAAGCTTTAACTTCTCTTTCATCAGATTACCTTTCCAGAGTCTATTTACCAAACAAATTGCAATTTGGTGGGTGGTTATGAATGCTTGTTTGCCAATTAACTGTTTTTCTTGATAATACTTTCTTGACCACTTCTTGTTCAGTTTATCATTACAGCTAGATTATGCTTACCTATTCTTTCTCTTTCAAACTATAAAAGAAATTACAACTCTTTTACAGAATATTGTTTATTCCACTCTGTGCCTTCTGCACTAATGATTTCAAATGCAGTGGTACATACATAACAGGATACTGAAGTATGTTCTTCCTAGCTAGAGAATATTAAGTTGTACCTGCTTGTTAAAATTGTATCAAGGAATTATTTTGCCTTCTGTTAAAGCAGAAATTGATGCTGTACAGTCCTTTTAATTTTTGAAGAGTAAAAGGCTTTGTTAACAATTTTTTGTAAATGTCTCCTTCTGGAAATAATTTTAAGTACAGTGCTGTGGTATTTTGTGTTCACTGTAAACTCAGACCTAAAAGTCAGAGATAGTTCTTCATTACTGCATATCTCAAGCAGCTATAAATGTTCCAGCAACCAAACTGCTATTTGTTTTCAATGAACAAGTAAGCAAGCAGATGTTACTGATTAAGAATTTAATAAACAATCCTGTTAATGATGCACATCATAACAAAATCCCTTGTTCGTGTTTTTTTTTTTTTAAGTTGGCCCTAAAACAGTAAAAAGAAGCCGGAAACTGCAGTGATTAAAGCGTATAACATATTTTACATGAAGAAACCAAACTGAGTACATAGAAAATATCTCTAAAACTGATCCACAGCGTCATCGAATAATATTTTCAGTAGACTTTATATTTTACTACTGCTCCACCAGCATCCAATTCAAAAGGAACTCGAATTCCCTTTTATTTTCTGCACTGTAGCAGTGTTACTGCCTACTAGCAACTTCCAGTGTCTGGGTGCACAAACAATCTCGATCCACAAGTAATACACCAGCAGAAGCAACAAGAACATG
Organism: Cygnus olor; assembly: GCF_009769625.2. Lineage (NCBI taxonomy): Eukaryota > Metazoa > Chordata > Aves > Anseriformes > Anatidae > Cygnus > Cygnus olor. The sequence continues at coordinate 10,287,842 of NC_049184.1, forward strand.
ACAGTCATTGCTGTAAGAGGGCAAGATTAGGAGACAAGTAGTCTGGGTGAGGCTGCACCTCGAGTGCTGTGTTCAGTTTTGGGCCCCTCAGTACAAGAAGGACATCGAGGCCCTGGAGCGTGTCCAGAGAAGGGCTACGAAGCTGGTGAAGGGCCTGGAACACAAGTCCTGTGAGGAGCCACTGAGGGAACTGGGGTTTAGTCTGGAAAAGAGGAGACTCAGGGAAGAACTTTAAAAGAAGTTGTGGGGAGCTGGGGGTTGGCCTCTTCTCACAGGTAACTAGCGATAGGACTAGAAGGAATGGCCTCAAGTTGTGCCAGGGGAGGTTCGGGTTGGAAATGAGGAGACATTTCTTCTCAGAAAGAGCAGTCAGACATTGGAAGGGGTTGCTCAGGGAGGTGGTGGGGTCACCGTCCCTGGGGGTGTTCAGGGAAATGTTGGACATGGTGCTTAGGGACATGGTTCAGTGGGTGACATTGGTGGTAGGGGGATGGTTGGACCAGATGAACTTGGAAGTCTTTTCCAACCTAACAATTCTGTGGTTCTACACCTGGCCTTATATAAGACTGTTTTCATGACACTGAGTGAGTTTCCACAATCCTCGCAGAAGCTTCTCCCACCGCCTAACTCCACTTGAATTTAAACGTGTCGGGTTTCCCCACCTCCTACCACTAGCTGCATTTAGTGTCCCTGCAGTATTTAGGCGGAGCTGGAACCGCTTCCACCCGCCTGCCCTCCTTAAATCCCTCCTCCTCGGGGAAAACAAACAAACAAACAAACAAACAAACACCTCACAAGCAAAGCACCGCCCAGCGCGGCGTCAGAGCCCACCCACAAGCCCCGCGGCCCCCCCGCAGGTGCGGTAACCGAGCTCCCACACCCCTCGGCCCCGAGCCCCCTTAGCGGGGCCCCGCTGCCCGCCCCCGGGCCCGGCCCGCTCTGGGCGCAGGCGCCGCCACCTCCCCGCTGTCCGCGGCGCCTGCGCGGCTCGGCGCGGCCTGCACGGGGAGGTGCCCCTCGGTGAGCGCGGGCTGCGCCCCGAGCCCCGCAACGGCCTGGGGCCGGTTCTAACGGGGCCCCCGGACGGCCGCGGGGCGCCGGGACCGCCGCGACATGGCGCTGTCCCGCCCGCGGGGCCTCCTGCCTGCCCCGCGGGCCGCGGCGTAGGCCGGGCCCCGCAGGGGGGCTGCGGGCTGGGGGCTGCGGGCCGGGCGCTCGGCGGGGTTGCGGCTGGAGGGGGGCTGCGGCCGGGGCCTGCCGGGGGGGTGGCGGGGACTCGGCTGCAGCCAGAAATGCCTTTTTTTCTCATTTGGATTTTCCCGTGTTTTTGTATATTTGGCTGCCTCCTGGCTGGGGTGAAGGGTGTTGTGCGCGTGGTGGCTGTGGTGGGACGCAGCGTGAGGGGTGCCCGTGGGCCTTGTGGATCTTAGAGGGACGTTTTCTCATTTGCAGAGCAAGGATGAGTCTTTTTGGATCAACCTCGGGGTTCGGGACGGGCGGTACCAGCATGTTTGGCAGTACCACTGCGGATAACCATAACCCGATGAAGGTACGTGTGTTAACCCCTGTGGGAGCACCGCTGCGTCGTGGTGTGTCGCAGCAGTGCGACCTAACTCATCCCGGAGGAGTCACAGGAGCTCAGTGACACAGTTTTCAAGTATGGCTAATTTTATTTTGTCTCCTGTCCTTTACAGGATATTGAAGTAACGTCTCCACCTGATGACAGCATATCTTGTTTAGCATTTAGTCCACCGACACTGCCGGGTAACTTCCTAATAGCAGGATCGTGGGCAAACGATGTAAGTACTCGCAGTGAGGCCTACAGATGAATAAAGTGAAAGCATTAGTGCCTAAAGTGCAAAATGTCCTAAAGACTTAGGCTAGGGCAACTGAAGATCTTTCTCTGCAGTTGCAGATTTGTTTCTGAATGCCTAGGCACTAAAAATTTTGACACAGCAGCTTTATCTGAGAGACTGCGTTGTGATATTTGTATAAGTCGTTCCTCTGCCTATGGTTTTAAAGTTCTGCTCAGAATATGTAATTAATGTTATTCCTGTTAGGTTTTTATTACTTTGTTGTTTGCTTTTTTCTAACTTTTCTTTCTCAGCTTCGTTTTCTTATAGAATTAGACTGACATAGTTATAATTTTCCCAGTGGAAGAACGATGCATGCAGTGGTAAATCTTAGCTGGTTTGACAGGATAGTCTCAAAAAAAATTAAGCTCCTATAGCCTTGCTGAAATTTCTGTTTGGATCCAAGTGTTTGATCCCAACTGACGCAATCAGGGAGGGGAAAACAAAAATTGATTGCAGCTTTTAACTGTTCTGTTTGGTCTGTTGGCTGGTGCCCTGCAATCGTCAGCTTGCAGCTAACAGTTAAGGGTTCCCCAGTAGAGCACTGTGAGGTGTTACGTGAGGCACGCATAAGGCGCTTCAGCAGTGGAATTGTGGGGCTGAGTGTGGATGGTTGTTTAGGTGAAGGGAACATAGCGGAAACAAGGTTTCAGTTGGTTCAAAAAACAGTTTGGTGTTTGTAATCATATAATAAACTAAGGCTGGGATCTTCACGATGAGAAGTTGATAGTACTAATATGTTACATCTATATCTGTGTCTCCTGTTCCAGGTTCGCTGCTGGGAGGTTCAGGATAATGGACAGACAATTCCAAAGGCTCAGCAGATGCACACAGGGCCTGTACTAGACGGCTGCTGGAGCGATGTATGTCCCTATTTAAAAATAAACAATCAGTGTTAACTATAAACCTGAATAAGTTGGCATGTGGTTTCCAGAGACACAAGTGCCACGTGTGATAAATCCTCTGGTTATTGTATAGACCTGTATGACTGTAAATGTGTGCTAAACATGTTCTAATAGAATAGATTGATGTGGGCAGATGAGATGGGTAAAAGTGTTTAAGGACTTATTTAAAGCTAGGTAATAGCTAGCACAGTTTTCTTGTTTGGTTTAAAACAAAATTTAGAAAAGGTCTCGAATGAAGAACCTTAAATCTGAAACTGTATTTTAAGCTGAATTTTCATTGAATGTGTATTTTTCACAATATAGAATGTGTTTCTTATAAGATTTTACCATGCCCATGGAATTCTGCAGAAGTATTTTTACAGCAAAAGTACACAGTCTGAAATTGGCTAGTCATGACTTGACCAGCAAAATGTTTAAAGGTTTTATCAGGACTGTTTACATAATGTTTCAAAGTACAAGGAAAAAAAAAAAGGCAGTAACAAAAGCAACCGTCTCCTCCCAAAAAGCTTTCTAACTACATACTGAATATTTTTGCATTATTTTTGCATTTTACCTTATCTTTGTTACTGCTCTATAGGTATAAGGAAACAGTAATGGGTAAGCATGAAGAAATACCTGTTCTGAAGTTTGTTTTGAACTGTTCTAAGTATTGTAAAGAAATTTCCATTATGTTTCTTTCGTTTTGCAATCCCTGTGTATGTCACATTAATGTTATTGTATTAGAATAAGACCTGAAAATTTTCTGGTAGGTATTGCATGATGCAGATATATTTAATCTCTTGGGCTGTTTCTTGTTTTTTCAGGATGGAAGTAAAGTATTTACTGCTTCCTGTGATAAAACTGCCAAAATGTGGGATCTCAATAGTAATCAAGCTATTCAGATTGCACAAGTAAGTCCCAAGCTAATTGGTATAATTTTTTTCTCTTCTCTGTTTTTATTAAAAGCTGCCTTTGTTAGTTAATTAAGATAACGTCTAGTGCTTACAAAGTAGATACTGCTATATGAGAAAGAGATTGCAGAATGCCTTTTATTTTGTTGAGATATTGAAGTGGTTATAGATAGGGAGATAAGCAATCAAAGTGATTTGAGTAGCCTGTGCAGCTGTTCCTTCTACTTTACCTGAGATCTCTTTCCATCACCGCTGTGATGTTGCTAAGTCACCCTGCTGCATGCTGATTACACAGTCTGAGCCTACATGTTTTTTTCAGATATCTTGCATTGTTTTAGGTGCCTAGTACCTGCTATCGCTTATCTCCTGATTTCGTTATAGATTGGTTTAGCCTTCCTTTTTCCACTTAAAAATTATAGGGTAAAGAAAATAATAAAACACTGTTGAATTTACTTTCACAAATACCAGCTTTTTGCTGATATCTTATCCTTGATTTTAAAATCTTGTTGGTTTAATTAACGAAGGCCTCTCTTCTGTACTCATTGTCAGAAGAGGAAAAAAACAAAAGTTTTTTTTCCTTAACATGGTGGGTAATGTACTTCATAAATAAATAGAAAATTCTTCTTTTCATAGTTTGTATTTCTGCTTTGATTAACTTCCTGTATAGGGTGACTTGTTTGTAGTTCTTTGCTTCAGGAGTCATTTTTTTCCTTTGTGGATGATTTTGCAACGCTAAAGAACACAGTAAGGTCACGACCTGCAACCTTTATCCTAAGTGCTGTGACTAAAATAATTGTTTTTCTTGAATGGTTTAAAAAGTGTAAATACATGCAAAAATATGAGAAACGTAAACAAGAAATGTGGGCTGTTACCTTAGTATGTGTATTTTGTCTTTTTTCTTCTTCAGCATGACGCTCCTGTGAAGACTATCCACTGGATTAAAGCACCAAATTATAGCTGTGTGATGACAGGAAGCTGGGATAAAACTTTGAAGGTGTGATTTTTACATGAACAAATGGACACAAAGCATGCTAATAATCTTTTTATGAAAATTAGTCTAATGTGAAAATATTTTGTTAAACACACTGAAGCTTTCTTCACAAAGAGTGAAGTAAGCTCTCTGACTATAGACAGGAATGAAACAACTTGGTAATACTTCCTCTTTACTAAAGTAGTTTGCATGGTGTATCCTCAACTCCAAGCCTAAATTTGTTTGTTTTTATTTCCATCAGTTCTGGGATACCCGCTCACCAACACCTATGATGACACTGCAGCTCCCTGAAAGATGTTACTGTGCAGATGTGGTAAGCCATGAAATAGAGTAAACTGGTGTCAGTAGGTTGTCTGGTAGTCTTTGAGGCTTCTGTAGGTTAGCGCTAAATGCAGACCTAGCATTTGATCTCTTTGTAATCTTAATCATAAAACATACGTTGATGTTCTTGATCAAATTTCTGGAAAACAGGTACTTGCATCATGCAAAGTAGGCTTGGAATCTTTTTAACATCACGAAGACAAGTCAACATTAGAACTGACCTACCCATATTTGTGGATGAGGTTGTGTACCACTATTGCAATTTGTATTGGAAAAGTCATCTAATAATTAGAAGATTTTTGATATGGTTCTCAGTGGTAGGGAAGAACTGATTTGTTTTGTTATAAAATAAGCCTATAGGTGAACACTTTCCCTCCCACCTGCCCCGAAAATAGTCTGATTCCTTTAAATTCTTCAGGGATTTCTGCAAAATAATAAACTGTCGTACTTTGTCGTGAGTTTTATGTCATGCTGTGAACACAACTGCCTCTCTTCCAACCTGTTTTATAACCTTACCTAGGTTCATCCTATGGCTGCTGTGGCCACTGCTGAAAGGGGTTTGATAGTTTATCAGTTAGAGAACCAACCATCTGAATTTAGAAGAATAGAATCGCCTCTTAAACACCAGGTAAATGATTATATTTATTACAAGTGTATTTATACAGATTGAAATTCTGGACTTGCTGGTTTTGCTAAAAAGCTGTTTCAAAGATGGCGTCCTTTATCTTAGTATGGCACACGGCCTACTTTGACTTCTGTTATGGTGGTATATTAAAATAAAATACCGCTGCCTACACGTTTGAGTCTGTTTGCTTCCCATGGTGGGATTGCATGGATTGAAACGAGTTTCATGCAGTACCCCTGAGTTCATCAAAAGTGTTTTGAGATGACCTTTTTCCTTCCTCCTTCATTGATCTTTATCTAAATCTATTGTATACGAAGTACAAATAATTTCGGAAACATTCATTAGAGAAATACAAATTTATTTAATACAAATACAATTTATTTAATACAAATCTACATTTTGCCTAAGAATCGCAAAATTATTTCAGCTATAAATAAATTGATATACTCATGTGCACAGCATTAAAATTGAGTCTTGTCATGTCCTGCAGACCCGTTCTGTGCAGGGCCTTTGCAAGAGTTAGAAAGAGAGTTTGGAAGACAACCTGCTATTGAGTCTGTATTATAACTCATGATTTTGTTTCTTATTGGTTGTTTGAAATTTTGCAAATAGTTATAGCCTACAAGTACAATGACAATTGTATTCCATGAAGGTGGGATTGATTATATTTCATTAATATCTGGTATTCGAATGAAACATAGAAATAAAATAGATGTTTGTGGATTTTAAGTTTGGGTCATCTACTATTCATAATGTTTTAGGTCTTTTCTTCACTTGAGTTGTTAAGTATATAGACTTTATTTTTTCTCATGAGGAAGTTTCTATATCTGATCTCCATAAGGATTCAGAAATGTAAATAACATGGCCCAAATTCTGAGTAGAATTTGACTCACTCCTCTTGACGTGTTCTGTTTGTGCTTTACTTTGCATTGTTGTACGTAGCGTTTTGCGTGCCTGTGCAAAACAGCGTTCAGAAGATCTGTCCTTCAAGCTTCTGAAATACTTTCTTTCTCAAATTTAGCATCGCTGTGTTGCTATTTTTAAAGACAAAGTGAACAAACCTACTGGATTTGCCCTTGGAAGTATTGAAGGAAGAGTAGCTATTCATTATATCAACCCCCCAAATCCGTGAGTATTGCTTATTAAATCATCCTTTATTTATTGCTCAGTTTACAGTGAAGAATATAAAAAGACTTCCCTTTTTTTTTTTTCCTTTTCAGTGCAAAAGATAATTTCACTTTCAAATGTCATCGCTCCAATGGAACAAACACATCAGCACCTCAGGATATCTATGCAGTAAGTACTGAGAATATGTCGATAGGGTAGCATATGTTTTTAATGTAAAACCTGCTGTGAATTATTTGTTCTCCGTCAACATGCATTTTGTATAAAGTTATCTTAGACTTAATGCTTAAAGTGCAGTCATGGCCATACTTGAAGAGGAAAGAGAAACTTTTGCAATTCCTTTAAAACAAAAGCCAAATCAGCTACTCATTACATCATCTTGGTGGAGATTACGCTTGTTAATTTTGCTGATTCTTGAACCAATCGTTAGTATATTCTGTAATATCCATTGAAGTTTTAGGTACTACAGTAAAGATTCTTTCCTTGTTGCTTCAGTGTTTTGTTTCAAAAAATATCTGATTCTGATTCATATCTTGTTGAAACGCTTTAAAAAGATAAGAGCTATCTGTAGTTGTATTTACTTTCAGGATTCAGCACATGTTGTGAGTGTTCTGATCATCTGTGTACATGTGTGGTGCTTTACGTGGTATTTTGTATGATTCTGCAGGTAAACGGGATAGCATTTCATCCTGTCCACGGTACTCTTGCAACAGTAGGATCTGATGGTAGATTCAGCTTCTGGGATAAAGATGCACGAACAAAGCTAAAAACATCGGAACAACTTGACCAGCCAATATCTGCTTGTTGTTTCAACCATAATGGGAATATATTTGCATATGCTTCCAGTTACGATTGGTCAAAGGTAAGAGAGGTGTAGACGCATGTTCACATTGGCAGTTAACAACTAAGAAGACTATTCCTTTTCACAGGAGGCTTTTACTGTTCTTTATAAATAGTGGTAGAGTCTTTCTAGCTTCATAGGCTTGCAAGAAAATGTACAGTGGTCGTTGTAGGCAGAAATCTGATGAAATGTAACACCAAAGCAGTGCATTCTTTGTTTTTTAGCAGTTGTGTAAGAATGCTAAACAAGGCTATTTTGCAAATGTGGGTGAACAAAATGTAAATTACATGATTCAGAAGTCATTCTTGTTGCTCACACATTCTGCTGTGGGGAAAGTCACCAGGCAATATGGCATGCTAACAGGTTCTCACAAATCCTTGAAATGCATGTCTCTGCTGCTTATGCAGATTCTTTTTAACTTAAAAAAAAAAAAAAAAAAAAGGAGGGAAAAAAAAAAGCCGTAGCTTTGGTTGTAAACACTTAAGCCAGTGTTTGAATTTCATATACTAAATTTCCAGAACCAGTCAGTGTGCCTTGCTGGTGGCACTTACCTATTTATTTTCCAAACTTGAGTCAAAAACAAATCATCGAGGTGCAAGAGAATCAACAAACCATAACGTGGAGAATCAATTCTTAATTGTTTAAGAAGGGGACTGCAAGGGTGAAATGTAACTGAGTTTTAATGGAATGGCGAATAGTTAATAATGGAATAGTTATAACTAGTGCTGTTAAATTTGAGGATGACAGTTACAGCATTTTTGACTGAAATGAGTGCAGAAATCACACAAATGAGCTCTATTGCATGCCACGAAGAGAGTAAAATTTAAATTTACTTCTTTGTATTTAGTCTTATGAATGCTGCACAAAGTAAGATAACTTTGTTAGATGCTGGGGCAGATGAATTCTGTTCTAAATGCTTGGGTAGACTACAGTGGCAGCTATGTACCACAGTACCTTTCAGATCTGTTAACCAGTAGGTACTAAGTTCATTTTCTGGAACCATTTCTATGAAGTAGATTTGGTAAGTTTCAAGTTGTGCATTGCACTTTAACAGCTTTATTACTGTTTACTCTCCCTGCTTTTTGAATATTTGTGTATTGAGTTTGTAATATGTATGTAAATAATGTCAATATGCAGAATATTGTATTTGCATTGCAGTTGCCTGCAGAACTTGGGCTTCATTTTGTAAATAAATGTGACCTTGTTTCATATAAAAGATAGGAACAAAAACACAAAGTGAAACTAAGTATGCATTAAAGTTTTGGTTTCTTCTCTGCCTAGATTGACACAAACAAAAAGCACAGAGCTCTTACGTTGCATGTATGAATCAAAGCTTGGAGATGCTTTTTGATTTCTTTTTTTAATGAAGTTTTTTTGTATTTTTTTGTATTTGTAGACAAATGTCCCTTAAATTATAATGTTAGTATTTTCTCTTTGAAGAGAGTAAACAGAGATGGTTTTTCTTTTTTTTAGGGTCATGAATTTTATAACCCACAAAAGAAAAACTACATTTTTCTGCGAAATGCAGCAGAAGAGTTAAAGCCTCGGAATAAGAAGTAGTGAGTATGAGTCTGACTTGTGTTTACTGTTTTTCTGCCATTCATGCCTCTATTCCACTGCTCTTCTGCCACTTGTGCCCTGTTGCACCATGGTTCAGTCAACTTTGGATCGCTGACATTTAGCAGGATCTCTAAAAATTGTATCAGATGTGTTCTGACTTGCTGGAGGACATTTTTTCAAATAAGATACTTCGATGTGCATAAGAGAGAGGTTACTGTTCACAGGATTTAACCACTGTCTATTCCACAGCAATAATGAAATTGCAGCAAACTTTAAACATCAGTTGCTCCTGCTTAGAAGCTCACCCATTTGTATCTCTGTATTTGTTTTCAATTAGTACTACATAAAAATATGTTAATTATAATAGTTCTGGAGAAGTTATATAAATACTGTATTTTTTCTAAATACTTGAAGAATTGCAAGTAGCTCTTTCAAAGGAGGCTTGTTGTGTCTTAGTATTTAGGAGTCCTTTCATTGTTTTCAGATTTTTAAAGTGGAAGTACTGTCTGCTGTATGCCAGGAAGAAATGCCTTGCAAATTGTTTTCCCTTTTGTTTGGATGAATTTGGTAGGTATGTAAGTGACCAATAGCAGTGACAGAAACTCAAGACAGAAGATGGGCACAGTGCAAATTCTTCTTTCCTTTATTCTTACACTCCAGCAATGCACATGACTTTTGAACCAACAATACTCATTCTAGTCCAAAGGAGACCCTGCCAGTTTTGCCAAGTGATGTATAGTTCAGTAATATGAGCAATCCATTAAAGGTTTTGTTCTGTTCATGACCAAACCAAGGAGTGCAAAATGTATGGCCTGAACTGCTTTAAAACTGATATTTTTAGAGTTAAAAGTTGGTTCTTTTACATCTCTATTAACTCTTTTTGCCCCTTAACAGGGGGTTCTGGACTGAATAATCATTTTTGTATTAACTAGAAAATAGTGCTGGTGAGGTTAATGCTGATCAAAAATGCTGTGAAGAAAAGTTACAACAATGTGCGTCTCTGACTTGAATCTACCACTGTTTACTTTTAACTATCCAGTTGTATACATGCCAAAGTTTCTTTTTAGAAGTGAATGCTTATTATTCCTGTTTAACTCTTTTTGTCTGATGACTAAAAAATGGGGGCGGGGGGATGCCGCATGTATAAAAATACTTGTCATATTGTACAAATTCTCTGTGAAACTGTATGCTGTAACACGTGGTTATGGATACATGCTATGTTTCAAATAAAATTTTTACTAAACGTTTTCTTATATTGAATAGTTCTATTATAATCACATGGATAAGCTAGTGTGCTTTGCTTCTAAAAGCAGCTTCTTGTCCTTTCACTGCAGCTCAGATACATTTTCTAAAAGTAAAGTACTTCTTCCCTAACTGCCTTATCTGGAAATCTAATGCAGCTTCCAGTTGCTGTTTCATTACAAATCATTCCTGTGGTTTTGCCGCAAAGAATTTAGAGGACTAGTGTTAGAGGCTTTTTGTTTTATGAGAATGAATCAAATTCCTTCTATCGCAACAGCCGTGCACCTGACAATTAGTCTTTAGTACAAATGAATCATAACTGTCTTCAAAATCTCTGGCTTACTGGCCCCTTAACTTCAGACTTGTTTCTTTACAGTGTTCATCAGTTCCTGCTTAGTGTGCATCGCTTAGTTGGTGTATATTTGAGGAAAAGTCCATGCTGCTGTTGTTTAAAGATGCTCTTTTCTGGGCTTTGTTTCTCAAGATGCCTTTTTTTCCTACTACTTCTATGTTTACGTGGTTTTAGTTTTCACGTTCAGAGACTATTCGTTTTCTTTAAGATAGCAAAGAGTTCCCAGCAGCTGCAGCAGTGGCTGGTTGTTGGCTCAAACCTATCTTGTTTTTTGTTGAGGGTGTTGTTTTTTTCAGTTTTGATTGTTATGCTGTAGTTTTTGGCTATTAGCACATTTTTCCAATCTTCTCAGTCAAATGAATGCCAGCAAGCAGCTAGCATACTCAAGGTTGTGTGTGCGACTGTTGATGGCAAAAGGAATAAATTCTGTGTGCAGAACTCCCACTGGTGTAAATAGGGAAGAATGGAATGTATCATCTGTCTTTTGTTTAAAAATTCTGTTTCTTTGTTTTAAATACATAATGTGAATGAAGTCAGGAGAAAATAGATTCATCCTAGTTCAGCATGTGCACTTACAGTGGTTCCCATGGAGTTGCACCTGCTTAAGAAGATACTGAGTTTAGCCAAAATATATTTTCCTTACAGAGCTAGCAGTGGTAAGTCTCTTGTATGGTAGTAGAGTTTGTATTAATAAGTACTTATTCTCCTGTTGGATTCAGTTTCTTTTTATCTCTCAGTGAGGCTTCAGAATTATTTAGTCATTGCATTAATCGTTCAGACTAATTTTAGAAGAGCATATTTTCCATTACGTTGCTATGCACATCAGATATATTCACATCAGATATATTCAATTGGGAAGACAAGACTCAAACTTTGAACTGGTTTGTTTTCCATTACATAAGTTAAGAGAATGCATTGGCAATTTACTCTTTCCTGGAATTATTGTGATGTTCTCGTGTAAAGTACACACAGCTGTATCCCTTCAAGCCTCAAACATAAGTGAGAGCTTATTCATTTGCAATTCAACGTTACAGACATCCTAGAAATGTATTAACTTGCTATTCACTGGCAGTTGCATGTCCAAAAATCTTGAAGAAGAATGTAAGATTCTAATGTGTGCACCCTAAGCCAACCATAGGAATGCTAGATTTATTAACAAAAAGTGGTAAGTAACTTTTAAAATTTAATATTAAAAGTTCATGTTTTCATTGCAGAAAATTTATTTTTGGAGTAAAGAGCAACTCAGTTTAAGCTCCAAAAAACTCACCAGGACCCTTTATAAACATATTTAGATGAGCTACCTTAACCTTCCTCCTGCTAGTCTCATAAACTGACATGCATGACCACTGACGTATAAGTTTTCTGAAATATACTTTATTAAGCAATTGACAAAAAGTTTCTCTGACAAATGAAAGCAAGACATGCTTGCAGAGTTGCAAGTAGTCAGGGAGTGTCTTAACTTAGAATGTATCAGATGGAAATGCAATAGATGAGTTGGTGAGTACTCCAACCTAGTATCCTAGGCCAGGAGTGAATTTGGGTTGGGGGTGGTGTTAGATAAAAGTGCAAAATCTTAGGAAAACTGCTGCTTATGCCTGGTCGGATTTAGTCGTGATTAAATGCTGAGTTCTGCAAAATGTATGAAAGATCTATAGCTCGTACTTTCTTAAAAAGAAGGAATAGTTTTTAATGGTGCTCTGCCATGTACATTTCTCCGAGGTTTTTCTGCTTACCAGCCAAATGAGAACCATCGCTTCATCACTAGTACTGCAACAAAAAATAGCGAATGGAATAAACTCAGAATGAAAACAACTACCTAACAAAATTTTCTGTACCAGCAGTTGCAGTAAAGCATATAATGCCCTAAATGTCATTTAAACCTGTTGCTGTAAATCTCCGTTTATGCCAGGAGGTGGCAGCATTGATGGCTTCAGGAGAAGCATTGCGGGCAGCCGGAACTGCTGCACACCTGCTGGGCTCCGCCGAAGTTCTCTGTGCAGAAAAGGCAGAGCTACTGCATGTGAGCTAGGTGATGAGGTATGGTGCCCCTTCGACAGTTCTTGCCTCTGTATTAGCTGAAATGCATTTGAAATCTTAGGTCTGGTGCTGAAAACAAAACCGACCCCCCCCTCCCCCCCCAAAAAAAAAAACTTCAAAATTATTTGTAATATCAAGGTAGCCCAAAATACAGAATGCAAGAAGATGACAATGTTTTCTTTTCAATTTGAGTTTTACAGGTGTGTACGTGATACCTTTCCGTAAGTGTAAACTAAGACATTTTTAGAACAAACTATGAGGTGTTCCCTTAGCTACTAAGAGACACATCTGTACGGCTGCCTGAGTTTTGGCAACCTAAGTAGTATTAAAGGTGTTGATAGTATGTTTGGAGACCAGAAGTTTAAGGAGTTGAGAATTAGGTGAGGGTGGAGCTGAGTGAGCAAGCATATCAACTGGATTACTGGCTGCAAACATTTGAATAAATTTAGTTTTTTAAGCCAGATTTTATGAACTTCGACCATAAAAGGAGACTCTAGGTTGAAAACTGGCAAGATGGTTTTTTTTGTTTGTTTGTTAGTTTTTCTAAACTGGTTCTCTTGAAGGGAAAAAAAAAAAAGCTAATTGAAATACTTCAGTAAAACCAAACAGGTAAGCTTCAGTGATGAGTTATTTAAAAACAAGTGCACTTCAAAGACATTGAATTTCAAATTTTTAGGATTTTCATTTTCAAAGCTGTCAAATGCATGAGATAATGAAAGGGAGGAATAGTCTGGAGTTACAGTATTTGGTTTTAATTGCTTGTTTACATCACATAGCTATTTTGCCCCTGGGGCAAGTTTAGAAAAATAGAAAAGTCTGCATTGACAGAATGTCGTCTTTGCACACCGTAGGCTGTGAGTCAGAGTTAGTAGAACTGTTTTGTCCTACAGCTCATGTTCAAGCCAGGGCTGAAAGCCATCTAATTCTTATTTTGAGGTAAACTTAAGTATAGGCAATAGAGAGACCACCACACTGCTCCCAGCAGTAGGACAGCCATTTTAATTGTGGAAACTGCTACTGTTCTTCCCTTGCCAGGTCAAAATAAACAAAGCAACATCAGCTGGCTGGCCCTGGCGGTTTCAGCAGACAGATGCTAGTTGCTTTCCTTGTGCAACATGCACCCGTGGAGTAGCCTGTGTTCCCAACAACCTGCAGCAGGAAACAAGCTCGTGAGAATGCAGGCACAGGAGTGGCACGCTGGCATACTGCGGCTGCAAGTGCTACGAGTTAAAGTGGCAGCAAGCTGTCTGCATTGCCCCAGCTCAGTCCTGCCTGACGCAGCAGCAGAGTCTGACACAGCACAGGACTGGAGTGAGGATTACAAGTATCTATTTCACTTGGATCAGGCTAGTTCCTCAAATGCAAAGCAAACCTCCATTTATTTCTGCCATTTACCTGGTTCTGAAATGGGGATAGCGCTGCTTCAGTTAAAAAATGTTCACGCTATTGAGGATTTGCTCGTAAGGCGGTGGGAGGTTGAGGCAGTAACACAAAGGGGGCCATGTGCCTCTGGAAGTTTCACGTTGGTAGAGCAATTCCAAATGTTTGTGTTGCATCAGTTCTGCAAATATTTCATTTAAACGGTGCGTAAAAGATACAATACCTGTCAACATTGGCTTTGTAAAGAGAGACTGTTTTCTTCTGTTGACTAATTATCCAGTGAATATATTCAGTTTGAAGAGGCACTTCAATAATTTAGCAGGCATGTGCCAGGTAATATAGGAGCTTTTGTCTTACGAGTGGCATAGATCTTGAATCATGTGTAACTCAATCTCTGGCTTTATGTATTCAAGGAAGTGTTTCGTATAGCTCCCGTATCAAGTGCCGCTGAAAAGCAGGCCTAGATAAAAGATTAAGGTAGTGCTCTTAATTCTGAAAAGGGAATGTTTACCCTTTACTATCCAGTATATATTTTGCAGGCTTTAACAGCTTTATATACGTGAAATGTGTATATACTAAGATGATAATGAGCCTGTTGTAATAATAGGAAAAAGCTGAAAACTGATGGTTAAATACCTGAGTCGATTGAGTCTGTCTCCTTACTTTATGGCGTATTAACAAATGTTTTGTAGTTTGATACAGAATGCTTCCTGCCGTTAATGTTTCTTAAATGCAAGTCATTAATAGGGCTGCATTCTTTGGTTTGCTGGACCAGATGAGAATAATCATGTTCACTTCCTGGGAACGCTGTGTAAGTAAAACTCAATAGATTTTCTTCAAGCCTTTCCAAAGTATTTAATAACAGTTGTGCCTTCTCCCAGAAAGGTTTAATTTCAAATGCTCTTTTCTGAGCCACTGTCAAATGGCTCAGTCCTTTCTCTGCTGGCCTACAATGCATCTAATCTACAAGAGAGGGAGATGCATTTTGCTTATAAAAGGCCACAATTATTGTACTCAATAAAGTACTCAAACTGGAATCTAGCTGTCTACCTGCTGTAGAAAAGGATGTTTATTTCAAATGATGAAAACTAGAGTTAAAAAATACAATATTTATTTATTTATTTATTTTGGAAGGATGGTTGTCTGCCCTGCTCCTGATGTAACACTTGAGTGGGATTTATACGGACTCAGAAGAACAGATATCACTTACCTGACAGGTAATTGCTTTCTGCAGACATCTGACTCTTTTCCTTGGAAACCTTCTACATAAGTTCATTCGTGGTCTAAAGCTGTCAACATCATTAATTAGTTGTTTATGCGTTAATGTTTAATATATGCGATGGTACCCTGTATGTAAAGAACAACTTCTACATCTGTTGAAAGTTGTCAGACATCAAACAGTGTGCAGCATTTCAGAAGTGCATTCACTGGATTGAAATAGCTTTTCACAAAAACACAGAAAGATGGGAAATGTCTGTTAAAAGAGAACAGCTTAGCAAAACCATTTCCATTGAACCCTTTCTCTTCTATCGAGCTATTGTTCAAACACAGGCTGCGTGCTGCCATTCGAGGCCTTCTCTAATGCTGACCCATGTCTTTCACAATGGCTTAGGTCATCCAGTTCATCATCTGAGCACCTTTATTTGGTGGTCCTGCCAGCAGCGATGGGGAAATGAAAGAGAAGATTATTGAACTCTCCAAACTATTGTGAACATGGCTAGGTTCAGGGAAAAGTTCCCCACTAGTAACTTTCCTGTCACAGAGTCATCTGAGAACTTGCTTGCTACTATCTTGCTCTTACTAGGCCTCCTTGTTTTTGTGGACAGTGCTGTCAAAGCTGCCCTTAAGGTAACGGAAACAATAGAGTTGTTTTTAATTCTTGTAGGCTGATGAAAATCTCCTTTGAGGTAGGACTTGCCTTGCTGCTCCTGGCTGGCAAAATGGAAATCCTATCCAAGAAGGGGAATTTCCTGGTGAATGCTAACCCGTATGCTTGAGCTTGAATTTACTTCAAATAGGGATCAACTGATCTATCAACCTTTTTCTCTCTGAGAATATATGTAACGTACGCTCTTTATTACCTTATGCTCTTCTCTGTGTGCTTATCCACTACCTAAAACCATGATATAGTAACTAGTCCATGAGATTTAGCAGGAAATGTCCCCCCGCCCTGTGTTTCAGTTCTCATGTTCATTGATGTCGCTGTCCTGTTGCAATGTTAAGAACATCATGTTGCTGGCAATTGCCTGTTAAGCTGTTGATGGTTTTTCCCCCTCATCAGTGACCATGATGCTGGAGGAGACTGAATGAAGTGTTGGACTGTAAAGAGCTGGATGATACCGTCTCGTGAGCTTTGACCTTCTGTGGCCTGTGACTGCCTTCCCTGGCAGTGTGGTAATGGTTTTTTGAAAAAGGCATACTTCAGGCCATTCAAGATTACCTAGAAGCTGGAATCATTCTGCCTGAAGTTCAATCCAATTCTGCCTTGTGTTTGAATAGAGTAAACATGGCAACTACAAGTCTCTAAGTGTTTCTAACCAAATCTCTGAAGAAGGTTAATTAGGCCTCATGCTGGTATCTACTTTTTTTGTGTACAGTATTCTGAACTTGGCAGGTTCTCTGCAGGCATTAAATACCCTCCGGAAGTATCAGAGCTTGGAAGGGGGATATTGGGGCATATGGATTATTTATCTTATTAGATGTGGCAAGGGAGAAGAGTCTGTATGATTAACATCTATAATACAGCAATCTGGGAAAGAGAACACCACCAGATTAAGGAGGTAATCCAGGTGGCAGAGACCCAGCATGTTCACCTGTGGGAAGCAGGATAGAAAGGGCCCACCTGAGGTCTACGCCTGTGCTGTTGATGTGTTCCAGCTCTGAATTCACTTTTCTTTTTCTGCTAAGAATGTCTTCTGTGCCCATACAATTGTGCAGAGCTGAGACATCTTCTTGAATGTTTTACTTCATCCTAACGATTCTGTGGTTGGAGTGGGTGGACAGTTCCTGCTCAGTTTGTTTTGTGGTGTCACGTGCAATTCCATGAAAAGGGCATGGGATGTGGGCCTGTCAGCTCTGGTAAAGATTGTTAGGAACCTTCTGGCATATTCTTTTTTTTTTTTTTTCCTAATCAGAAAATACCACTTAGTTTTAACATAGCAGCTCAGCAAATATTTGGGAAAAAATATTTCAAAATGCCTGAAAATTTCTGCTTCCTTCCTTTAAAGAACATGAAATCGCTGCTTCCTCATTTTAAAATGTAGTTTATGGTTTTTAAAATGCTAACAAAAGATTGAAGATACAATTAACATTTTCCCTAAGTAAACATTAAACGTAAATAATGAAACATTTTTTGAAACTAGTCTGAGCTGTAAGTTTGGCAGTTTGACTCAGACGAAATGTATTTTCTACGAAAAATAAAAAATCAGGGAGGAACACCCCCACTTTTTCTTTTGGTCTCTATCTCTCTTCCTTCTTTCCTCCTTCCATCTCTTTCCCTTCAGATTTTGGGATACCTGAGCCTACCAGTTGGATAGACTACTAGACAGTCTAGTTGACTGGGACATTTATACACACAGCTCCCAGGAGCGGGGGGAACCTGCAATAAACAGCACAAACACAGACCATGGAGGAGACATTCCCCAAGAGCAGAATAACCAGCACCAGTTTGCTGATACCAGTATGGATGAATGTGTAGGTTTGACTACTCTAGGTGCACTGCAGCACCTTCACCACGAGCCCAGTGGAAGCTCTTTTCCTTGCTGACCCAAACATCAGTGGTCCCAAATGTGGTTCATTCCTCCCCAGCTCTTATTCCTGGGTAAGCTTGTCTTGATGATTTTCCCTCTGTCAGCAGTCCACCAGGATAGTCATGAACATCATCTGCAACATGTACGCTAAGTGCAAAAGCTTGTGGAAGAGAGAGCATCAAGCCATGGGGTTGTAGCTGAGCCCAGACGGGAAACTTGTGGGAAACAGCGATGGTGGTGGTACCAGTGGGGAATCTTACTGTCACAGCTCATCTGTTCTTATAGCTGGGAGCAGAGGGAGCTCCAATAGTGGCAGCACCCAGCAGTAGCGATTGAAAGTCATTTACCATCCAATGGACTTTGATTCCTAACATTACCTAGTGGCTCTATGTAACCAGTGTAGCCAGCAAAGGAAATACAGCTTGCTTAGCATCCCCAGTACTGAAGTATTTCAGGAAAAAAAAAAAACCCTATTGGAAGATTCCTACTAATGCAGAAGCCTGTTCGAAGAGCACTGATTAAGAACATCATCTATTCAAATATTTTGTTAAAAGTGGCCTGAAGAGGAAGAATTTTTATTTTTAATTCTCATTTCAGCAGCAGCTCTGAGTTAAGCAATGGTCGTGGTGTGTTCAGGGCATCGAAGCAGGAAATCAGACAAAGGGCCCAGATGCAGAATTTCCTGATATAACCTAAACCAAATGCCACTGAATGCAGCTTCCCTCAAGATCTCCCTGGTACGCTACTGTTCACAGCCTAGCTGGTGGCCAGCATCCAGACTGAGCATTAGTAAAACTAACAAACCAAACAGTTCCCACAGAAAGTTCCTTGCTCTTCAGCTAACTTATTTAACTGTGGAGCATCTGAGAGGGATGTTTCATCTACTGTTGTTGCAATAACCAGTGAGCGGGTATCCATGACAAAATCCAAGGGCACAGCCCTACAGCAATGAAGTCTTGGCTACGCAAGTAGCAGAAACTGAAAAAGGTCAGAGCTCCACAGTAGCCCTGCTCCACTTTAAAAATAAAGTCCATCAATTTTGTAAGAAATGAGGGACATTCTTCAATGGCTTTCAAGCCAGATGTGATGTCTCACAACATTCTTCCAAAGACACCAAAGGAAGAAGCAGAAACGTATGTGAAAAGAGCACCACAGAGCTTCACTGGTATTTGTTCTACCCTCCCTGCTAAGGGAGGACAAGAACAGGAAAGACTATGGAGCGAAGAAGGAACAGGGCTAGCTTTACTCCTGCAATGAATTTGCTACTCTTTCTCCTGTTTTCTAATCCTGTTCTTGTCCTCCCAGGTGTGCACACCCCTCGGCCATAATTTGTTTTCCTTCCTTTAGACAGGGACCACTTCAATGTGGTTCTGTACCCGTTTGGTCTTACGGTGCCTTTGCTAAGATGTTTCAGCAGAATTCAGGGTGCCTGGTTTGGTGATCTGCAGCTGCTCCGTGTCAGGTCTTGGATAATCCTGCTGAAGTCTGTCCCCAGAAGGAGCCTTTGGTATCAGTTTTGCATAAGCCTCAAGGAATATATTAACGTAAGTAAAATATATTAATGTGAGTAAAAGCCAGTGAGTTCTCTCAACTATGTGAATTATCTTAAATTTAATCTGCCTGATCAGTATTAGAATAGGATGTGCTGGGTTTGCAATACAAATCATATAAATGAAGGACAGTGCCAGAGATGATTTTTCTCTCAGCCTGTTGATTGATCAGTGCAGTTTTAGTTCTTAATACCTACACAGAACTAAATACAGCTGTACAGTGGCACTTACCAGATCTGGGTTCCTGTCTTCCATGACTTGCTGCTTGCAGCCTCCCCTCAGCTTCATGCTAAGCGTTGTCCAGTGTTCCCCAAGGCAGCTTCATAGTTTGAGATTACATCCATCTCTGTGGGAGCTCCCGTTGACCACAGAAGCCTGAAATGTGCTCTTCTCAGGTACTCTTCTCATCAGAGTAAAAGCACAGGAAGATGTCAGAAAACTAGCTCTGCCAAGCTCCTGCGGTTTTGATCTAGTGGTTGGATTTAATCTGTTGGTGTTTTGGGGAGGATGACTACTTATCCTAAGAACGAGCGGAGAAATATTATATAAAATGTAAATACATAAGTGTAATACATCTGTTAGAGAGAGGTAGTTTATATATATAAACTCTTGTAAAGCCACCGTTACTCATTTTCTCTTCTCTTTCCTGCTGTGTTTGTGGTAAGAGCTCATCAGAGCCTGTGCTTATAATAGCTGTACCATGAGACAGGAGATTTCATTTCCCATCCTGCTTTCCAGGGCGTGGCAAAACAAATGCATGCTCCCCCCCCAGCCATGCTAGTGGTACTGTGGGACTTGAAGTGTTCACTAAGAACAGGATTTACCCTATTTTTTTCTTCTGTTCTGCCTGTAAGAGAGCTTCTGTTCCTATCTCTAGTAAGGAAGAGGAACTGGGATTCCTCCTTTTAGAGAGATGGGGCTCAATGACAAGGAAAAGAGAACAGAGGAAGAAAGTATGTGATGTTTTTCTTCTCCTGACGAGTGTAAGCATTGAGAACTGAAATACTTTGGTAGCTTTTGAGAACTCTGGGAACCTTGCCTTCATTGCAGAGGAGCAGGAGTCCGTGTGGATGATTTGAATCTTTGCCATCATGTGGAGCAGAATGAAGCTCTGTAAAGGGACAGGGAATGAATGCCAACTGGGTTGTCACTAGCTTGGGCAGCCCAGGAAGCAGCTGATGTGCAGTTTGCGCTGGAAGTCATGCAGACAGAAGGGGTGTGACTCAGTGGTGCAGAGGCCCAGGCCTCTGGCTGTATTCTGCCCCGAAGGTATATTCTGGGCTTGTTGCTGTGACGGGCTGGGGAGCTGCTGGTTGCACATCACACATCCCTGCATAAAGCACAGGCTCCAGAGGTCCCGATGTGACCGTCCCTGTTTCGGAGGGGTGTTAATGTTGCGGTGATGTGGGCACTGCTGGCCCAGCTCCATCTTTCTTCCACCGTAGTCAATGGAAACATGTCCTAGTCTTGAAGTCTGGTGCTTTAGGAATGAAAAGCTTAATGGTTTTCCTTGGCTTTTTTTTTTCTTTTATGAAGTATAGGGTGTTTAGAACTATGGAAGTGGTGCAAGAAAATATTAATGAATAACTACAGAGTGCAGACATTAATGCATTCCTTTCTCTTGAAATAACTGGCTTTTCTCTGTGGGCTCTGTGGAAGAAAAATGTCTGCAGAGACTGAATCTGTTGTTCAGAAGCCAAAGTAGATGGAGATTTAGAGACTTCAATGGCTTTTTTTTTTTTTCTGTTAAAATGTTACCTCTGCATTTATCACATGGCAAAAAAAAAAAATAATCTTCTTTCTCTGCGAATTGATAGTGCTGTAAAGGCACAATAAACCTAGGTACTGGGGCAATTCTGGACGTTCTAGCTGATGAATTTCTGGGTGATGGGAACTGCAATGAGATGATGTCTGGGACCCCCTCCCAGACCCCAGGCTCCAACCAGCACCGGGGGGAGAGGAATTAAAGTGCTGTGAGCAATCCACAGCTGAAAGGTGGATTTTGAGGCACTAAGTAGCTTTTCAGCTTTTTTTTCCAGCAGTTAGGAACAGGGGAGCACGGAACAGGCTGTGGGGCTGCACTCCTGGGCAGGACGTCCAGGTCGGGCTTTAGACAGTGGGGCAGACCAGGGACAGGGACCTTAGCCAGCCTTGGAGGGACCAGGAGGGACCAGGAGAGGAACCTGTTGTTGCAGGGACCAACACCTCGCTGCTCTGAAACCACCGCAGTCTAAAGAGCGGGAGGGACAAGCAGAAACCTCAGAACCTTCTTAGGGACCTCCTTAGAACAATTCAGCTCCCAGCTCTTCCTCCTGACCTTCTTAGGGAACTTAGGGACCTTAGTCTCCCTCCTGAAGACCACCCCTTTGTCACTTTGTCCCCACCACGACCACATCCTTGTGGTTCCTTATCCCCCTCATATCCCCCCCCCACACCCCATATCCCCTCCCCACACCCCCTAACCCCCCCCCTCCCCTCAGGGACCCTCCGTGCCGCTGCCGGACTACGCGCCCCGGGCTCCCCTGCGCGGCGGGGCGGGCCGGGGCGGGGCGGGCGCGGCCCTACAAAGGCGGCGGCGGCGGCGGGCGGCCGCTACTGCCCGGTACCGGCGGGAGGGCGCGGCGCCGCCCGCGCTGACGGGACAAAGCGCGGCCATGAGCCCGCTCTAGGGCCCCGGGAGGCCGCCGCCGCCGCAGCTCCCCGTCACCGCTTCGGGGAGAGCGGGGGGGCCCCGGGTGGGGGTCCCGGTGGGGTGTTTGTCGCCGCCGGGCACCATGCACACCGTGCAGAAGGACACCACGTTCACCAAGATCTTCGTCGGGGGCTGCCCTACCACACCACCGACTCCTCCCTCAGGAAGTACTTCGAGGTCTTCGGGGACATCGAGGAGGCAGTGGTGATCACCGACCGGCAGACGGGCAAATCCCGGGGATACGGCTTCGTAAGTGCCGCGCCCCGGCCGCCGCCGCGCTGCCCGGACCGGGGAGGCAGGAGGGGAGGCCGGGGGAGGCAGAGCCCTCACAGGGGTGGCAGTGCCCGCACAAAGCTGGGGGGGGGCCGGGACCCCCGCACCTCCCTGCCCCGAGCCCCCCGGTGCTGCCTGCCTCGTCCCAGCCTCCGCCGTCGGGAGGTTTGGGACCGGCTCTGCTAACTTGGAGAAGTCCGGGGAGCAGAGGGGAGGCCGCTGGTGAAAGCCCCCGCCGGGCAGCTCGGCCATGGGGAGCTGCTTTTCTGCCAGGTCCCCCCAGTCTCGCTGTGTAAGGGTGGTTTGGAGAAGCGGCGTTTGGCTCCCGGGTCAAAATAGATGATAAACACACCCGCTTGGTGCCTGCTGCTGCCGGAGCCTTCACCCAGCGCCGTTGCCACAAACGAGCCTGTGCTTCCTTCCAGGTGACCATGGCAGACAGAGCTGCAGCTGAAAGAGCCTGCAAAGACCCCAACCCCATCATCGATGGCAGGAAAGCAAATGTGAACCTGGCGTATTTGGGAGCAAAACCAAGGAGTATTCAAACTGGTGAGGCATCCGGGAGATCCCATCTCTCGCTATTAGAATAACTTGTAAGGCGAGGAAACGAGTTACTCGGGCTGGGTTCATCTGATCAGATGTGTGCTTATCCCCCCTTGTTTTGCTTGTCGACTGAGGACACTGTCATCCAGTTACCTCTTTTCCCTATCTTCTTACCCGTCCCTCTTATGCTAGCATTGTACACCAAAGTTTGTATAACTGAGTTAAAGCTGTTTCCTTCCACGGCTGATCTGATTTCCTGCTCTCCTCTTTCATTGTTACGTCAGTATTAGCGCTAAGATCCATTCCGTCATTCTGCTCTTTGGTTTAATTTTACACACGGTACCTGGTGTAAAGTAAGGTATTATCCCCATTGTCTGTTCTGATAACAGCACTTGAGCACTGTTCTTTAATCTGAACTCCCATCTGGCCTTTGTGCATATCACATATGCATATTAAAATTAACCTGCTTCTAAATGGGACTCTAAATTTGCTCACATGCATAGCAGGCTGGATGTACGTGTGGTCCGAGGTGTAGTTACGTGTGTGTATTGTGAGTTGAATGATATGGTGGATGCCGTTCATTAACATTTTTTTTGAACCCTTTTTTTTTAGGTTTTACCATAGGTGTGCAGCAGCTACATCCAGCCTTTATTCAGAGACCCTTTGGGTAAGTGGACACATTTCTTAACAGTCAGTTTGAAATCAAATTCATGAATCAACTTCCTCATTATTTAAAATGCATGAAAAAGCCTTAGCTGTAAGGAGTGGACAGTTTCAACAGCTGTTGTTGATGTGTGGAGTACTTTATTTCTGGTGAAGATTTCAGAAGTTTTGTGCATTTGTCAGCTTTCATATAATTCCCAAAGATCCTCCTTTATCCTCAGTAAATCTTAGCCATAATAAGCCCACTGCATTGCTCTCTTCTTTGCCAGCTACAAGAATTCACAAGAATTCAAATAAATGGAAAATAGTTTCTCTATTGCAGTACTTAAGGTGTCAAAACAATTAAGCAAATTCTGTTCTCATGTTTCTCAAATAAGATCTTCTGCTTCCTCTCCGCCGTTTCCCACATAATAATGCTTAGGGTACAGTTTTATCCTAGAAAACAAATTGCATTGGAAACAAAGTCTGTTACTTAATGAAAATAACATTAGGTCAAAAATTGATTTTGGACAGATGTTATACAAGGCTTGAATAGTCTGCAAAAGTGGGCTTTTGTCTGCTGTTTTCAATAGCTTATACCATCCCTACTCGGTTAGAAAAGTCCTCTTTTTATACATCTAATAGGATCTGGCAGCTGCTCGGGAAAAGACAAGTGTGCTTCACGAGAACAATAGTGACTGTCATACTGCCTTCATTTAACTGTTTAATGATTGATGCAGTTCTTTTTTTTTTCCAACATTTCAGAAAGTGAATATTGATAGGGTTTTTTATTATTATTTTCTAAGAGCATTAAGAAAGTAGGTGCATTTTTTAAAGCTTTTGAGAACTGCTCTGTTGTGGTTTTTATGTGACTAATATAAATAGATGGGATCTTTGCCTTTGTCAACAGAAATATTTCATCCATTCCCTGTTCTCTGTTCATAGCATTTTCTTTTCTTTTCTTTCTTTTTTTTTGGGGGTGGGTGGGGGGAGCAGCTAACAACAAAACAGAAACTTTCGCTCCTCTGCCAACTGCCTGGGTAATCTCTTCCAATGAGTTTAGGATGTAGAGACTCTGTTGCCCAATAGTGCACACACAGTGTATGTGCGCTGTGTACGGTTCAACATGCCATTTTTCCTAAGTGGTTACGGCTCTGTTGGAAAGACTTGAGAGCAATCTGTCATGAACGAGGAGGGTTTTTTTGGTGCAAGAGCCACAATAGTCCAGGTAGACAAGCTGCTGCTCTTCAACGGTTCTCCTCGCATGGGAGCTACAGCAGCTTTTCTAGCCTCAGAGGCAGGCAGCAGCTCCAAGATGCAAACACCAGAGGGCTTTCCAAATCGCACAAGAGCACACAATAGAAGTTGTGATAAAAACCCAGCATGTTACGAGGTTACCACGCATGCCCACCAGAAAAGAGCAAAATGGTGAAGGCGGGTTAAAGCCCCTAGTGCTGGCAGGTAGCGTCAGCTCGCGCCAGCTCCCCTTGCAGATAATCTGCTCTTCCCGCATGTGCTGTTCCTACCCAGCAGCCACAGCGCTGCAGCTGTGAAAAAACGTGGGTTTTCTTTTGAACAGTTTACTCTTAGTTTCATGTACAGAGGAGTGTGGGATCAACCTGACTAGGTGTTCCTTTTGATCTAGACAGTTACTGTTCCAGTTCTCCGGCATTGATTCCGTCATTAAACCAGCAGAGCTGCAGTGAGCACATACAGCAGAGAGCACTGTAAATTATTTATCCAGTTGCCAAGAGACAGGAACCAGGAGGACTGGAGGGAGCGGATTATATATCATTATTTGCAAGCTCGGTAAACACGAATTTCATTGCATTCAGACATTGCTGGAGCAGGATCACTAGAAATGTGGGTTTGGCAAACGTGGAGCCGTTTAACTGAGCACCGTGGCTGGGGCTGCTCTGTGGCTTCTGAGCAAAGCATCAGGTGCTCAGTCAAGCAGCGGAGCTTGGCTGCCGGTTCCCTCTTTGTCTTGTCAGGAGACCAGCAGAAGTAAGAGCGTGCCAGGCTCTGCTATTCATTCCCTTGAAGCCACAATTTCCGTTGCCCTCTGGGGATTTGAGGGTAGATGAGGAGTTTGTCAGGGTCTGTTGCCGACTTGGGAAGCGTGACCAACCTGCTGTTGCCCGTTTGCTGTGCACCTTGTGGGGCGGATCCTGAGCTTCCCCAAATAAAGGTCTCTGGCTTGTCTGCGTTGCCACACGTAAGACTCGCAGGGCTCTCCCTCCCACAGTTTCTTCTCTCTCTGCAAAGTGTTTGCATCACATGCACTGGCACGCAGTTTCTGAAAGACGATTGTTATGGGGCACGGGGTGCTATGGTGTGCAAGCTGGACTTGGCACAGGAAGAAATGAATGAACCAACCGCGGACTGCTAGGCAGTTAAGGAGAGAAGACCAGGCCAGTCACCATTTGAGCTACAAAGCCACAAATGCAAGTTTTGGTGAAACTTAAAATGAATGGAAACTATGAAAATTACCCAAACATTAGTGAAGATTATTATAAAACTGAAGGCTTCCCCAGCCCAGGGACCCAAATGCAGCTGTAAATATGCCTGGGGTATGCGGAACAGAAAGAGAAACCATGAAGAGCCTCTCTCCTTCCTCCTGCTGTCCTGGCAGGGGAGGCACATGCACGGCAGGACAGCACGGAGGTCGGTAGTAAATCCTGTTTTGAAAAGCAGTCTCTAGGCTGTCGTAACCAGGAGATCTTAACAGTAATGCAAGGCGAAGGATGTGTCCTGTGTCAGGGTGACTCGGAGATCTGGCTTCTGGGTTAAGGGAAGCAACATCAGGCCTGCGGGCTCAGTCTGTAGCTTACAGGTTGCGCTTTGCTTGGAGGCAGGTGGGAATGCCACAGCATTTGCCTGCAGTTGCTGGCCGGCGTAGCGTTGTATTTATGAGACTAGAGGAGGAGAGACTCTGCAAATGGAGCTGTCTCTTACTGCAGCAGTGTCCCTTTAAAGAAGTTTGGAGAAACATCAAACTTCTTGCAAGCTGCGAGGAGCACCTATGTAGACCACTTGGCCAGGAGTTCGTGGTGGTGCCGCAGAGCTGCTTTGTGCACCCCTCGTGGTCTTCTCTTCTGGGCCCCTGGCACCCAAAGCAGGCGTGAGCCCGGGCAGGGAACGGGGGATTCCCTGATTCTTCTCCCCCCCAGCCATGCTTTCAGCTCTGGATGCAGGCAGTGCATGGGAGATGCATTCCTGTGGCTGTGCCTCAGCGAAGGAGCTATCTGTGTGGGAGATCTACCCGTGGCTGAGTAAGTGACTGAGCTCTTGGAAACTATCGCTGTCCTTGCAGCAGGATCCAGCTCTTTCCATATCTGCACATGGGCTGTCGTTGCTCCTGAGACCCCACCTCCCGGCCTGTAGCTGCTTATTTCAGCCTGTGTTTGGTGTCAGGCAGCATTGGAAGTGGTTAAATCTCTCTGAGTTTAACATTTTATGTACTGATGGTGCTGCAGCTAGGAAGTGAAGAAAGTCCCTCTTTGTGTCAGCCACACCCTCCCTTGCAGCTGTTTATCCTTAAAACTTCTCTATTGGGTTTAAAAATAAAAGGAAACAAACTTTAATCTTTTCTGTGGTTATGCTTATAGAAAGGCGCAGCTGTCCTTGCTCTGCTCGGTCTCTGTCAGCTGGCATCCCCCGTGCTCCACTTCCTATTTCACCACTTATCAAAAAGCTGGCTTGCTGCAGGACCCGGGCGCTCCGCCGGTCACAAGCGGCTCCCATGGGGATGGCTCACCCGGCACCTGTTGTTTGTCGTGTGCAATAACATGAAAGCTTTCGGGGGGGGGATTTCCTAAGTAACATTCAAATCCATTTTCCAAATGGCTTCAGCTGCTAGTTCTCAGGCATGCTCGCTGCTATTCAGACCGAACGCTTGCAAGTCAGAGAGAGCTTTTTAGTTTTTAAGAATAGACGTGTATTTATAAAACAGATCCAACGGCTTTGCAGTTGTTTTCTTGGTCATTTTACTTCGAGGTTGCAGCGCTGGTATTGCACCCAAGGGCTTGGTACTGTGGTTCTGGGTACAATTTGCTCGTGTCCACGTCTTGTATCATCCTATAGAACAACGTAAAAGGAAATCACGAGGAGAAGTGCTTCTCCTCGGTGTGGTCCCACGGCATTCAGTGGATTTGCTCTTTGCCCTCTGCAGAGCAGCGACCCAGGTCCTTTTCCCCTGGCTGCAGGGAGCCGGGGAGCAGCAGATGTAAGGTGCTCCCGTTCTGGTGCCGCTTTAATCCCAGCGGCAGATCCGTGCACGCGCCTGAATTTTCAGAGCAGTCCAGCCTGTACTTGATCTCATCTTTCTTTTGCGCAGCTGCTGGCACGCTGGTCCCTAACTTTGGTAGTATTAAACGCGTGCCCAGTAATTGAATGATAAATGCAGCTCTGAGCAGCCTGCCTCTGAGCTGGGGACACCAGAGAGGGAACTCAGACAGTTGTGCTGATAATTCGGTGGCAAGGACACTGGGTCACTTCTAAATATGACTTACGTGAAGACTTGTTCCCCGCAGATGGGAGCAGGCTACATACCAGGCTAAATAGTACTCTATGATTGCAAAAGATGAAAAGTCTTGGACTCTCAGAGTTAAACCGAGTATCCTGTTTCTCGGTCTCATCCATCCTGCAGACAGGACCACGCTGCCCTGCCCTTTTCCCTGTGCGTGTCGGCTCTCCCGTGCCACTGGCACGCACCCCTGGCTGCTCCTGCTTTGCTGGATGGAGGTGGTGGAGAGGGGTGCCTGGGTCCTCTAGATCAACAGAGGCACTGCTGGCAGTAGAGATCCCTGAAATTCTTAAAATTGAATTTCTTTCCTTGGCTGAGAACCACTTATTTTATCAGTTACCCGTTTCTGATAAAAGAAAACTATTTCAACTATCTTCCGTGGTTAAAGCATTCTGCTTTCAAAATACCAATGATCCAAGAAATAGTTTTTTGGTAAATCAGATGTATTGATGATTTTAATTTAAAAATCAGCGGAAGAATCATGTGTAAAGAAAAGTCTGTTAAAAAAATTGAGTCAGATAAAGTAGACAACTTTATGTATGTTGTTATACCAAAACTTGTCAGGTACTTGGGAAGTTTTTAAAGGTGTTTCTGCAGCCTTTGGTTTCCTCCAAATTGCAGAAGGAAATGGGAAAGCTTAGTTAAAGGTGAAATTACTGGGAATTAATCTCTGAAAGCCTCTTGTTTTCCTCCTGCATGGGCAGGATGAATCTAGCGTCCTCCTGGGATTCTCACGTTGATGCTGAAGGACTCAGGCTGCTACGGTGTATTGGTTGTGAGACACTTTCCATTTCGTCTGGCAGTCATGTCTGTTTTGGCTGTGCTGATAACTGGAAAGGGGAGGGCTTTTTACCCCTCTGGATAGATGACTAGTTGTGGGTAAAACTTCCATGTGGCTTTTTCCTTGGTGCCAGATGGCTCTTGTTTCAGGCAGATGTTATCTCCAGCTCTGCTACCTGAGCGTTTTTCAGCATGTTTCTCCAGCCTATTTTTGGTCTGGCCCAACATGCCTTTGTTGGGATTATTATTATTTTATTTCCTTTTTTTTTTCCTTTGGGTGTGGGGGAGCAAGATGCAGAGGATAAAGCTGTAAATTGTGAGCCTGGATAACTGGTGGCCAGCTCAGGATGTTGATCTCAGGCTCTTGGTTGAATTAAGAAAAAAGTTTAGATCTTTGAGGAGATGCACTCTCATCTTTGATAGGCAACCTCTTTTTTTTTTTTTTTTCCTTTTCCCCACCTCTACACTGGCTGTGCTTCTTGGGGGAAGGTGTAGATGGCATTTCCTTTTATTTGTTTCTGTGGGATCCACCTCCATTAGTTTGTTGCGTCAATGAAGTCGAGCTATGCTCACGCTGTGAAGCGATGGCATTGCTGGGCTGCGTTAGATTCGCAGCTACCGCAGTGCTTCCTGTGCCCTACGTTTTTTCTCTCCTGCCAAAATGAAATTAGATTGAAATCATGGATAGCTTTTGTACTCTAAGTTGGCGTTTGTATTTCTCAGGCAATGATTTTTGTAGGCTCAGCAACTGGTAGAAGTTATCGTTGAATCCTCTTATATACCCATGTTTTCTCTTGTACTGATTCCAACCTGGGACAGGCTGTTATGGCAGGTTGTTCCTTGGTCATTGTCCCCCCGTACGCTGAAGTCCTTGGCCCAGCAGGGAAGCAGGAAACCCAGTCGTGTACCATGTACCTGTTTGCCTGGGCTGCTGTGTAAATCTTCCAAAGGGCGAGAGGAGGAAGAGCAGAAGGCAGGCAAATTAGTTAGAGGATGAGCAGAAATTTGTGGGTTTTTTTTTGATGTTATTTTGTGTTTGTGTCATAATATAGTAGGCGAGCGTAAATATTGGACCGTGGAGCTGCAGGGTTCATCCTTGTCCTTTTTCAAGCTGGCTGAGATAGCTGGCTGATGAGGCAGAACCCATTGACATTTCAATGCATGCTTTAATCAGCTTTAATAGGGACATTTCAGGATTCAGAGGTTTGTCATGTCAGTGGATGAAGCCCAGCCCCCGTCAGTAACTGCTGATGGATTGTGGAGTGGTCGGCGCAGAATGAATGCCCTGGTGTGCACCGCGCTGTGCTTATTCACACGTTGGTGAATAAACCCCGCAGGGGCCCCTCCGAGCAGGAGTCCTTGTTGGCAGACGCGGCCTGACCTGGCCGCTGCATCGTGCTTGGATTTGAGAGCAGGACTTGAGTTTCTCTGTTTCTACAGCCTGGCGTTTGTGGCTGTAGGTATTGCCCAACCGCCACGCTCCACCCAGGCTTAAAGTGCCCAGGCAGCTCCTCGAGGGCTTGGGGTTGTCCTTCAGGAATGATGTTCCCGGGGCACGAGTTGTGGCAGGATGCGGCTGTGTCTGCACATCACTGACACCGAGGTGGTGTTGCAGCACTGGTAACGGAAGCTGAGAGCTCCTGGAGTGCTGCTGCTCTCCGTGGCGGTGCTGGGGTATTTCCCAGAGCAACTTCTGTCTGAGGCACTTACACTCCTGACCCCGCTTCAGAATACCTCTCTGCAAACCTGTCACCCCGGCTGTGGTTGGAGGTGTCACTTCACCACAGGCGGTTTTGTGTCGCTGTCGTGCGCAGCTGTGGCTGTGCTCGGCTCATCCTGCTGTACCACCCACCAGACGAAGCCCGGCATCGCCTCCCATGGCATCTTGGCTGGTACCGTGTGTCCGGAGGGCTCCGACACATCCGTCTGTCCTGCCGTCACGTGTGGTGGCCGTGTGGGTGTCCCTGCAGCAGCTGACGGGTCGGTGCTGGTGGAAACGGAGGCCAAATTCCCGGGGTTCAAACGCTGCAGTTTGTGCCTTCGTTGGCAGACACAAAGGGCTCTGTTTCTTTTATTCTTCAGGGAATAAAGGGCTGGTCGTGGTGGTGGCATTTGTGTGCTGATCTCTGTGAGGCTGCCAAGAGCCCTGTGCCCCTCCTTGTTTCCCGAGTGTTTGCGTGGTGCCGTGCCCCTCTTGTCAGAGGACTGCAGTTGTCCCCACCTCAGCAGAACCAGCTCCTGCCATGGCTGGGGGCCGTTTTCTAATCACGTTGTGTATGGAGGTGAAGTTCTCTTCTGGCTTGCAGGGCCCGCTGTGGGAGCCGGAGGAGGACTGCAGGGAGGGAGGGAAGGCATCTTAAAACAGATGTGACTCATTCTGTAGAAATTCAGATTAGAGCTTGCTGATTTTTTGAAAAGACAGCACTCGAAAAGAGCTTTTTTTCATTTTTTTTTTCTGAAAGATCTTCAGAAATAGTAAAGGAGGGGAAAGTATTTCAAGACCTTCTGTGGATGCTAAACATAGCCAGCAGTAACTTCATCGTACCACGCTGCTTCTGTTTTCTCAGTAGCTGCAAGTAATCAGCGACCTTACCTTGGGCTGCCTGTTTTGTCTTGATCGATAAATGAGTTGCCATCTGGCCACTGAATCCAGAAGTCCAAACCGCGTCATATCCCGAGTGCAATTTCTAGCTAAACACTAACAGCCCACGGAGCAGAAGAGCCTCCGCTTTTACACAGGAGCAGCTCCTGGAGTTGCAGGGTGTGTTTTCAGTGCGGCAAATGGTGGTGTGAGACACGTGCCTGTGTGTGCATCGGGCTGGGGGGTTTTCTGGAAACGGAGTGCAAGAATACTTATTGTCGTCTTAGTTAATGGTGTCTTCTATTCAGAGAGGCATCGAAGCGATGGCATTCTTCCTCCCTGACGAAAAAGTGGTCTAGAATGTTGTGGACTTGCTGTCTTTTCGGAGCAGGTCATGCAACTACAGTGGGGGACCCATACGCAGAAGATCAGAACCGACGTGCAGGGTCCCTGGTTGCACGCAACCCGCAGGGTGATGTTCAGGCTGTGCTCCCAAGAGGCTGTCAGCCCAGCCTCCGCAGTAGCACTGCTCGTTTCGCAGGCGAGGGCTCGATGACGGAGCCCAGGGAGCGTGGGGTCGGGCTGTGCCCAGCTCCTCGGCTGAGGGCCCCTGCTGCTGCGGCCCGGCGCGAGACGCTGGGCCCGAGGTCGGAGCCTGGGCGTGAGCTCTTGTTCTGATTCAGCCGTGCCGGCCTTAACTTGGATCAGAGCTGCGACAAAAATGATTCAGTGAATTCTGTCCCCTCACTTCGTTCCTGTTAGTCACAGGGTGATATCGGGTGCCGTGTATTTATGGACTGAAGGGCTCTGAGCTCCCCCCCTGTGCGCTGCGCCGGGGCGGCTCTGGCCTCTGGAGGTGGCCTTACAATTAATGTTTGTGCGTGCCATCCATCCTGCCCCCTCCCTGGTGCTGCTCCTCTGGGCGGCCTCGTTTCATCCGAGGATGCTGATTTCAGAGGCAGAGTTGCTGTGAGGGGGGAGGATAGCAGTCATTCTCTCATAATGCAAATTGCCTAAAAAAAAAAAAAAGCGTGAGCGGGGAAAACAAGAGAAAACCCAGTTCAGATGCACACTGGTTCACGGGAAGCCTTTCTCCTGCCCAAAGAGCAGGTTAAATTTAGCATCCAGTGCTGGGTGGGGAGCAAATGGGAACAGCCCACAGCTGCTGGACAGGGGCAGCAGCCCCAGGTGGGCCCTGGGACGCTGCGGGTACTGGCTGAGATGTGGGGCAGGCACTTGGGCAGGACGAGGGAGGCCAGTGACGGGTCCAGGAGAAGCTTCCAGCTCCTGGCTGGGTCTTCCCGCGGCCAGGCAGCGCTGCGCATCCTCTCGTGCTCCTGACGGGGATCAGATGGGCGAGTGGGCAGCGGATCCTTCCCCGAGCAGCTGAGCTCCGCTCCGCGAAGCACTTCAGGCACGTACAAGCCTGCGGCTTGTGAAAAGCCTGTGGGAGGCTTTTAAAAGTGGTCGTGTTTGGAAATGTGCTGTCGCACGCATCCACACAAAAATCCCCAAATGTTTGAATATGCATAAGTGCTGTGCAGAGTTTCACCTTGGCTTTTTGTTCACCAAAATAAGGGGGTTGGAGGCTCTCTGGAGGATGGCTTTTGGTTACTGCAGTCGGGCAAGCAGCCGGCCGGAGAGCCCTTGCCCACAGCAGGCGCTTTTGGTGCCCGTGGCTCTGCCCTTCAGTGGTCGCCAGCCACCGCCTCTGCAAGCCCCAGAGCGGTCAGGCCCCGCACCACGGAGCTCCCGGTGCAGGGCAGCCGCTGTGTGCATGCCCTGGAGCTGCACCAGCGCCCACCCCTCCTGTCTGGGCCACGGACCGTGGCAGTTTGGGTGGACAGACCTGAACCTGCAGCTCTTGCTCTTACTTCAGGCCTGACTTCCCCTGGGCCCTTTGGAAAACACACCCTTCCATTTTGCTGGTTAAAAAAAAAAAAGTTAGCATTTCCTATCGATAAGTGGGCAATCTGACCTTAATCAACCTCAGAATGCTTCAATTTTAATCCCCAGTGGCGTGGTTTGGTTCCTCTTTGCAGCACCCTTGGGGCAGGTGCAGAAAGGCAGCGCTGGAGGCACCGGCTGCGAGAGCTGGGATGCTTGAGCCTTACTGGGGGAAAGAAAGCCAGAACTAATACCTCGTGTTTTACAACAAACACCCTGTAGCATTGCCCTAAACATCCCGTGTTATGGAAACACCAGCCCCAATGTGTGGTGACTGATAACAGCAGGGAAGGCCCTCCCCTGTTCCCGGCAATGGGACGTGGGGAGGAGTGGCTGGGACAGGGAGGGGGAGGCGTGGAGCTGGAGGCCGGTGGGGACAGGCCGGGCACGCCAGGGATGGAACGGGATGGTGAGCGGTGTCTGTGTGCTGTGGTCACCTGGGGAGGGGTTCTGGGGTCCGGCAGCCCGGGTAGCAGCAGATATCTGACACGGGGGGAGCACCATGGGGAGCGGAGGAGTGGAGAGCAGGGCGTGTGGCCACCCTCTCCATCCCTGCTTTGCCTTGTGCTGCTTCCACCCTGGGCTCTAGGGGAGTTCTGCCTCCCCGCCCGCCCCGCAGCAGCACCCCTCGCTGGGGCAGCACCATCCTGCGGCCGACGCACGTGAATTCGGGGCGGGGGGGCGGGCACATATTCTGGAGGTTGCAGACCCCTCGCTGACCCTCTCCCTTTGCCTCCGCAGACTCACGCCTCACTATGTTTACCCCCAAGCTATCATTCAGCCCAGCGTGGTGATCCCTACCCCCGTGCAGTCCATCACGTCTCCCTACATCGACTACACCGCCGCCAGCCAAGCCTATTCCCAGTACACCACAGCTGCCTACGACCAGTACCCCTACGCTGCCTCCCCCGCTGCCAGCTTTGTGGGATACGGCTACACGGGCGCGGTCCAGCCCCCCATCACCGCCAGCAACCCGGCGGCGCCCGCCACCGCCTTCGTGCAGTACCAGCCCCAGCAGCTGCAGCCTGACCGCATGCAGTGAGCGCCCTGCCCGCGCCGCTGCCACCTGGGACAATCTTTTGCGAGGGAAGGAGAACGACTAGGACAACGAAAGCAACAGCAAAAAATAAAAAAATAAAAAACAACACAAAATAAACAAAAAAAAAAGGAAAAAAAAATCACCCTGACCCTTTATCCCGTTTATTTAGGTGCATATCAATACCTAAGCTATTTATAGTGTTAAGGGCAAACCCAAACCCTTGCAGTCTGACTGTGCTCATGAAAAAGGACTTCGGGTAAGTTTTTTTTGGATCTGGACAGATACTGTCTTGAAGATGTTCTTAAAGTGACTGAAATGTTTCACAGGAAAACTACAGATTCTTGCACACATCACAGTCTGCTTCCATCACCTATGGTCTTCTTTCCAGCCCCCAGCCCGTTGCCCCGCCAGCCCTCCCTCCTCATCAAACCTGCAATCTTCTTATTTACTGTTGAGGTACAGAGGTACTCGGAGAACATGGAGAAAAGCAATCTTATTTTTTGGTTGTACAAAAACTTTGTAATACTCAGAGATGCCTTACAGAAAAAAAGAAAAAGAAAAACTATTTTTTAATATTTATTGCGATTTTATTCGCATGAGCTGTGAATTGCAGACAGAAGAATAGTAGTAAGTAAGTATCTGCCTTGTTTAATTCTCATTTTACTAAATTATTGTATGTAGGTAAAAGTTCCTAAGTAATTGCTGAATCACTTCAACATGCAAAAAGGGAATATTGGCTTGAAGGAGAGCAGAATATTCCTTTAGTCAACGCACTGTACTATTTTCTTATTGTAATTGTTACTCTGTTAAGATTATCTCAAATTTAGGTATATTTTTAAAATGCAAAAAAACCAACAACCAAGAATACCGAACATTTTGTCTACTTTGGTAGATTTTTTGTTACAATGCTGCAAACTATGGAGACATTTACAGTATTTATGGTAAAGAGATTTGGGGCTGTTGGCCAGCAAAGCTTAGGGGAATATCATGAGTGGAGCAAAAGGAAAAAGGTGTTAAGTCATTGAACAAATGGGTAAATGGAACCTTTTATGCCTATAATGCAACAGCCAAATAAAGGAAGAGAAAAGACAATGTAAGTTAGTGCATTTCTACAAGGAACAGCAATAAACTATTTTAACTTTTAAAAGGATCGGATACTGTACGGTACCATGTTTGCGTGGCTGGAGTGCAGGGGGGAGTAGCAAAGCGACCTGATGCAGCTGCACTGGCCTTGGCCCATGAACGTGCCGGGGGGCTGGGACACACGTCCCATGCGCTGTTGGTGGCTCTGCATCTCCTGAGTCACCGGTGGCTCTGGCGCTGGGGGCTATTGCGATCCTGGAGCACCGTGCTGGAGCCACACGACCCTGGTGCTAGCACTCAGCCTGCGTGGAGCAGAGCGGGTAAAGTGCTGCCATCCTGATGCAGCAGCGCCCGCACCTCGTGCGGCCTTTCCTTCTGTTACTTGCTCAGAGGAAGATTTTATTTTATTTTTTCCAAAACGGAGTCCATCCACCGTTTGGAGGTCTGCCCAAGCCCTCTCTCGGTTAGCGTCGGGTCGCTGAGGCTCCCTCGGGGCGGGCAGGCCTGGTCAGGGCTGCGGGCAGCGCCGGGCCTGCTGCAGGGCACCCGCACCCCCTGAGCATTGCTCCTGTGGCCACGTGTGACTTTACCTCACCATCCTGCTTTAGAGATTTGATTTCGGATTTTGACTTCCAATATCTGTTTTTAAAAGTAAATAAAACGATTCTATTTGAACGTGCCGGTGATCTATTCATCTCTGCAAAGGTTACGGCAGAATTGGTGCCAAGACATCTCTTGGTCTTTGGCACCAACCTTTGTTACTGCTCAGGGGATGATGCCTGAAGCCAGCACGGGGGAAGAGGGTGCCATGGGATGGAAGCAGAGGCAGCATGGTTCTGTGTCTGATCAACTGCCCTGGCGGAGCTGGAGGCACATGGGGGGGCATGTCCAACGTCATCAGTAGGCCTCAGAGTAAACAGCCCATCTAGATGAATGGAAACAGCTCATTCCTCCCTGGTTCGTGTTGCATGAGAATGTGGAGCCTGATGTTGCTCTGTTAGCCTGCCCGGGGTTTTACTTGGAGCCATGCGGGTGACATTTATTTCCTTTTTAAGTAATTGCTTTCTGTGTAGGGCTGCGGGACTGCCAAAGGAGTAAGAGCCGAGCCGCATCCAGCCCGGCTGGCGGGAGAGGGGCCTGGCCTGAGCAGCCGCTGGCTTTGAAGTCCTGTGGGGTGGGGATTGCTCAGCAATTCTTCTTTCCTCCCTGTCACGGGTGGTTCGGAGGAGGTAGGGGAGGATTTAGGGCTGGTGGCTGTGCCGGGAGCTGCCGGGGAGCACCAGCCCCGGCCCCGCGGTGTTCTTGTCCCCGCGCCGCAGCAAGGTCCCGCTGGGCTCCGTGGCCGCCGTCTGCACCTGGGACCCGCTTCTCCCCCAGCCAGCAGGGAGACCGAGGCCTCTCAGAGCCATTTGTTGATGAAAAGAAAGCGCCCAGTGCGTTTCGAAGTGAAAAGAGTGATGAGTTTCCATCGAGCTGGCTCTGGTTTCCTGAAAGGTGGCCAAAACTGCCAGAAAGCGAGGGCAACCAGCGGCGCTGAGAAGCAGCACAGCACGCCTCCTCCCTCCTTCCTCCCTCGCCACCCAGCCCGCCAGGCCGGGCGGGAATCCTGGAGCCCTCTCAGCCCTGCTCTGGGCTCATTTTGAGAAACAACCACATCAGACCAGCAGGCCCAGCCAACCTGCCAGCTTCCTGCCGGTGAAGAGCCCGACTGGGAAGTTGTGGCCGGGCTGAATAATAATGAAATCCGCCAGCAAGCTTCCTGGGTGGAAGTGGGAGTGCAATGGCTGTGAGGGCAGGCAGTGAGGGACACGTGCATTGTCCCCAAAAAAGGGCCCAAGCACCTCCTTGACCCAGTGCTGGGGAAGTCAGGAAAGTCCACAGGACTGCTGAGTGCTGGTCTGGGTAGCAGGGAAAAGTGCTTAAAAATTGCCTTGCAATGGCTTAAAAGTTTTGTTTTATTTAATTTTAATTTATTTTATTATTTTATTTATTTATTTTATTTTATTTTATTTATTTTATTTATTCCATTCCATTCATTCCATTCCATTCCATTCCGTTTTGTATTTTATTTATATTACTTTATTTATTTCATTTCATTGTGCTGGTATGAAGCAAGAAAAGCTCTACTCCTGTGGCCAGGGCGGGCACAGGGTGGGAGCTGGGGCACTGCTGTAGGAGCTTTGGTGCGGCAAAGCGTGGCCGGAGGGATGCAGGAAGAGTGGCAAGGATGCTTTTTTTTTTTTTTGGAGGGGGATGGTTTTGAGGGGGTGGTTTTGACAGGGCAGCCCCAGCAGCACCATCTGTGGGGCACAGGTGTCCCAGGGCTGGGTCCGGTCATTTGCAAGACAAATTCACGTTTTCCCTAGGACCCAGCACATCGGGGCTGCCCAGGTGAGCTGTGAGCAGTGTGAGCTGGAGCACATCATCACCATAAATACCAGCACCAAAGCCTGGGAAGAGCCTGGCATCAGCTCCCGTCCCGCCCCACAGCAACACACAGGGACAGCCCCAGGTGCCGTGGGACAGGTGGGGAGTCCCCCAGGTTCGCACGGGACAGTGGCATTCCCAGGGGAACAGGGCACTGCAGCATTGCCCACCCTCAGTCCCATTCCTAAGGCAAAGCCAAAACTTCACAGCTGAGAGGGAAAGGCCGAGCCCAGGATTTATTTGCGCAGTAACTGGGCCGCTGGTGGCACTTGCCCTTTAAATTAAAGTTCACAGCAAAACTGTTTTGCCCCTTGCATCCAGGGAATGCTAACAGCATCCTTTTCTTTCTTTCCCGCTTCTGGCTGAAACTGTTTTTCCCTCCTTTGTGCCTCTCTGAATCCTGCCAGCGTAGAGATTCCCTTGTTCAGAGAGAGAAAAAAAAAAAAAAAAAAAAGGAAAGAGAAAAAAAAAAAAAAGAAAGAAAGATAGAGAAAAACTTAAGCCTGGGATTAAAAAACCCATCACTAAATAGTTTGAATAACAAAGTCAACTGCCTGCAGCAGGGACCGGTGGCATGCCGGTCACATATCGCTGGCCAGGGCCGGTCATGTG
This sequence comes from Cygnus olor, assembly GCF_009769625.2. Lineage (NCBI taxonomy): Eukaryota > Metazoa > Chordata > Aves > Anseriformes > Anatidae > Cygnus > Cygnus olor. The sequence continues at coordinate 10,326,410 of NC_049184.1, forward strand.
CTGCACGAGATAGTTCCTGGAAAAGCTTCTGCTCAGCCCGATAGACCTGCGGGCTGCTGATACCGCCGGGCCCCTGCAAACGGCCAGGCTGGTGCGGGAAACATCCTAAAATTATGGGGGGAATGTGGGGGGAGCAGTCACAGCTTCCACTTGGTGGCCCAGAACTTGGCTCTGCTCCTGAGCTGGGCAGTGACCGCTGTGGGGAGACCTGGCTGGGAAGGGGAGGGCTCCTGAGGATTTTTTTTTTTTTAAACATTTTATGTTTTTTTGTGTGTTTTTTTTTTTTAATGTTTTTATGTTTCCCCCCCCACACACGCTACATTTTGTATGGTTTTAGCTCCATCAGTAATCCCCAAAGCAGGACCTTGCACAGGATAACAGCAGACCTGCAAAGCCCCGCGATGCAGAGCCGCTGGTGGCACTGGTGGCGTTACTGGGGGTCTGACACCCACAAACCGGGGGCAGCGGGGCACGGCGGCACGGCGAGGGGGCGATGGCTGAGATAAGGCTGGGCAGGGTGGGAGGGCAAGTGCAGGCTCAGATTTATCAGCTGCGGGGTGGTGCTCAGGAGCCTGGCGGTGCTGGGGCTGGAGGCCCGTGGTGGAGAGGTTGGAGGTGGAGACCTCACAGACGGAGGGGTCGCAGTCCTCGCCTTGAAACCCGGGTCAGGATGGGGCGAGGTGCTGGTGTTGGGCTGCAGAGGGACTCAGGGCTTACACGCCTTCCTCTAGCTATCCCAAAATACATGTGCACGAGTGTATTTATTTGTGCATATATTAAAATTCCTATATATAATTTGAAAATATAATTATATACAGATAAGTTTAAACAGATATATATAGTTTATATACAAAAATCCTTATGCATACACACAAAGTAAATATTTTTCCTCCATCCTGCGGCCGCCGTCAATCCGCAGCCTCGGCATTAAGCCGTGGGTTTGTGGGATCCAGCGGGGCCGTGCCAGCGGCCGTCCCCCATGTCCTGGTCCCCGTGCATGTCCTGCAGCTGCTGCCCTGTGTCGGCACCCCCGGCACCATACCTGTGTGTCCCAGCAGGGAGGTGCCACGAGTGAGTGTAGAAATTGTGCATGGGCACCACTGGAGCTGTTGGCCACTTTTATTAGGGTGCCTTGCAGCGTCTTGCAGGAGCCAGCCAGCTTCCAACAGCAACCAGATAAAGGAGCTCGAGGGGGGGCATAATCTGGAGGAGGGATGGGCGAGGGGGGCTCAAATCCCTCGTTCAGCAGCGGCTCGGCAGCCAGCTCACTCGCTCCCATTGACTCGATGAGCCCCCAGTCTCAGCAGCCGGTTTTTAGGCGCATTCAGACATGCAAAGCCAGGGAGCGTGGCCTATTGTACAGCGGCGAGGAACACGTCTCGCTTTGAAAATAGCGCCGAGCATCTTAATACATGTTTAACACACAGACGATCTTTTAAACCTGGACTAAGCATGCCCGAATGGTTCCCGTTTAATCTCTCCCTCTAGATAAACACCGTGGGCAGCGTGCGCCGGCAGCTACAGCTGTCCATTTGCCTTCCTGAGTAACGTCAGCTGGTCGTGTTTACTGTAGCTTCTTCCACGGGAGCACATTAAGTAAAGTCTGAGCTCTGCAAAATGAAAGTGAAATGAAATAAATGCATGGTGCCATTAGTTTGCTGTGATCGGGCTTTAAAATTAGCAGCTTTTCAGATGTAAACATGTAGAATGAACCCTGAGGGGGAAAAAAAAAAAGCCTCCAAAAACCACATCCTACCTTATTTTCAGCACTGTATGCTGCTATTTATTTCATGCCATTTTAGTAAGGTAAACTAATTCAGTTTCCTGTTTCCAGTTAATTTTATACGTGCATATATACATTAGTTATGTATTTATATCATAGATAAAGTCTGATTAGAAGCATATGTGTATGAACATACACATTTTCTATCAATAGCTGTGTATTCCTATACAAATAGCAATATATATGTAGATATGAGTGGATATACACTACATATACACACTATATAATGGCTATACACTCATATATATAGTGTATATATATATGTATGTTATATATGTGAGTGTATATATACATGTATGTAAGTATATATATATATGGAGAGGGGGGGATGCATATGACTGCCTTATTTCAGCTGCTTTTAAAGCTTTTGTTTCCTACATCCTGACTGCTGAAGATGCCAGATGAAGCGCAGATTAGCAGAAGGTTTAGAACGAGGAGCACACACCAGCAGCCATATGATGTAACCCGTTTAATGGCAGGTCACCGATGTCGGGGTGCTCGCCCACTGCAGCTCGCACTGCCTGCTGTGAGCTGGGGATTTTTTTTTCCCTTTCCACGGTCTCTATTTGCTGAGCCTGCACTAAAGCTCATGAGCATTTCTTTGTAGCTGCCTGCTGAAGTGCCAGACATGGCTGCTGTGCACACTGTCCTGGATGGCAGGAGGAGTCTGGGGGTTGACCTGCTGGGACAGACGGATGGACAGACAGATGGATGGACGCGCTGGGCCAAGGGTCAGAAAACACAAAGCCCTGTGCACAGCTGGTGGGGTTTCTGTGGGAGCAAAGTCCTCGCAGTCAGCCCAGGGAAGACCCTAGAGTCCCTGCTCCCTGTTTCATGCACACAAGCACACAAACGCACGGTTTCCTCGCCCCATCCCCATCTGACACCGCTGGATCCAAACACACAAGGCAGGGCTCCAGCGAGCCCTCAGCCCCAGCTCCTGCAGGCATCTGCAACACGTCCTGCTCACTGCAGGTCTATGGACTGAGAGGCTTTAAAAAAGAAAAATCCAACCAGCAAAGCCCACCCGGAGCCACGACGGCCCAACGGCTGCAGCAAGGCGACCTGACGCTTACTCATTTCTCCAGGGAGTAGGACTGAGAGCGGGGCCCTGGGGCTGTGGGGCCGTGGGCCGATAAGGAGCAGCTCCCTAATCTCCAGCCCCAGCAGCCGAGCGGGTTACGGCGATAAGGCACATCCACCCAGCGGCCAGGGGTGCACGCTGGGGGCTCTGCGTGGGTGCTTGCACCTCGCAGGGAGTGGGATGCAGCGTTTCCTGCCCCCCCCCCCCCCCCCCAGCTCCACAGCCTCTGCTGTCCCCAGTGGGATGCAGCAGGGTCAGGGCACAGTGCACAGGCAGTGGCTGCCGTCGGGGTGGGCATGGGCAGCCCTGCTTCTAATGGGGGTGTAAAGCCAAAATCACAATGTTCGGTTAGCCTTGCCAAAATAATTCTTAATTTCCCAGGTGTCTGCCAGGGAAATAGCCAAAACCAACTGTGGATGTCATGCACCCCAGAAGAGGAGCTTCCCGGCAGTGCACGGGGCACGGGGACCTGCAGACCCTGCTGGGGGATGTACAGAAACCAGGGTGGCTGTGCCGGCACTTGGGCAGTGCCCACAGCATTTAAAAGTGCCATCTTCTGCGTCCTGGTGCTGGAGGCTTCCCAAAGACTTCGCTGTGGATCTGTGCTGCTGCTGCTGTGAGAGAAAATGCCCTGAGAGGAGCCCACAGTGGGGCTGGGCACCAAAGCCATCACGGGAGGAGGGAAGGACTGATGTGTGTGTGGTAATCCTGTGGGTAGGGCCCTGATGGGCACCGTGACGTGGTTATGGGGACACTTTAGTGACCAGTACCCGGGTTTCCCTGGGCACTAGCGGTAGAGTAAATCACACATGTTCGTCCAGGCCCAACAGCGCATTTTTTTCGGCCTGGCAGCAAAGCACAGCCCCGTGGGACTGAGGAGCATCCCAGTTTGATGTGCTGTGATGTGTAGATGGGTAATGGGTAAAGAGGATAAAATCAGGCTCAATCAGTGTTTTTAACAGTTTGCAAACGTTTGCATTAACTTGAAGCAGGAGTGCAGAGAGGGCTGTGTGCGACCAGCAGTGCAGCTGGGCAGTGTCAGGGTGCTGAGACCAAAAAGCTCATGCCCCCATCCTTCAGGGCCTGGCTGGCGTTTTGGCCCAGGGACCTGCACTTTCCCTGTGCCTTTGGTGGGCACCAGCTGGGCTCACTGCATCAGGCCCGTGCCCGTTTGTGCCTAGTCCCTGGCAGGGCCCCGGGAGGCAGCAGCAGCACCAAACGTTGCAGCAGTGCCGGCTCTGCTCCACCTCTCCCCAGCTCCTGGGATAAACTCACCAGCCCCCGTGTGCCAGCCGCAGAGATGATAAGCTCAACTCCAAAGCACATTTTTGTCAGAGGGCAGCAAGATAAAAATCTTAAAATAGCCCTGCATGACATTTGACAGGGGCTGTGCCGCTGCCCTCGCCGCAGGCTGCCTTCCCCCTCCTCCCACTCCAGCCTTGGGCAGGAGCATCCCCGTGGGAAGGCTCGCTTCCTAAAAACTGGAGCAGCCCACGTGCTGCTGGGGAGGCAGAGCTGCCTGTGAGGCATGACCCTGTGCTCTCCCAGTGGCACAGCACCAAGCACAGCGCTGCATGGCGAAGCAAAGCCCTGACTCCATTTCCCTGTGTCCCCGCTCCCGCAGCGCCCTCCCGCCAGCAGCTCGGCCCCCGTGCTGCCCCTGTCCCTTGGCTCGGGCCAAGCGTCTCCTGGCCAAGTCCCCGGCGAGGGAACAAAGCGGAGAGCCCCGGCAAAGCGCAGGGAGCTGGGGGAGGCGCAGCTCGCCGCACGGCTCATCTCCAGCTCTGGAAAACAACGCTGCTACTGAAAATAAACGTTAAATATTCCCCTCGCTGCCGTCGCCTCCTTTTTCCTCTCCCTCTGCTCCTGGCACTGCTCGGGGAGGTTGGGGCGTGCTTTGCTGGGGTGCCACTGGCTCTGTGACACTGGGTGCTGTGGAGAAGAGCGAGGAGGCGATGCCAGCGTCCCCTCTGGGAGAGCCCAGCCCGGAGAGCCCAGCCCCAGGCACACGGCACTGCGAGCACATGGCCTTAACCCCCTGACGGCGCGGTGCGTGGCGCTGCTCTCTGGGCTTGGGGCAGCACAGACAAGTGAATGCACTGCAGGAGTTCAGCCTTCCACGGTGGGTTTTAGGCGCACAATCCAGCTCTCTCCAATTTTGCTTTTATTTCTGTGCAGCTCTTAGCACGCCATACTTAAAGGCACAGTTTCAATTCATATCTATCTTGAGCTTTTTTTTTTTTTTTTTTTTTACTTTAATGGAAAACAAGATTAAAAAAAGTCTTCAAAGAAAACAAACATTGCAATGCCCAGTCAAATTTTCTCACAATTTTAAAAAAGCCTATGAGAACAACTGCTTTTGCACAGTGAAACATTTCAGTGGAGAGTTTGCAGCATTGACGTTACACTTAGGAAACGAAGCATTTAATATGGGAAAACTGTGGCCCAATTGCACCCAGCTCACAGCACTGGGCCCTGGTGCCTGTGAGTGACCCTGGGAGCCCGACTGGGCGCTGCTGGCCCTGGAAGGAGCCTTCGGGCTCTTGCCCCATGGTGCAGGTGATGGTGTGGGGCTGTGCCCTGAGCGCCTTGTGTGTGACAGGGACCGTGGCACAGAGTCCAAGCCTTCGGGTGCTCCATGTGGCCCCCCCCGTGCGCTGGGGCAGGGAGTCACGGCCAGGCAATGTGGTGCAGAGATGCTGTGAGCCATGGCCTGGGGTGCTGAGGGGCCACCAGAGCTGCACGGCTTCAAACATAGCTCTGCCAGGCTGGCTGGGCTCTGGGGGTGGTTCTGGTTACAGAAGATTTTCCCATGTATCCACAGCCTCACTCACCTTCTGCACAAACCCTCACTCACCCTCTGCTGTCAGGCCAGCGTGGAACTGCTCTTCCCAGCAGGAAAGGCTCGGGTGCATCCCCTCCACACCCCTCAACAGTAAGCAAATATTTGCAGTCATTTCCTAGCAGCCACACAACGCACACCTGCTCCGGCACGGTGCCGCGGCGGGACAGCCCAGCGCCTCTCTGAGACGCACGGGTGGCTCCTCGGCACGAGCCGGGCTGAGAGCTTGAACTTGAGGGCTGCGAGTGCTCCACGTCCCAAAGCAGCCGCCCCGTGCCCCTCTTTGCCGCAGGTGGCAGCGGGGATGTGCCTCAGCTGGTCGCCCAGGGACAGCCCTGTCCCCACCACAGCCCTCTTGTTCCCAGCACGCTAGGGCAGAGGATGCTTAGTTTGTGCGGTCATCGAGACAGAATAAAGCCCGGCTGCCTCAAATGCATTTTTCGAGGTAATTGTTCTCCTTGCATGCGGCTGTGTGTGCCTGGCCCTGCTGCTCTCGGTAGGAAAGCGGAGCGCTGATCATTGTCAGATGGTTCACGCAGAGGTTTCTGTTTTGTTTTGTTTTTACAAGGATCCAAGATGATAGGGGGAGGGAAAGAACTTTTGTCCTCTGCTTAAAATAATTCAAGAGCTTTCCACTGTCTACGCCAGGCTCGAGCAGACATTTGCATAACAAACGAGCTTCTCCTCACTCTGCGGCCCCAAAAGGATCCTGTAGCTCCTGAGGAGCAGGCAGGTCCACCTCCACCTCCATCTCCACGTCCCCCTCCACCCACCATCGGCCCCACGACCCCGTCCTGTCCTGCTCACCCCACTGCCAGCAGCGGGGCTCCAGGGAGGGATGCAGAGGTTACGGGTTTTTTGGCACTTTGGCCAGTCAAGATGTAAACTGCCCCCGAAACATCCCAACAGTTAAATGTTTGTTTGGTGACCAACAAATCATTCCAGGCAGCTTTTATTTTGCTATAAAAATGCTACGAGTGGTTTTGTGGAGGTTTCTCCCCGAGGTAAGGCCCAGTGACAGCCGGGGGCCATGCAGGACTCTCCTGTCCCGATCCGACATGGAGGCCCCGTGCCCGGCCAGGTTTGCCCCCAGAGATGCACAAGCACGAGGCCGGGCCCAAGAGCCAGCTCAGGGCAGGAGATGTGAGCGAGCCCCTGGGAGTTTCACGGGATTATTTTTGCCCTGAGGCAGGCTCAAACCTTCAGCTGTACAAATCATGCAGCAGTTCTGCTCTTGCTGTTTCAAGTGATTTCATAGCAGAGTGCTGCGATGGTCACCCGCCGGAGCCCAGGAGAGCCCTTCTGTGCGGAGCCATGTCACCACAGCTCGTCTGGTGAGGCACAGAGGGGGGTCTCTAGGTCTGTGCGAGGTGCCAGGAGAGCTTCCACAGAGCTAGATGGAGGAACTGGGTGGAAGCACATGCTATCGGAGCCCGAACGCCTCATCAGTTGTATCTGAACATCGTATTCTGATGAAGAGAGGTGGAGAGACAGGAAGTCCCAGCAATACCGAAACGTTCTTTTTAGACAATGACTGAAAAAGTGTTGCAGTTATTCATTTTGAAATGAGTTTCTATGGGGGGGGTAGCTTTATTTATTTATTTATTTTAAATTGCACAACACTATGGGTACGCAATTAAAAAAATGAATCCGTAATCAGCCAGAAGCCATCGTCCCTCCAGAAACCTTCGCAACAACAGACATCCAGCCATCCTCCACACCAGGTCCTTGCCCTTTCCAGCCAATACCTTGAAGCATTGCCCAGCAGAGCCCAGCAGAGCCCAGTACAGCCCAGTACAGCCCAGCCCAACACAGCCCACCAGGGCTCCCCCTACATTCGGTGAGGGCCTGGCTGTCACCCCAGGGCCCACGAGGAGGTTTCTCTGCAGTGTGGTGCGTCCCGAGGCACGGTGGTGCCGTGCCGCCCGGAGAGCTCGCTGGGCTCCAGCCTGGCCGTTGGGGAGTCACGCGTGGCTGCCCCTCAGCACTTCTTCATTTTTGCGGGCTGCTAAAATAATGACTGTTAAACAATGCCAGCACAGAGTGATTTATTTTTCCTGCCAGCCAGCCAGGCCCTCTGTAGTGGACGCCCATTGCAGACATACCCGAGATACCAAGCCGAGGTTATGGCAGAGGTGTGCCATGGGGAAAACACAAAGGTGGGAACAGCACACACAGCTACCTGGTGGGTCTTGCTGCTGTTTCAAGACACGAGACTGAGAAGGCAAAGCATTTAAAAACAAAAAACAAAAAACAAATAACAAAAAAAAAAAAAAAACCACAAACAACAACAACAACAACAAAAAAACAAAAACAAAAAAAAAACCCACACCATTATATATGGGACATTCCTGGCAAAGCAGGTCACAAGTAGCATTTGCTAGACTGCATAATTAGGACCCTCTGGGCCATTTTCAAAAATAATTTAAGAGGCTAAATGTCACTGCTGTTGGCAAAATGCTGCAGTGGAGGCATTCCCATTGCTCACAGACTGTCACTGGTGCTGCTGTGTCCTGGTGAAGGTTTCATGCAGCCCTGCCCCACGGGCTTCCAGCATCACCGGCAGTGTTGGGGCATCGGTGCCCACCTGCAGCCTTGCACAGAGCAGCTGAGTCATGCTCAGAAACTAAACATTGGAAAAAAAAAAACACAACAGGAATTCATACAGCAAATGCAGGAGAGATGTGCATGGCATCCCCAGGCAGCTTCCTTCCCGCAGGGCCTGGCACAGGCTGGCCATGAGCCCACATCACCCCCCAGCTTCCCATCGCTTCGCTCCAGCCACACAGCCCCAGCAGCCACCAGCAGGAATTGGGGCTGATTCTGGGGCTTGCTTTTGTGAATGAGCCCCGATGCTGTGCAGCTGTAATGGTGTTGGGGAGGCTCTGTCCTGGCTTTTGGAGCTCCCGCCCATGGGCTGCAGCCAGAGGGACAGGCAGGGACGGGAAGGAGCTGGACATGGCTGAGGTCTGCAGGACGAGAGCTCCAGGAACTGCTGCCTTTGCTGGCTGCTCCGCCAGGGCACAGGCCCCAGGCTGCAGGGGCCGAGAAAAGTTTGTCCTGGAGCTAGGGAGCCTGAAGCACTCCCCAGGTGCTTCTGCTTCACCCTGAATTTCTTCTCCCAGGTATTTTGCCCATCTCATCTGCAAGAATCTGCCTCATCCTGGCTCATCAGGGTGCAAATATCGCCAGACTTCTTGTCTCGGGGCAGCAAATGGAAAGGGTGCGCTGAGATCTGGGGAAGCTGTGGTGAGGGAGACGACCAGAACCCCCCTGCAGAATATCCCCACAGTCTGGGAGGGACAGTGGGGACTGTGCTGCCCTGGACCTTTGGCTGGAGCTGATATCTCCCCCATGCAGTTCACTGCCTTCTCTAGTGCCTCCTTTGTGATTGCCCGGTGCCAGCAGGTACCAAATCCTGCAGCATCAGTATGGCTGCTGCAAAGCCACAGGTACCAGCCAACGTTTCAACGGTCACCAGCTTAAAAGGGAAAAAAAAAATCACAACAAAAGACCAACAAATAGTTGATTCTGTTCCCAAGCAAATAAAAAAGAGCAGTTTGGGATCGCCACTGGTGTCCCTTTGTTTACTGACTGCAGCAGCAGAATAGGCAAGGAAAGAAAAAAAATCCCTCTTGATGGCGACAACTTGGTGTGGGTGAAGCAGGCTGGGACATGCCCAAGAAAAGGAGGGTCAGGCTCCGTGTGTATCTGCTGGTGACGGGAAATAAATGTGCCCAAAAGCACTTAAAAAAATAAAAAGGACCAGACCTGATTGCAGCAGTTAGAAGTGATATATTCTTGGCATGGAAACAAAAAGCAAATTCATAGCAGGTTTGGAGCTGATCTTACTGGCTTACATGGGATTTTATACTTAGGTAATTCTATTGTTGGCTGGCGCTACCTGATTTATGCCTGAATAAGGTCCTGATCCTGCAAACATTTACTTATGTATTTTAGCTTTACCTTTGCCCTAGACGCCCTATTAATTTCACTGCAGCAAGGATAGTGCTTGTTTGCAAAGCTGGCGCCTTTGCAGGAAGAAAATCTATGCCATAACGCCTGAAATGAGGAGGAAATTCTGCAGTGAGAAGTGAACTCCCCCAGACTGCGGTCTGCCATCCCCAGACACCCACAAGCTGTGGGTGTGAGTGCAGCTCCCTCTAACCCATAAGCGTGGGGAAGCAGCAGGGGAGCATCCTTAGCAGAAGCCTGCAGCTCCTTTCAGCTCTGTCTGCCTCTACAAATTGAAAATCAGACAGTAGTGTAGCACTAAGTTCACTTTGACAACACCATCTCCCCTGGGCAGACCATCAAAATGAGCTTCTAACCAGGGCAGAAAACACATTTATTTGCTTAGTTCAAGAAGTGCCGTTTATCATGAAAACCACTGCCTTTACTGTATGCCCTCCCCATCAGCAAGGAGGCATGGCAAAAGGGGCTGGCCCAGAGAGGGATTCATCCAGCAAACACCATCCTTTAACAATGCAGTGACTGAGTTTTCTTCAAAGAGAACATGAGAATAAGAACCTGGGAGGGGAGAGGAGGAAGAAAAGCAGAGAGGGCACACGTGGACAGGACAGGACAGCAGCTTCAGCCACCAGCCCAGCAAGATGCCCCGGCAGAGCCGTTGCTCACATGCCCATCACATGGGAACACTCTGCTGCTAAAACCAGCCAAATGAAAAAAATAAAATAAAATAAAGGGGCGAGGGGCTGGGTATCTTGGAGCAGCTGCTTTCCTCACTGCCACTGCCAAACCTTCCCAAGAGCAGGGTTACTCCTCAGTGCAGGGGGGGAATTAATTTGCTTTACAATGGAGCCGCCCGGTGTGGGGCCAGCGGCACCGCCTGGGGCCAGCTCCGAGGACGCTTGAGGAGGCTGCAGGTGGGCGCAGAGCAAAACCCCTTGGGTACAGATCCCTGCTGCCTCCCGCTCGAGATGCTCAGCCAAGACGCATCAGTTCCCAGCCCAAACCCTGCGCTAGCTGCCCGGGGCTACTGCACCACGGGGCACTTCGGTTCCCAGGCACAAGCCATGAGAATCCTTCCTCTCCAGTGTGCCTGGCACAGAGCACAAACAGCGAGGCACGAGCTGCATATACTTTTATTTCAGCATCTCTACAAGCCAACAGCAGACTTTGGCCCAGCTGCACCCTGCTTGAAAAGAGCCACCATGCCTGGCACCGCTGCACCCCGTGAGCCTGGGGCTGGTCTAATTCCAGCCTGGGTCTGAATCAGCAGAATCAGCAGCTCCTTTTGGCTGCTCTGATCCAGGCGTGCTGGCTGCAGGCTGGAAGTGCTGGGAGCGGGGGCACAGAGCTGGACCCCAGCACTCAGGGGTCCTGCACCCCAGCTCAGGTGGGGTTCAGATCCAGGCAGACACAGTGCTGGCAGCCCTGGGGAAGGGGTGGCTGGGGACATGGGCATATCACCTGCTGTGAGCCCCCCCAGGCCTTTTGGACCCCATATTGTGAGACTGCAGCGTGGGGCTGGAGGCTGCTCCCAGGTCCCAGTACACTTCCAGAGCAGCAACTCTGAATTTGGCTCTGCTTCTAATGCAGCAGCCTGCAGAAGTGAATATTGCATCCCTAGGAAGATTTAATTATACATAAAATTAGAAGTCTTAGTTAAAATTTCATACTTCTGGAAGACAGCCGGTTCGTTAGCATCACTTTAATGAGGCACTAACCTCACTGTAATGCTCTTATTAATGCTCGTCACTTATTGAGTGCCAACTGCTTGGCTCCACTCCGACAGGCCGGCTGGTCTGCAAAGTGAATGGTTCAGGGGTCCTTTGATGCAAAATGTGAGCACGTTTACACCACGGCCAGGACAAACGACAGTTGGTGAGATGAGGCAGCCCAAACCTCACCAGATGGTGCCCAGAGCCGGCGATGCAGCGAGGGAGCAGGACCAGGGCAGACAGGGTGGGCACAGGAGGGAGCAAACGAAGGGAGACGAGGAGATGCTGGTTGGGGCGGACACAGGAGGGAGAAAATGAAGGGAGAAGAGGAGATGCTGCTTGCACCACCACAGCCAGCACCATTCCTGTGCACTGCAGCAGGGTGAGGATGAGGGCCAGGCCAGTGAGCGATAACAGCGCCTCCAGAACAACTTGCTGGAGGGGTGATGAGAGGGGAAGATGCTGAGTGTCACAGCATCCTTGGAGGCAGGTAGCCAGCAGCTGTGAGCTGCTGCCTGTCCCCCACCTAGTCCAGCTCCTGCTGTGCTTCAAGGTCTGCCCCACAGAGCCAGAACGGTGCGGCACGTTCACCACAGCTACATCCAGCCTGCATCTCACCAGGGACCTTCTTTGGTCCAACCAGATTCCAAACCCCTAAGGCACCCATGCCCTGAAGTCTCTGCCCCAGTATGACTGTTGTGGGATAAATGGTGCCTTCCAGGTGCCCCTGAAGCTGCTGCGGAGCTGGTTTGCCTGGAGGAGACCCAGGAGAGGCCAGCAGTGGAGGGAGTCCCTCCTCTGGTCCATCTGCGCTGCACTGTCATTGCCCGTGACCCTGCTGGGCCTCAGAAGGGTCCTTGCCCTCCCAGCACCTGCTTGCAGGTAGTGCCCAGGTGCTTTGAGCACCCCTTTCAGCCGTGGCCGTGGACAGAAGGACAAGGATTACCCCGACAGCTGCTAGGACATGCTGCCCCACACCTCCTGGGAGCTGAGGTGAGCATATGCCATATGTTTCTCCTCCTGCTCCATGAAATGCTCTGAATAGAGGGATTAAAAATTATCCATTGTGGCCTGAAACAACAGCGCCAAGGCATCAGTGCGGGCTGATATTCCAGCACGGGGCTTAGGGTGGCGGCAGCAAGCAGGTGGCTGCTGCGCCCGCACCTAAAGGTGCCACACGGGTTGGCTCCGGATTCCCACCACGAATGGCAGCAGCAGTAACAACAGAGACCTCGGCAAAGAAGGATTCAGCTCCATTGATACCATAGTCTGGATTTCTGCAACTGAAATAGAGACTTTTATGTCAGCGCAGTGAACAAAAAGAGGGAAAAGATTATCCAGAACAAGGAGGGGAAGTCAGTTGGCTGCCTGGGCACGGAGTGATGGGATGGGGCCAGCTGGGTGAAATGCAGGGCAGAGGAGGGAAAAACAGGGAGAAAACCCCTTGTCCCACAGCGCTGTCTACCAGCACTGCAGAGCAAGAACACCAAACTACAAAGTCACTGAACTGGAAAATTCGCAACATTTTTTTCTCCACATAATCTGACAGATTCAAAGCCAAACATGGAAATTTCACAGGGTGCTGATGTGCTTTTTCCCTGTTAAAGTTTCTCCGAGTTTCTGTGGAAACCGGCCTGGTTCTTGTGAGGAAAAAAAATAATAAAAGAAAAGTAGAAAAAAGAGAGCATATTTTCAAGCAAAAGTAGTTAGGAGCAACTCATTAGGTGACTGATATAGGTAACTGGGAAACCGGTATTTTTTTATTTTTTTTTTTGTAAAAATAAGACTGGTCCAATCACCTACATTTATCAAACTAAGGAATAAAACGGAAGCTAGAGTGAGAGGGAAAGACACAATATAAAACAAGAATGGCAACTGCCTTGAAACTTTCGTATAGAATTTACAGCAGTGCCTGGAGCCTGCTCACACCAGACAGCTTATTCTTGTCGTCAGCACAAGAAAAGCCAGCCTTTTCAGCCCCTGGTCCACCTGCCTCACCACTGCTCTGCTGTGTTGCAGGTCTGCGTGGGCCCAGATGCGGCTCGACCCACCAGCAGTGCAGGCCCATGGAGGCCGCACTGCCAGCCTCAAGCACTGCTTTCTTGTTTCAGTGTCTCTAGCAGCAAAAAAACCTGGAAACTTGATATTTTAAATGGGATTTTATTCAGGGCGTAGAGCTGAAGCATGTTGTCTTTGTCAGAAACAGGAAAAGGCATTAAAAGCTCGGTGCAGCTGTAAACAAGATGCACATTGGGAGGGTTCATCACCCCGGAGAGGGTAATTGCTTTCAAGTTAAATCAAGGTAGAAGGGGGAGATTTGGAAGCATCACATCCGTGGCACACTTCCCTGCTTTGTCACATCACACCAAACACTTGATAAAAGCTCCCTTTGAAGAGGAGCCAAGTTGTTCCTTGCTCTACTATAGTGGTATTGTATTGGATTTGCTGAGCCGGGTTTCCAGTTGTGCAAAGAATTTGTAAGAGGCAGAAAAAGAGTAAGCATGTACAGAAAGCGTTGCGGCTCAAAGAAAATAACAAGAGATAGAGCAGTAATTAATTATTGGGCTTTGCTTCTTTATTTTTTATTTTGGCAGTGGGACAAACAGACTACTGTGTTGGTAAAATGTCAGCTCTACTTTATGAGAGGGCCTGCCTTCTGTATGTATTTGGTTCTATATCATTAGATATTCAAAAATCACATGCCATGTCCCCAAAATCACATGATTGGTAAGCAAATCATGAGATTAAAAATCCTAATAGTAACAAAGGGTTGTCTTTTGTCTCTTAGCTTCTGAGCTGCTAGCCTGCCAAGCTAATTTCAATAGAGACTTGGTTAAGGGAAAATAAAAAAGGGAAGGTGAGACTTTCCCATGATTATACCAGAAGTTTAGTTTCCCAGGAAAGCAAATCTGTAATTCATTTGTAATGCGATGAGATCATTTCCATTTGATGAATCCTAAGTTTATATTCAGAAGGCTAAAAAAAAAAAAAAAAAAAAAAAAAAAAAGTAAAAAAATCCAGCATCCAAAAGCAGATCACTTAGCCAATGGGTATCTGGGACGTGTGTATGCCTAACCAGAGCATGCGAAGAACATGCTATTTCCCTTCACAGCTCAGGCAATGTGGTGCTGGTTTCCTTAGCAGCATTCACACTGCAGTGGGTAGAGGTGTGAAACAAAGATGCTCACATTGTGGACTGCCAACAGCCTCCTGGGGCTATTCACGGGACCTGTGGCCTGACCCATCAGCCCTTTTTCCCAGGCTGGGTGTAACGCTGTGGTAGGAACAGTCCAGAAGCTTCCCTCAAAAGCCCTGCAGCTCTTCCTATGTTTTGGGTTTATCGAGCATAAGCTCAATCAGCATACCTCAGCCCGCTCTTGGGAAGGAGCAGCTCACCTGGCTGCTTGTTCTATGGGGAACTGGGGGAATGCAGGGTGCTGGGAGTGAGGCAGACCTGCTGGTGGCCACCTGTACAAGGACCAGACCCTCACAGGAGGCTGCCCTGGTGCTTCGAAGCACGGCTCCTGCTGCGGGACGCCAGGTGGCTGCGCCCCTCACTGACTCCCCGGGAAGCAGGGCACTGGCTGTTCTGCTCCTCGCGTTAGCATGGCATTAGCATGGGCTAATGGAGATAACATCTTCCTCCCGCTTCTGCCCGCAGCCCCTCCCTGGAGACCAACGGCTGCACAAACATTCACTGCCCACCAGCCCCCGCTGCCTTTGTTCGGCCTGCGCGCGACTCCTCCTGCGCAGGTGGTGTTTGCTCTCCGCACGGCTCTTGTTTCAGACAAGCTGCCTACAAAAGCTCAGGAGTCGTTGCTATTTATTCTCAGCCCTGGCTTGGCTTTGTTGAGATGACCAGGTGAGCAGGCAGGCGGTTGGTTCTCCCACTTATTTTCTACTGGATGGGGACATCAAATATTTGCTTTCAGAAGTATTTGCAGCAGCTCCTCTGCAATTAACGGCATCAACCAAAATGCTCAAAAAGGGTGTGGGAGAGCTCCTGGGCCCTCACTCTCTCCTGGGTTTTGCTATGGTGACCCAGAAATTCTTGGACTTCGTTACTTTGCTACTGAGTGTATCTGATGGGCAACACATTAAAATATATGACGGGCTTCCCTTTGGCAGCAACGTTTTAGACCTGCCAGTTCCAGCCCCATGCCAGACAGCTGTGCAGCTCTCAGGGAACAGCGTTCAGTTATACTACTACAAATTCAGAGAAGCTAATGGATTTACCTTAGACATTACTAGTGCAGCAGAACAGAATTTAGCCCTTGCATTTCAGGAACTACAAAACTGCCTGAGGTTATGTGCTAATTATGATGTACTTGTGTCCTCTGCCATCCTAGCTTACATTGCACCATCCAGCCAACCAACCTGGGGAAGTGTGTCTTGTCTCTGACAGGAGGAAACCCCAGCTGTGATCGAGTGTAGAGGCTGCGTTTGAGATGGGTTCAGGGAAGGGCTTCACTTTACACAGCGAAGGCTGAGCCGAGGCCTTCTCTGTATGAGCCACACGAGCTGATGGGTAGCTGGTGCCAGCCACCAGACAAGCTGTGGGTGCCTGAGGCCTCCAGAAGTGGTCTGAATCCCAGAGAAGTTTTCCTTCCCTCAAAACACATGGATATAATGGCCATGCTTCAAGAGCAGACTGGAGATTTTGGAGAAAGAATTTTCCTTTGCTGAGACGTGTACAGGCCTTTGTGCTCTGAAGGACTCCCAGTGTCTGCAGACATGTCTGAGGCAGTGGGAGACAGGCTTTCTTCCAGGCACGAATCATTGCTCACTGCTGTGAGAGGTATTCACAGTCACAGCAACTCAGCGTGAGCTTTGCAAAAGGGAAGAAAACTACCAAACCCATGGGATTGCATGGTACTGAGCACTGCACCCAGAGATCCGGTGGTGATGTGCCACTACCTGCAGGGTGAAACACTCACAGCAATACCAGAACAGTAGAGGACAGGCCAATCCAGGCAGGAAAGCTTGGGGTAGGCCCTGGTCTGGGGATTCAAGCAATAGCAATGTCTTCCCCAGCTCTCACTTGATTATCACCATCATTTCTTTATGAATGACTGACCACAGGCAACGTTTTAAACTCAGTGCCATCAGTCACTACTGTGATCAGACCCACGTACAACGTAGGACAGGAGTCAGTGCTAAGTTCCTTTTATTCTACCTTCTGCCTGGGCAGAGAGTATGCTTTTGGCTTTATGTACTCTGTAGTTTCTCTCTTTTCATTCTTTTATTTTTTTCCACCTCTTGTAAAGACTTTGCTATGTCAAAATCTGTCAAACAACTCCTTGTGCCATGTTTTTACAAGAATCCTACTTGCTGAATGGTGCCAAACACCCTTTTAAACAATACTCCATGAAGTATTGCGTTGCTTGTGCTCTGCTCTTGCATGCCATATTTAGACAAAAGCTAGGGAATTCCCTGGCCTAAATGAGGGCTTGAATGAGTCCATTCTTTTCCCACCTCAACTAAAAATGCATGTGTTCACATCAGGCACAGCTCCTACCCAGCTTTATTTTTAATTGATTCCACACTTTATCTACCTAGAAATCAGAAGGAAAAAAAAATAGAAAAGGAAACGAATCAAGTGAATCTGACCACAGAGACGTGCTCAGTCCTGCTGGGTGCATTCCCAACAAGACCAAAACCTAGGCAGCAGTAACACAAACACCCGGCCCCACACTGCCACCAGCTAACAATAGTCAGCTCACAGCCAAATAACGCTCCTGTTGCTTTGGCCCGCTGCAAACAAACAACAAGGTTATGGCCTAACACTGATAAAGACTTTCAGGGGGGTTCCTGGCAATGCACGAGCACCTTGTCAGCCACCTGAGTCATTGGGGTGTCAGATGTTTCTGGAGCAAAGGAAAACCCCCAAGCACGTGGGGCATGGTGCGTAATGCCCTGTGAGCAGACAGAGCAGTGAGCTCTGCGAGCTCTGCGATCCCTGCACACACTGCCCCGCACGTTCATCCATTCAGACTGGCAAAAGCCAGTGTGCAAGGGCTCTTTACTGACGCTGCGAAAGTCAATGGGGCTGCAGATCTTTCTGGAGCGGCTATTGAAGCTCCACATTCCACAGCGCTAGGCTAATCGCTTTTAGCCAGCCCTCCAACAGCACTCCAGCCGCTGATGTTTAAACTCTTTGCCATACTTTTGTCCACAGTGCGTGGGCCCCCAGATTTTCTGACATGTGGCTCTTCCTCTTGCTGCCAAGTCTGCTGGGAGAAGATGTCAGCCTCACAGGACCAAAACAGATGCCTTCCACACACTAACTCTGTTGGAAAACGTTCAGATAAAGGCCTATCTTCCCCTCTCCTCTTCCCCATAAGCTCTAAAAAATATCCATCATTTCTGCTCCAAGAAAGGAAGTCTGAATCCTGAAATTGAGACACTGAGCATCGTCAAATACAGTGTATATAGCCTGAAACATGGGATGAAATACTCTGAAAAAAGAAGGCAGAGTTTGCATTAGAGTCCTGTTTTTATATATACATACATATATAAAATCCATTACAGCCATTTAAGTTGTATCTGTACTGCTGATAGCAGTGATGGGGAGGGACCCTACTGCAGACAGGATGCTGGCAGGCACCCGCCTTTTAACTGCTGCCATTTAATTCCATTCGGTGTTGCCTGGGACAACATAATAAGTGAGACATCACTCAAGCCTAGACTAGCCTGGTGCTGCTAGTGTTACTGCCACTGCTGGGAGCACTCTGGGGACAGCAGTACAGGAAAGAAATGATATGGACAGAGCTGCAGTGTTATAAAATGCACCCTTAGGATCATATGCTCAAAAGCACTCAGTTCCCATTTAGGAACCAAAATGAAATTGGCAGGATTTCAGAAGTGCTCAGCATCTATCAGCTCCTACTGAGAACATGCCGAGCTCTTCTCAAAATTGTTAGAGAAAAACAATTCGAAGATAAGAGCCTGCTTGTGGTTTACAATTAACATCATTGTGTGGGTCTTCACAGCACTTTGGCAGGAGCAAGAATAGCTGCTTTCACAGAAGATGTTCTATATGAATTCACATCTGAAAGTGTAGGGCCAGGTCTTTAAGCGGTCACCCCCAGGTCTATAAGCAGTCACCCCCACTGCCTGCCTCCTGTAAGAGCTGCACACCCTGAGGAGAATTTTCCACTTTGTGTTAGAATGATGTATTTTATAGCACTTGGTAAGAGGGAGTCAGCACCCGATCACGCTAAGAGCAACCACATCAGCCGAGACAAGACCAGTATGAGTAGGGAACAGCTCAGAACATAACCCTCTGAGCTGCAGTCAGGGCAACTGTGAAAACATGGGGGCAAATGAACTAATTTAGTCCCAACCTGTATTAGTTTCTGACTTATAATTAGAAGCAATATTATATGTCTGTCTGACATATATATGTTTTTCTCTGATAGCTCTAAGTGCTCTTTGTTCCATGAATGAGACAGATGTCTTCTGGCAGTGGGGACAGAAGCAATAGTCACAGTCTGGGCCGACACCAATGTGCACCTTCAAGAGACATAAAGGCTTGTCGGATCTCTTCGGTCAAGCAATTCCAGAGGCCACAAGCCAGCAAAGACCTCAAATATTGCAGCAGTCCCACTCACTCCCTGTAACCACTGATCTATTTAAAAGAAATGCTGTGAACTCAAATCGTCCTACTGTTGGCAGCTCCCCAAACCTTGAACCAGCTGAACCTTGGTGCCACACCAAAATAAATAAATAAATAAATAATAATAATAATAAAATAATAATCAATCACAAGAAACAGCTGGCATCAGGCTTCAGCTCCCCCACAGATGCACGATGATTCTGGAAGCAGAGTAAGAACAAGTTCTTTTCATCAAGATCCTCCTTTACACAGTGTCCTTCATCTCGAGCCCTGTTCCAGAAACCATCTTCCAGGTAGGAGTAGCTGGTCTGTGCTTACTTTACAGGGGTTATGAAGCCTATCTACCCCTTAAGCTTAATAGTTTGATAGGTCTAATTCCACACAAAACCTCCAGAGACGCTTCTGGGGACAGTAGGAACTTGAAGGATCTGATGAGTCTTGCTACCAGTAGGCTCCTTTGGTATGGGAGGTGGATCTATCATTTATTCTACTTCAGTGCTTTCCGAGATGAGAGTGCTACAGCTCAGTCAGAACTGCCAGGTAACAACAACACTCATAGTACTAGGACAGCACAATATTTATCTATTTATCTATTTATTTTTTGTAGCTTGGGAGAATTTTTCTGTTTTCATAGTAATGTTTTATTATTACATCTGGTGAAGGTGGGGACAAGTGTACTGATTCCAAAGGACCTGCTGTTCCTTCTGAGGAACAGTAAGCTCAGGAACCTGGGGGAGAGATTAAACTTTGCATAATCAAACATTGCAAGAGCTTACGGACTCAGGACATGTTGGTTTACTTCCCAACATCTAGAAATGAAAACAGAAAAACAGCAAAATGCATCACACTAAAACAAGCTCAAAACATGCATGAATTTAATTTGTCACTCCTCAAAAGTAATGATTGAGTATGATTCATTACACCCAAGTATTCTAGCTCATTTTCTACAGATAATTAACCTTGTAGGCAATAATTTGCCCAACAGGCACCAACGCTAGAGGGGAACACTATTCCCAGGAGGAAGGCTCTGCCTCTTCAGAACAGATTGGAATAATAGACCGCAGGAATGAGGACGCAACAGCTTACCATGGTTTGGCCAAGGAGCACTGCTGTCCTTTCTCTCCTGAATTTGCTGTTTATAGGACAGGGACAGTCTGAGAAGACCTATTTAGGCAAGAAATGGAGAATTCTCTGTGCCAGTGAGCAATGTGCTCAATTCAAATGCAGTCTCCTAGGGAGCAGAGAAGATACAGAGCTGGGTGATCACTGCCACAGCCACCAAAGGGCAACAAACACTCATCCTTGTCACAGCTGAGCTGAGCTAAACTAGGCAGGAGAGCTGCGGGTAGGAAGAGAGATAACAAGACGCACATCCCGGAGCAGCAGAAGAGGCACACTGAGCGGTGCTCCCAGGGCTGCAGGTCGTGGGTCTGCCCTAGCCATAGGGAGCCAAGGGCTCACAGGTTTGCATAGCAGCTTGTAGTTTGAGCAAGGTTTTTAGTCTTTCTCTTGGTCCCTTGTATTTCCTGCTAGGTTTACACATCCTCTCAGCTTCTCATGTATATTTAATTTGAAGAACACCATTAAAATGCCAAGGAGGCTTTCAAGACAATTGTTTTGTTATATTAAACCAACTTCAATCCCAAACCCTGCTTCTGTGAAATTACTCACTGGGCAGGACAATTAAAACCTAAATTACCAACCAAATGCTATTGTCACTGTCAGGAGAATGCTGTTTTCATAGGTCAACCACAGCAGGAAAGAATTTTAACAAGATGCTGCCTGACCCCAGGGATCTCCATGCAGCCCCTTCTGCATCAGGCACCTCACTGTAATACAAAGACATCCACCCTTCACTGCAAGAGTCATCTTCTTCACAAAGTACCAGTGCTGAGACCCGAGTACTGCTGCAGGTCTGAAACACCAAATGCCTCCGTGTGCATTTCACTGGCATGCACTCACCCCGCAGATGCTTCAGAGGATCTGTACGAGCGCCGCAGCCCGAGTGTCACCCGGTGAAACCCAAGAGCTGCATCCATTTTTAGAACAGGCCTGCCTGAAGATATGTTGCATTATCTCAGCAACACGTAAGGGAACAAAATGAACTGCAGCTCCCCCTGCCACTTATTTACCTTCTGTTTAAACAGAGTCTCTTCAGCCCGCTCTGTTCCCCTCCTGAGCACCCATTTACTCGGCACCTCTCGCAGGGCTGGCTGGTCTATTTTTAAAAACATGCTGCTGGCTTTTATCTTAAGCTGCTTTTTTTTTTTTTTTTTTTTTTTTTTAGCTCTTGTACTCTTTAAACTTATTTAAAACACGTTGGCAGACAAAAGCAGTGAAGGGGGATGTAGCAAATGCTTCACAGTTGGCATTGCAAATTGAGAATTAAGGCAAGAGATAAAAACATAACAGATTAAAAATAAATACCTGAACTCAATCGTTATGGCCAAACAGCTGCAGTCCTCGCTTGGGAATATCTCCCATGTACTCAAAGGGGGGTTATCTGAATCTAGGCTTTAGGTTTTGCTCTGGTCCAGCTCATGGCAGCAAACACACTTGGGTGCTCACAGCTGGGAGAGCAGCAGACTGGCAGCTGCAAGGAGAGGCTTTCTGCTGACCTCCAGTAAAAGGATGTGATCCCCCACCTGTAAGCAATTTTGAAGTTGTATCAGTTCTGCTGGTTCACTTCTGATACGTGATCCCTGAAGCCAGTGGACTTGTAAAGTCACGCAAGTGGAGGACCAGGGTGGGACACAACTGACAGGAGGTTTGGGCAGGACATTCCTGCAGGTATGACTCCAAACCTGGATGGATTTCACACTCTTGACCAAAGACTGTTCAAGCTAAAACTCTCAGCAACTCTCAGAAGGTGAACAACGAGGGAGTTTTGAGGCCACGAGTACTGGCATGGCCAGATGCTGTATACAAGGACGATGGGTTGACTACACTCACGCATCATTAGCATCATAAGCAATACGAGAAACCACTCCAAAACTACCTCAGTCTCGTTAGAGCTATTAATCCATTTTTCCTGGAAGAACTGAGAGTTTTTCTTTCAAATTTTTGTGACTCCCTTTGCCAGGTTCATTTCTGTCCTACTTCTATCAAATTTTGAGTAATGATATTTTGATTGCATTTTGGTTTCTATCAGTTTGATGCCATCCATAACCTTGCTTTTCTCTACATCTGAAAATTGTGGGGAAAACATATGCTCATGTATCATATGCATATTTGGCTTCCTACAGCACATATTCTGGGGGAATGCTACTTTAGGCTGACCATGAGTTGGGATTTAGTTTCTTTTTTTGTGTTGTTGTTTGTTTATTTTCTTTTGTTTTTCCAGAGGGACAACAAGGGAATGTGCTGGGTACAGACACTGCTGCTGCTACAGAGAGGATGATAACATATTGGGGCAGCCAGGCTGAAAACTGGGAATTTCCTGGTAATCTCCCAGGATGGGGAGACAGGGAATTACTGACACCCAGTTGCAAGCTTTGCATTGTGGCAGCTTGGAGATTTTTCTAGCCCATGCCTTGGATCTAGATTTTTTTCTTCTCAATACTCAGGTGCCAGGCTCTCCCTACAGAGCTGCCCTGAGCACCCTACTGATGTTCCTGTAGCGACCAGACGCCTATAGCTGCCTCTATTATACTGTGTACATCCCAGGCTGAGCTCAGCTCCATTTCTGATTCAGGACATCTCTGAGAACTGGTTGAAACGAGGACTCACTAAAGCTTCCATCAGATGCTGACGGGCCTCTTTGTGCCAGGAAAACGGATGTGTGCAACAACAGCAAAAGTGCCTGGAAGCATCCCAAAGCCTGAGTGAAATGAGGGAATTTTGAGCGGCACCAAACAAAAGGAGCAGTGATTTAATCTCCACAGATGGGGAGGGGGGAGCAGCGTCAGGAAAAGCAGGAGGATGAGATTAGCTAGGCAATAAAATGAAAATGAGCAAGAGGTGGAGCAAACTGTGCTGAGATAAGAGGAGGTGGATTACAGAGCTGGCAGATGGAAGGGGAGCAGGCAGCCAAACAGGGAACAAAAAAACAGGTAATAAATCCGTAAAAATCTCAATCAACAACTTTAAATACCATTTCCAACCCATTTTCTCCAGGGAGCTAAGTGACTGTGGCAGATGTACGGCCTCCCTGCATGCCCCCCTCAGGGTGCCCTGGGCCTGCCCCGTGCTGCTGCAGGGCAGGCGACTGTGAGTGGCCAGCAAGTTGTATGTGCTGGGGCCCAAAACCCTTGCACGGCAGCCAGGATCCTTCCTAGCACAAGGATAAAGCAGTCATTTAACACCAAAAGGTGAAAGAAATCGTTTCTTTCTTGACTGACCATTTGACTCAGCCTAATTCAGCAGCGTGAAAGCGACACATCGTCTCTTTTGTTGGCTGAAAGGGGCATTTCCTTGAGCCTCGTTGGGGCACATTAGGCTGGGTATCTCAGTTCCGGAAGATAAGGCAGCTTTTATCAAGAAGCTTTCATTACTGCAGTTAAACTGGCAATAGGTGATTGATAATAAGCAGACATTTGACCTCTGTTTAAGAGTCACTAAGCCCTTGACCACTGAGTTTTTGGAGGATAATCTCTAGAATATCTTTGGCTGTGTCATTTTGGAAAGGCCGTGGTGCAGCTTTCCAGATCTTTGCATGCCCCACATGAATTTCCCAATCTTCCATTGCCTCAGGCATGTCAGTGCCCAGTGGCACTATCTCTATCGTAGTCCTCCCTATCTCAGGAGGTTATATGAAATCATTTATTTGCCATTATATTTTGGGAGTCTGGGAGAGAATGGAAATTATGTGGGTACTGCAAAAACAAAAAGGGAAATTAATGGCCGAAGATAAGTAATTACTTTATGAGTCTGAAACCTCTTTGTGGTAGGGACAGCTTTTTTCTCTGCAATGGTGGGATGCCCAGCCCCACTGGGTTTGTGCTGAAGAGAAGCAACAGTGATGGCTCGTACTTCGTTGCAGACATCCGTATAGAATAATAAATACACATTTTGAGCTGGCAGTTTCCCATCCAAACGTAGGGCATGGGCAGATTAATCCCATTGCTATTGAGCTGGGTCAAATGATCTCCACTTCCAGAGGTACCCCAAATGGGTACCTCTTCCTCCCTCTGCCCCCTTAGCTTGTTTAATGTCCCTCAAACCATGGCCGTAAAAACCAAAATTGTACTACAAAAGGGCATAGGTCCAACCTTGTAAACATTGTTTTCATTTATCTCTTAAAGGCTCCCATTAGCTTTCCCTCATAGTCTGCTACAGATATGGCAAAAAGATGCCTGGGACAATGATCCTTATTTTTGGCCTTTAAAAAACATAGACTGGGAACTAAATTTTCTTAGCAGGCAGAGACAAAAGTCCCCAATTTGAATTATCTGGGGGCGGGTGGGAATGCACAACCTTTCCCCAGCAGAGGACCAGGAGAGCAGAGGAGCTGCAGGCAGGGTGCAGTGTGGGGAGGGCAATGGGATGGCGGGGAAGGCAGGGAGAGCCTTGGGTCGGGAGCTCTGTCCGGGAGCTTTCTTGAAAATCCCTGTGACTCCTAGCTATTGGCATGTTTTTAGGAATAAGAAGCATTTCTACAATGTTGAACTAACTGGAAAAAAAAAAAAAAAAAGGACAGTATTTTCTTTTTTTAAGAACATTTTTTTCCCTTCGGAGAGCACTGTGGTCAGTCAGGAGATCTTGGACAAACTGTGGGAGTTAAGTGCATGAAATGCAACACTCCATGTTATATACCAGAGGTCAGGCTCAGGGTCCCTTCAGATCTAAAGCATACATGCAATAAACGTTTCCCCAAAAAGCCCCTCCAAAACCCCCTAAGCCTTCCATTCAGCTTCTGGAAAACACGGTGCAAAGACAGAACAAGACCTGGCGGCAGAAAGTCAGCAAAGAGGACAAAAGCATTCAGAGTTTACATTCGACTTCAGTTCCTACAGCATTCACGCTCCCTGCCTAGCCAAAGCCCGGCGGGGAGGCTCAGTAAACAGCATCGCCCTGACGAAGCCCAGGACCCAGAGCCGACGCGCCGGGGGCTCGCGGAGCAGCCCGGGGCTCCCAGCTCTGCAGGCACTTGCTCCTCAGCTGACCCCAGAAGCTGCTGTATTTCACATGCTGTTCCTCCCTCATCCGAGCTGTGCTGCGAGATAGCTCATCCCGCTGGAAACTATAACTAAAAACATTGTCTAAAAACAGCTCCTCTCGCTGCGTGCCCAGAGGGGAGGAGCGGTCCCCAACGAGCACAGACAAACGGAGCTCAAATAAATAGCTGGGCTGAAAGGGACCCAGGAGGGCAGCCCAGGGCGGCGGGGCCGGGCAGTGATTTCACACCAAGAGGCAGGATCTCGGCTGGAGAAAGTGCCTGGCAATGACTTGCCTGCTTCCAGACCACGAGGCTGCATTTGCTCTAACTGCAGTCGGCTGTGCTTGGGTCAGGCACACGGCTGTGTCTTGGCACCAGGTGTTACGAGGAGCTGATTTCCACTGCAGGATTAACAGCAGGATATAGAGCACAAACTCATTGCAAAATTGTGATAAAATCAAAGCTCCATCTGTATTCAGGGTGGAACTTGGAGCTAGCAATGAATGCTGTGGGAGAGCTGACAGTTTTTTGTTATTACAAATGAAATAAGCTTTTCCTACACCTTGAAAACCAATAATTCTTTTTTCTTTAAGGGTTATATATACATATATATATATATAATACAGACATATAGGGAGAGTTGCAAAGAATTGAAAGCATTTTAAAAACATTTAAAGCGCAGTGTTTACTATTTTCTTTAGAGGAGCTCAACTGTTCTCTGCTTGGATGCAAATGAGGCACACACTACTTCCACTCTAGGTATTTTTGGTCAGAACGAAAAGATAAATAGACAGTGTACGTCAAACGTCACACTTTCAGTCAGCTTTATCTAACTTTGGTCAAGAATTTAAAACTTTGCACAGGCTGCTAGCACATTTCAAGGCTGAACTGTAATTCTCCTCTGACAAAAATTTCTTGCTAACTGAGCCTGTCTGTGACATGGGAACCAACTAGCTAAAGCCTAAACCAAGGCTGTCAAACTAATTTCACTTATTAGTTATGAAATGGGAAAAAACAGCAAGCTTCGGTGTCACATGGAAACATGAGCATGGTGGTGACACAGCCTTTCATGCACAGTGTCAGCACTAAAAACAGCGTATGGATTATTTGGGAGGTTATAAACACCGATCTCATGATTCTATTCTGGGTTGGCCCTACGACAAAAAAAAAAAAAAAAAGGAAAAAAAAATAACCAAACCAAAACAATAACAACCACCACCAGCAGCAAAAAGCCCCAAGCAATTAGCAGCTGTGCTCTGCAGCCCTTGTGCTGGTGACAAGCGGAGCTGGGAGAAGTGTGGCCCCGCTGATCCTGCTGCCTGCAGAGCTCAGGACCCTGGCAGGGCCCCTCCGTCCTTGCTCCCCGCGGCTCGCTGTCAGGATGGGTGGGAGCCACGTGAGCCTGCTGCTGTGGGGACAGGATGATTTACACCGGGACAACTGCTGGAGTCACCCCCCCAGCCGGCTGCCCTGCGCCTGCTGCACGGAGAGCGCAGCTGCTCGCAGCTCTCGAAACACTGTACTTGGGAGCTGGCTTTTTTCTTCCCTTTTTATTTTTATTTTTGTAAGGCAAACAACCATTGCCAGGTTATCCATGCTGGTTTGCCCTCACAGGGCACAGTTCACAGACTGCTTTGCAAATAGGTGAGCCCTCCATGCAGCCCCTTCCATCCCCGGAGAGGGCATCCTGACCCCAGGACAGCGCGTGTCCCCATTTAGCCTCTTACGTCTGAGGCCAGGGCAGATGTTCAGAATGGCTCTTTCTAATCTTCAGCTTGTCAAACCTTATTAGTTGACTTTATTAAGCCTATCTATCTCCAAACATCTCTAAAGTAACGCGCGGTGTTGCTTTATCCCAAAATAGCCACTCGGTATGAGATTTTGGCAGCTGGTGCTGAGGCTGGATGAGACCCTGGAGAGCAGAGTCAAGAAGGCAGCCACAGCCCAACCTGCTCGTGCTTTCAACGTTCACGGCTCCCTCCCAGCCCCACAGGGCCCCAAACCCTCCTGTACCCCAGGAGATCTTCAGGCATCCCTTCTCCTCCGGCTATCCTGAGTTCAAAACTGGGCCCAGGCCAAAATTCTGCTTATGAACAACTTCAGGCACGGGAGAAGATCTGAACTTGGACCCAGACTGTACAACTGCAGGTGCTTTCCACCAGGATACCGCCTTAATTCCAGTTACAATAGGCCTTTTCTCTGCTGTCAGAGAGATGAGATGTCTGTCAGAAAGAGGTACAGAGCCACTGGTAATTATTAAAAGCATTTATCAGTAAATCCGGGACTGAAAACATAGTGAAGGATGGGTGGCAAATCTTTTGTGAGCCATAAAATTTCCATGAGAGAATTTTTCATTGGAAAGAGCTGGAGGAAATCATACTGTATTTTAGGTGTAATATAAATTCTTATCAGTGACTGTTTTGACATAGTTTTAACCTCTGACTAAAGTACAATTTAAAAGACATCTGGTAACTGATGATTTTGCAAAGCTAGAAGTGCATTGTATACATTCAAATGAGCTCAAAAAAAAACCAAAGGCACATCTGTTTTCATGAATCAGAAATCAGAAAAAAAAAACCAACATTCTCTGTGGCAGTGTTGCTGCCGATGCTGGTTTTGAAGTTGAAGGCAAGTAAAAAGCAGAGTAGATCTAACCTCTGAGGCTGGCGGGACGGGACGTGCAGACACCCTCCTGCCTCCCGTGCTGAGCGGTCTGACAGCAGCAGCTGGAGCTGGGCTGCAGAGAACTTCGGCCTGATCCTCTCCCAAGCCCCCTGCACCTCACCATACCAGTGTTTTAGGGTGCTGCCACTGCCCAGTGGCTACTGGCCTGGCAAACCTGGGGCACGGTATTGCTATGAGAAGACCATCACGAACACAGGCAGGTCCAGATTATCACCAAATGCCCACTGCCTGCGCTGCCCTGGTGCTGCAGAACAGCACTTTCTGTTATTCAGTTTAATTTCACTTAGATATAAGTCATGCACTATAACACAAGGAGTTGCTGTTCATCCACCAGCACAGCCCCAAGCTGCTGTATCCTCCCTGCCGGTGTGGGGCCCTGCCCACCCCTTCCCATCAGATCTAACAAGCAATGCTAGAGCAGATCCGTGTCCTGGTCCTCAGCCCTTCCTTCCTCTTCACGCCGGGCCAGCAACCAGGGCCACCTTTCCTCATCCCCAGTACCATCCTTCTCCATCAGCACACAGAATTTCTCACATCTTCTCCACACAAGAAAAGGGGTCAGATTCAACCCAGAGTCAAAAGATCCTCATTTGGCCCTGGATGCATCAAGAACATGGGTCACACAAGAGCTGGAGCAGAGCAGAGGAAATCCTGGCTGTGTAAGTAACAGGGATTTCTGCCAAGAAGGCCAGAGACTTTTTTCTGTAGTTGGCCCTTGGAGAATGCTTTCTTTGACCAAAAAAAAAAAAAAAAAAAAAGGAAAAGAAAAAGAAAATGTAAAAAAATCCATCCCTTGCAAGCTTATGAAAGCGTGGCTGTGTGCCATGGGCTTTCTAACTCCCCAGTAATGTTCCCCATCATAATTCAAATGGCTGAAACATCCTCCAAGAATCCTCACTACCTCTCTCTCCTTTTTTTTTTTTTTTTTTTTTGTTTGTTTGTTTGTTTAAAGTAAAGCCATTAGATGGCCAGAGAAGCAGCAGCCAGTGCAAAGGGTGGAAATAATCTCTGAGGAGGTTCTGGGCAGCCCCTGCACAGGAGGTCAGGTTTCTGCAGGGCCCATGTTCTCCCCCTGCACGGAGGAAAACACTGGCAGGGACAAATTCTGCCTCTGCTAGTGTGTGAGAAACGTCTGCTCCAGTCGCAGCTGAGCGAGGTGCGAGGTTCCTCTCTGCTCCCATCCCTCCCGAAGAGGATAACCATCCTCTTAAAGCTGGTTTTCAGGCAGATTCAGCTTTCCTTGGACTTCTCTTACTGACCAGAAGTTTTGCACATCTCTTATTGACCATTTTTTCCATGCTGATAGCAATGCTGCCTGAGAGCTGCCATTTCAGAGCGCTGATATGCGATGAGAAAACTTAACAACAAATGCAACCTTTTTTTTCTTCTTCACAAGAGAGACCTTTCAGCTAAGAAAAATCACATTTTCCTTTACCCAGCCATTCCACCAATCGACTAAAAACTCCACCAAATTAAAGAAACCAGGACTTAACTCCTAACCAGGCCTTGTCAGAATTACCCACAGCCCTATTCGCCAGGGCCCAGATTTCTTCTGCTGAATTTCCTGGGAATCCCATCCAGCCCTCTTCAGCACGGGAGGGCTCAGCCCTCAATTTTATGTCTGTTGCCGTTTTCCAGAGTTTGTGCTATCTGGACTCCTTCCTGCAGCCAGGCTGGCTCTGTTCCCGTGGCTGGGAATGAGCTTCCTGAGCCATCCCCTCTCTTATCACTCGTTGCTGATAATCAGCCTTAAACAAGCTCGACCTTTTGATTGATTTGAACTTTGGCCAACACAGAAACACTTGTTCTAGCAGATGAGGTCAGTCACTCAGCTGCCTGCTTTGTATAAGGGGACAGTTAATGACACAATGGTTTTAAATCATGGCATATTTCCCATCGTGAGGACAGGGGAAGAAACAAAACTCACCAGAGGCTGTCTGCTGACATTGGGCTGGGCCAGTCTTGAGTTTGGGCTCTCACCTCCTGCCTCGTGGTTACTTCTGGCATTACACCTTTCAAAATAAAAGAAACCTTCCGAATCATCTAGGAGAAGGTCTTATTTATCATCTTCCTATCCTCACCCTTGTGCCCTCCTGACCTCCTGAAGCCACCCCTGGACTGCGGAGGATGCCTCCTGCGAAGGATGGCCCAGTCACAGCTGACCTTGAGCATTTAATAACTAACAATGACAAACAAAACCTCAGGACTAAGAGAACGTTTCCACGGCATTTAAAATAGACTTGGAAGGAAAGAGATTTTATCTAAACAAATAAACATACTACTCAAGCTGTCATGGGCCAAAATTTGTAACATCATGCTATATTTCAGACTTGGAAAGAAAAAAAAAAAAACACAACTGAAAATGGAATACAAATAGCAAGCTGAAAGAAATGCAAAAACCAAACATGCAGGGAAAACCACAATGGAGTAAATCCAGATCATTTCAGCATTATAAAGGTATTTTATGCTAGTGTGAAGAGGAATTTATTATTTTATTTTCTCTGCAGGATTCAATTTAGACAAATACAAGTGCTGTCAGTGCCTCCATTGCTCTCAGTTTTATATGAAGGGGTTGAGACACACAGGCTAACGGGCACTTCTTTGAGCCCTGCAACTAACAGGAGTACTGATGGGCCATTTCTTTCCTGTCTTGCAGAATAATGCTCATGAGTCTAAAAGATATGGTAGTGTTTCTTTGTATACAGTTACTGCTGAAAAAATTACAAAAGGAAATCTTAGTTGTAAAAGGGAAATTTATATATAAACCTAAGTACTGAGAAACTTTTTTTTTGGTGATTTCCAGGTTGTGAAGCACTCACAAGAATCCTTCCTGGTGGTCATCGTGTTGTTGCTGTAAGAGACCACGGCTATGAATGTGAAGAGAGATCTCACCTCGCTAGGATATAACCAAGGGGAAAGCACCCGGATACGGCCACTTCTAAGGATGGTGTAACCACCATCTAGGTACTGGGTTGATGCATTTGCTACCAGGTGAAGCTGTTAGGGAGCCTGTAGCTTCATCCTTAGGTGCAATGAATTCTGCTTAAAGTGCATGCAAATCTGCAATAACTGACCACAGCCGACCACTTCTGAAGTACAGCCTTGAGGCTAATTTCTTACAAAAGTGTTTCAGAAACCTGTTGCTACCCTGACTGTTCAGATTTCCCATCCAAAGTAACTCTGAAGTAGCAGGCAGTGGAGCATTACAAAGGACCTGTTGTAAGCACAGCCTTCCCTGACTAACATCTCCAGCATCACTTCCCAGTGCCGGCCTCAGCCAGCCCATCTCCAGGCAGATGCCCATTCTGGTGTCACAAAGGCAGCTGTGTGACGGGGCGGTGAGGCTTGGCATTGCTCAGCTGGTGAATGGGCATTACTTGGTCAGAAGATCAGGGGCAGGGTGGGATGAGGACAGTGCGAATGGGTAGCCCAGAGCCCCCAGGGTCAGGGCTGAGCTGCAGCCGGGTGGGTGCACAGCCTGCACCTACAGAGGCGTGAGCAGAGGGCAAACCCAGGCTGTCCCTGCAGGGACTGGGGAAAGCAAACCAAGCCCGTACCGCTTTACTGCTCCCTGGGGGCTGATTTAAGAACTACTGTCACCTAGCAAAACCACGTTAACCCATTGAGTAAGACTGGTCATTTCCAGATTGCAAATGCTACATGACTTCTCATGCATTTGCAAAACCACTTACGGCCAGTACCAGAAGGCTTGTTAATCTTGGTTAACTCGCGCTGTCTCTTTAGAAGAGATCCACAGAGCCCCAGAAGTCTGCAACTAGCACACCATATCCTTTCTTTCTTGCCAACTCTAGTAAAGAATCTGGCGTTCCTTGTCCAACACGTGTAATTACTTCAGGGGAATGCGGTTAATTCTTCAGCCTGAAGGGTCTGATGGTTGGGATGCATCAGGGGTGCCTTCAGCAGACAGAACGCGGGGCTGTGCACGTCCCAGCAGCACTGTGCCACAGCATGGTGCTCTCTGCACAAGGTAACCTACAGCACCTCCAGGAGGAGCACGGCCCTGCGGTACTGGCTTTACTTGGACGCAAAAGAAGGGGGAAAGGCAGGAGAGCAAGAACACCACTTTTCAGAGCTCATCATTCAACTACACACATAAAAAAAATCCACATGAGCCAGCTGCAGGGCCCTGAAAACCTGCCAGCAGAGAGAGAAATAAATAAATAAGTAAACAAACAAACATATAAATTTAAAAACAAGCACACAGACATCTGAGTGTCTATAAATTTTACATAGCAACATTCTGTCCTTTGGATCATGTCCCCATATCCATTCAAGTTTGGAAAGTTAAATACAGCTAGCGTCTTGTAAAATATTAATTAAAGTAAGCATTATACTGGGGCCCGTGAATCATTTTACATGTGTTCAATATTTGCAAGTGTCACCATGGCGAAGAGTTGGTCTCAGCACCTAGCTACAGTGCATTAGTTATAAAGGCCTGTGAGCAACTGCTCAGCCATTGCTACTGGCTTCCCAAACTATAAACCTGTCATCTGGCCTGGGACAGCTCAGAGCTCATAAAATAAGGCTTACAAGGCAACATCGCTATTTGAAGTTAATCCATGGCTCATGTGTCAGCTCCAAGAGTTAATGTTACCAACACAAAAATATCTGCAACAGGAAAGCACTGACTGGCAAATATGAATGCTGGATGAGATAAAATAGAAGATAAGACCTCTCATAATAATCTGAGGCAATAAATTAATGGGAAGTCGTATAAAGTGTGAAAGCTTTAATGATCATAAGCACAGAGAAAGAAAACCCCGTGAGAGTTCACTAACGTCTCCTCAAGTGACTCTGTAACCCACAGTTTCAAGGCCTCACTCTGCATCGCTAGGGGAAATATCCTGCAGATTATAATTTTTGGAAAGAGATTTGCTGAATGTGCTCCTACATTCACGGAGATCTAATATCCACATACAAATATCCAACGGCCTATGAGAATGTAATGTCTTATGTCTAGCAAAAATGTCATTGGTTATATGATAGTGATATACCACACAATCCCTGCCACCTGGTAGCCAAAGCGTTTCGTACAAAGTACCCAACTTGGCAAGCTGGACACTTATATCAGTCTTTCAATATTAACTCTGTCACAAAACGAACAGTTTAAAATTGTTAAGTACAACATCTGGACCAGATGCTACCAAATGCTATTATTCTATCTGTTTGACTTCTCTTTGGCTTGTGCTGTGAGGAGGTTTTAGGTACCCTCCCTTGCTCTGTCGGGGCTGCAGTAATGAGATCAGTCCATTCCCCAGCGCTAAGCATCTGACCAGATGAATAATCCAGGCAGAGAACCTCATGCATCCCTCCTCCCCTGCTCTCAGCCCACTGATTATCTCAGATCATCAGTGTTTTGGATGACCGAATAAACAGGATTATCTTCTCCCAGTGCCCGTTAAGTCAAAACTGTATGGCGATCCTATTAGTGGATCGCAATAGTGTGAGTATATCCAAGCAGGAGATTATCTTTTGCTTGCTCTGTGGAGCTGAAAACAGTACTGGGAAATTTTTAATCTCCATGAAGGGACACTAGAGCTCACAGAAAGAAAGCCAAATTCATTATTATCCTCAATCAGCTGCCTAGCTCAAAAAAATTATCACGATTGACAAAGTCATAACCTTCTTTCATTGATATAGTAATGGATTTGGGATGCCAATGAAAAACATCTTACATGCATAGCCTCTTTCATCCAAACTGATCCCAGAATGCTTTACAAGTGCTGCATGCAAATGGCACGTGGGATTAACAGCACTTTACAGTGGCCTGTTTCTGTTCCCACTGAGGTTAGCGAGAACAGAAGTGGGACTTGCCGCTGAGTAAAATGTGAACCAGGCTGGAATGCGGCCAGGACACTGAGATCAAGACTTGCATTCATCTGAAAACTGCTGGCACAATGGGCCCTGTTGATCAGGGCTTTGGGTTTACGTCTTGTCCAAAACAATGTAGCAAGTTACAATGAGGCATAAAATAATGCCATTTTAAACATCTTGGTAATTTAGCATTATTTATTTTTCAAACAGTCCAAGATAAAAATATTGAAAGAACAAGCAAAGGAGGAAATACCCATATCTAAATTAAAATCTTCTTCAATTAACTATCTAGATTTTAACACGGAGTACTGGGGAAGCAAAGCCAGCCAGCTCCCAACACTTTTAAATAAATGCATGCAAAATAATAAATTCCTTCAAAAGAAGCTTTGAAGAGCATAATTAAGCATGAAAGTTACCATATATTAAATTATACATCTAGCAAAAAAGAGTCATTAGCCCAACAAATGGACTGTTAATGATTTCAGGTTTGCTTAAGGCTATAAGCCAATAAACCTGTGATTAACCAGCATTTCTGGGATGCTGCTGTTGAAAGCTGGCAGCCTGGTGTCACAAACCTCACCCGCAGCTTAAGAAGTGCGGAAAAAAACAAAAGCCACCAGAAATCGCACTATATTTGGTACCTAGAAACAACCCGAGTTTTGAGCAGGTGAAAGCCCTGCTTCGGGGCACCGGGAACTTCACCACAAGGCGAGACACCTGATGTCCCCTCCGTGTGCTGGGGTGTAAAACACACCCATGGGATATCCTGCTTGATGGTTTGATGGAGGAAATTTTGGTCCTTTGCTCTGAAGCACTGGGCAGAGGATTTCCAAGCCTTTGGGATTCCCTGCCCAGGTTGCTTGCCACCACCTCATGATTTCCATACTGAAACCTGCCCAGTTTCAGAATTGCCTGCTGGATCATTTCCCAATACGGAGCTTTGAAACAATGGCTAAGAGCTGGTGCAACAAAGGGAACCAAGCGTGGTAGCCAGAAGAGCCCCTTTCAAGGCAAGATAAAGTCTCCAGCGATGCATCCCAGCACAGGCCATGTCACAAATACCTCCCTGTCTATTTGGAAGTCATTGCTGGTAGTACCTGGGACACATCCCTGCTGCTCTGACCTGCTGGCAGCTGCCTCTCGCAGCCCCAGCAGCCATTTATATGGAAAGTAACACAACAGACGTGTGCTTGACAGCTTCCTCCAGACATTTCTTAGCAACTGGTAAGAAAAGGAAAAAAGCAACAACAGGCCATTTGGACAGCCAGCTCTCTCCAAGCACCCATATTTATTTCCCTCATCACAGTTTGAAAAGCTGAGGACGTGGGAACCAAAACCTGCACAAAGTGCTCCTCTCCCACAGAAGCAGAGGAAGGGACGATGGCGCCCACCCGCTGCTGTCAGGACTGCGGGATACACGAGAGCTTACGTAGGCATTACATTTGCCTGCACAGGGCAAACTGTTTGAAATTAAAGCACAAGTATGTGCACAAACCACACCTCCATATGAGCAAGCACATATTTGTCAGTGCAATTTCAGACAAGTGAAATCCTTCTTCACTGACACGAATGCAGTATGTTACTGGGTAATATTATCAGTCACATTAAAGCATTAGATGAATGAAACAAAGTCTTTCATTGGCTATGATTACTCGGTAGTTCGAAACAGAGATGGGAAGCTATCCATCATGCTGAAGGAAATAGTTGTTCATCTCTCCATCCCCCAAAAAATCATCATCTTCACCAACAGGCCCCCAACTTTGGCTTAACTGTGGGCATAGGAATATGCACAAACTCCTAAAATGTTCAAAGAAGAAATGTGCATCCACGTACCTATTGCATCTGACAGAATAGCCCAGAACCAGGGGGGCACCCCAGGGGCTGCAGGCAGCCTGGGGGCTCAGGGTATGACTTCCATCACAACAAGGATGCCCGTGCCCAGGTTTCCCAGCCTGTTCCCCTGAGCTGCTGCTCCACAGCTGCCTGGAGGGGCTTCATCATAGCTGCCTGATCTGCTGCTCTCCTCTCTCCCCTCCCTCAGTAATATCTCCTCATTGCCTTCTTCCTGGGGAGAAACGTGTAAGTGTAGAAACTGCCTCTTCACAGTGGCCCTGGGCCTCGCCAGCGCTTTGCTGTTTGCTCCCTGGAGAGCCGCTAATGGTTTGGTCTGACAAAGTTCTCACACTTAAAATAAATGGTATAAACACAGACCTCTCCAGGAAGATCTAAAAGCAAAATGAGAAATCTGTTTGATTTAAGGAAGCTCTTCCTTGAGTATTTTTTAATGCTTTTAACTAAACAGTAGTTCTGATGACTTTTTTAAAAAAAAGTAAAATGAAGAAGTATTTTCCTCCTTTAGCGTCTGCATGATTTAAGGTCCAAGATTTTTATTTCCACATAACAAAAAGAAATCGGATCCTGTTTCAGCAGACGCGATGGCAAAAACTCCCACTGACTTCAGTTACAAATAGAACAAGACCCATGTGCAAACTATGAAAGTAAGTTTTTGTGGAAACAATATCTACCAAACTCTACAGAAAGTTAAGAACTTTTCCTTTCTTTTCTGCTTTCCTTATGTTAACATTTAAGGCACAACCTCCGATGGCTTTTTTGACCTGATCTTTAAAATCTGTATAATTTTGTGTCAGATAAGTCATCCATATGGTGCCTGATTCTTCACCTAAATGCTGTTTTTTCTTATTATTCCTGCAAGAAGAACATGGCTTGATTTTGGCAGCAGTTGCATAGACTTCAGAGTAAATATAGCTGTCACTGACTCTCCCTGAGACTCAGATACTTCTGAAAATAAGCTTTTTGGCACCCACTAAGGAACATGCTGAACATCTCCTTTAGTTACATGCCCCCAAAATAAAAAGAACCTATAAAAATTCTTACAAGTAGCTATAAGAATTTGATTTGAGAGCTTATTTAACTCTCCTTGTAAATATTTGGGGATGGTCCAGCTCTCATTCCAGTGATATCAGTCAGAATATCTTCAGTGTAATCAGTGCTGGCATCACAGTATATAACTGGACAAATAAGATAATTATTAAAAATAAGAATTTAATTATTCCTTTTTAACAGCCTCATCTGCATTTGTATGCTTGTGCAACAGAGTTCATTTAAAGGGGACCTAAGTTACAATTTACACTGGATCCTGAAATCCAGCTCACACAGCTCTGCCACAGGTCTTACTATTTAAAACGAACATTCTAAATTTGTTTTGTTTTTTAACATGTTAAAAAATCTCTCCCACTAAAGTCAGTAGATTTTCCAGTGAACTCCAGCAACTTAACCCTGCAACATTTTACTATTTCTAGATTAAAGCATGAGTTTCAAAATTTGTCCTAAAGAACAAATACATGCATGAAGTTGCGATGATGTTGCAGCAAGCCTAAGAGTCGTCCTGGAATAGAAAACAATCCAAGCAACAATATTTGGCTCTGGGAAGTTTTCCCAGAAGTTCAGGAGCAGGAGCCTCTCTTCTGCTAAGGCTACAAAAAATTCTGGATCTAGGCTCCTGTGGATGGTTCCTAAGGCCATCAGGCTGTTTAATCTATTAGTTGAATATTCTGTTACGAAAAGCTTATGTTATACCTCTTCTGATTCTGTTTTGTTCCAGAGATGACCTTCTGAATGGAGCTAATCCTGAAACATTTTTTTTTTTTTTTTTTTTTTTTACCTCCTAACAGGTAGGCATGCCCATATACAAATGCAAGCAGACTGTGAGGTCTTCAACATCTATCTTCAAAGTGACTACAACAGATTAGCATTATTTCTCACTAAAAGCATCCTGGTTTGGTAAAAAAATGGTCCCAGGAGTGTTTTATTACCACAGCTGACCACAAGATGGAAGTCCTTTTCCATTAGATGTCTCCTGATTAGGAAAAGTAATAAAAAATACATCCTTTCTCCAGAGAAGTGTTTTAGAAGAAGCAGAACAGGGTATCATCCTGTCAGCAGCTTGTCTGGGAGGCCTCATCCATTTCTTGTTCTTTCTCCATCCAGGAAAATAATTAGGAGAGACTTCCAAAATGATGGGGAAGCTGCTGGGTCTCCCACTTTGCAGCCTTATCCGTTTGGCAGCAGGGTGCTGGGTCACCCTGCTTTCCTCCCTTGCCTCAGGACAAGCGCAGCTCTGCAAGAGGGATTTTATCAGTACATGGTAGAGAAATTGATAAGATCCTTTCTTCTAGGTGGGTAGCCAAGGTGTAATCAATTTCATTTAACTAGCGGAAGTTTAATTTAAAACCAAAGCCTTTTCCTGAGAAGTTTTCAATTTTTTTTCCAAGAAAGGTAGTCTGACTCAGAAATGATCCTGAAAGAAATCCCTAGTCAGCTCCACTCGATACCCCAGTAGCTTAGATACACCAAGCAGAGTAAAGCTTTGTCAACATGTGTTCATTGTTTCATTTGGAAGCATGAAGTATAAAGTAAACTCTTTCTTCATACCATACCATTACTTTTTTTTTTTAAGAGCTAAAAAGCCCTCCGAGGAGTGATTCCAGCCACCCAAAGCCTGCGATGGCAGAGTTCAGGGGGTTCAGCAGGATTTTGCCTAAACTGCTGCACTGTACCCTACACAAAACCACTGGTCTGGGATCTAAATGCTAAATGTCATTTATTTTTGTTGTTGCTTATTTACAAAAATATGCAGAGCCTCGCCGTGGAATGCCACCGGGCATAAACAGAACTAAAAGGCCATTGCTGTCCCAAGGGGCAGCAGAAACAGGGGCGAGGCAGGACGGCGGGTGGGAGATGTGTCCCCTTCCCACCTCCAAGACGGCACAAGATGCGATATGTCCTGCTGCCCAGGAGGGAGGGCTGCCCGTGTCACTGCTGAGACCTTCGCTCGCCCTGCCACTGCATCTGGCCCAGCTCACCAAAGCTTGCTTTTTAACAAACTACTACTATGAAATAAGTGAAAGAACAGCTT
The DNA here is from genome assembly GCF_009769625.2 of Cygnus olor. Lineage (NCBI taxonomy): Eukaryota > Metazoa > Chordata > Aves > Anseriformes > Anatidae > Cygnus > Cygnus olor. The sequence continues at coordinate 10,364,974 of NC_049184.1, forward strand.
CTCTGTTTTTAATTACCTGATCAAATTTACCACTCTAAATCTAATTGAGACGGCAAGTAGGGAACTACATTTAAAGACAGACGAGACGTTTGCATCTGTTTTGCTGATTATAGTAGTTGCACATTTTACTTTAAACATCAATGGGTTGCAACTGCTATTCAAATGATATGGAAATTGCTACTTTATACTGAAATTTCCCTTAAGCAACAAAGGAAAGGATTAGCGCATGGCTCTGGTTTTTCTTTTCTCTTCTTCTTTTGAATTTAATAAAACACTGTGGCAGTGGAAAACTCTTTGATGGCTCATAAACAACACCTGTATCTTTTAATATTTTATTATACCAAGTTACAGAATATTTGAATCCTTTTGTGTAACTATTACGATAGCAATTTTTAATTAAAATAACCTTCTATATCTGAAACACTGAATTCATTTTCACGAGTCTACTGCAAAAATGCACATACACAGGCTACATGGATACTTATGCAAGGGAATTAAGTTTCGTAGAAGCAATTTATAATTACTATAAATATTTCAGGTTTAGGTGAAGTTAATCAACTGGATGCCTGCATGGGGCCTGTCTAGTTCACACAAACTCAAGAAGCATGTCTCATGTGGTCAGTGCTACCCGAGACTCAATCCAACATGTTTCCAGCAGCATATAGCAGCGTCAGTGCAAATAAGAATCACACCAGTCTAACCACAGCATGAACTTCTCTCACTGCAGCTCGCGTAAGTAAAATCAGTTGTGTCCCAGCTGTTTGCAGGACTAATTGTTTATTCCCTGTCCAGCTCAGTGCCCTTTTATACAATCCTAAAAATGGCAAATTTTTAGTGAATTACACTGGTTAACTTCACTCCAGGTAGTAAATATAAATGATGCAAGGGATATATAAAGATTGATTTATTAATCTCCCCTCAAATTGACTACTTTTACAGAAGACTAATTAAAAACACTTTACAGATGTTTTGAATATTACTGCAAGTTGCTGACATGGTAGAGAAACATGAGCAAATGCATATCACTGTCAGCTTATGTGCCTTATAGGTACCTACCAAGGGAGAGTTTCAAGACGACCATTGGTCTTTCCACTGACTCCATTGTTACAGAATCTTCTTTATTCATACCATGTACCATAATCTGAATGTGTCCTCTCATCACAGTTATCCAGAATCTGCTGAGGAAAACAGAAGTGCATTACTAACAAAATGTTTTTAAATAGTCCCATGCAGAAACATTGATAGAATTAAACTGTAAAACGATCTGTCTAAAGAGTGACTCACAACATTTCTTTTTTGATGGTGAAACTTTGATGTTTCAGGGTGCTAGGTTGGTGGGAAACTGTCAAGTCTTCACCAAATCAGTTTCCTATTCTTGAAATTAGTTAATTTAAACACTAAAGCACTGAAGTCAATCACTGCATTCTCACATTCCTTAAGCTTCTAGACAGACCTGGTGAGAGCCTTTCAATTCTTCATACACAGGTTCGAAGACAAATGCAAAAGGAATGATTAAACAAAGTAACTCCTTTTTCCCAGTAAAAGGTTTCAGTAAATCACCCACGATATACAGCAACGCTAGTCTGGGACTGCCTACATTATGCAGGGACACAAATTCTGCTCTTACTCACACACCTCTGCAGTCCCACTGCCTTCAGCGGACTTTTTCTCTCAAAAATAAAAGGGCAACATTACTTTAAAACATTTGCATCGCATTCATTGTACTGAAACCAACACAACAGGGCAGGCCACAATATATTCATGCAAGAGCTCTGATAACCATACTTGCACTTTTGGTTTTGTTAGTCACACATGAATATTTATGCACATTTCCATGATATGTCCCCTGGTTTGCATAGGGCACAGGTTGTCAGCAGCTGAAAGCCATTAGCATCTGACAGCTGCTAAAATAGCTTGTTTGAAACAAATAGGTGGTCCCGTCCATTGTCTAGCAGGCAGGTGATTAAGGCATCATTATGAGCTGCATCTTCTTTGGCAGCTGCCCGGACAAGGAAGCCCCTTCTTGCACTGCTCAGACCTGCCTGGTGGAGGGGAGATTTAATTATCGTCACTACATAATGGGCAGTTTGTAGGAGCCCGAGACCTGACAGAAACAGATAGTGGGCAAACACAGGACAGCTCGCAGCCGATGAAGTAATTACAATCCAAATAAGAGTGCGTGAGCTGACAGGGAGCAGCAGATGTTGCTGTCCATCAGCATCTCCATATAAAACATATGTTCAAATGTTATTTGAAAAAAAAAAAAAAAAAAAGGGCAGCAGAACATTATTTGCATTATTTGCAGAGCTACAGGATACTGGTGTGGGGGGGAAGCTCAGGGAAGAGGCAGATTCTCACAGGGAAAACCCAGGGGATCTCTGGGGAGCAGAGAGGTGGAAGACATGGAGTGCACGGGGCAGGAGGGACGGGTGCTGGGAGGGAGCAGGAGGAAGACACTGCCTCACCTTCAACCTGCCGATCTCCTCCCCTCCCAACCCACTTCATGGATCTGATCCTTAGGTACGGAGAGTGCGAATGCACTGAAGAATTGTAATTGTGCTTGGAGGAAGAGAGAAAGAGAGGGGTGAACCTGCGTGTTGGGCAGACAGGGCTGAGGACTTTCCACCTCGAGTGGGCAGCCAGGGAAAGGTGGTCAAGGTCCCACTCACATTTACCCTCCCCATGTGGAAAAGGTTGCATGCACAACAAGTACAAAGTGCTGCCCAGTATCTGCCCAAGTACTTCTGCTTCTCAAAAACAAAATAAAAGCATTTAGTGGGCAGGGACAAAACGGGGTGCTCAAATACAACAGAAGAGGTGCAATGCAAGTGAACCCTTCTGAGATGCTAGAAATGCTTGCCTCCATACCACACTAATAAACACAACTATTCCACTCAAGGCTATTTCATAAATTATTTTAAAAAATAAAAATATGCAAAAGCAGGAAATGCCAACATGTGCACGTTACTTCCTTTTTAACCATTTTCTTGGCAACCCCCCATCTGTTTTACCTCAGATTTTCTTCCTGAAGAGAATTAATCTTAATAAGCTTAAAATTTAAAGAATTTCTGAAATGACTGTACCTACCACAGTATCACCTTCTAGACTTGTGATGCTGTCACTGTCACCACCTTCCATATTTCCAGCATTCTTTTTCTTCAAAATCTGCACGAATAATTACCGTTGTAAACACATTTATGCAAGTTTTCAGAAAAGAAAAAAAGCCAGACTCAACAGCAACATGAATTTGGTTTGTAAATTGCCATGCAGCACTGTCACATTATAAACAACTACGTACATGTACAGCTTCACTGCCTTTGATGCAAAGCCAGAATCAGACCTTCTCAACATTTTCTCATTGAGGCTAAATTACAAAACAAACCACGCATGCTAGAGCGCAATGGCTTTGATGGGAATGGTGTCCAGGTGTGTTTCCTTTTGTAATACTGATATAGTCTTTCAAATATTGCAGCATTTTCTCTGGAGACAAGCAAAAGTCTCAGAATCAGAGCTATGCTAATAGAAACATCATTCTTAGATAATTTCCACGTGAAGAGAGAATCGGATCTTCTCATTTTGTCTGGGCTTACCAGAAAGGCTATCAGAAAAGTTGAGTATGTATTACATATTTTGGAGCTAGTTTTTGATTTCATTTCGCCCTTTCGCAGTGTGTAGCTCCTCTGAGAAAGAACAGTCCCTGGGGACAAGGCAGCCTGATCCTAACTCCAGCCCACAGAGCAACCTGCCCTCGCTCATCCTGCCTGCTTCTGGACTTGGGTATTTGCAGCATCGGAGGGACAAGGGCTGGACGGGAAGGCAGCTGCAGCAGTTACTCTGTAAGCCCTGAGCTCTTTTTCCTTAGGCCGTTGGTTATCGGGGCAGGCAGAGGGAAGGGGGAAGCTGCTGAGGGCTGCACGTCTGCCTCCTCAATTCAACTTCTTTTCAGCACGCAGGGAATCGGGTCTTGACCTCACAGCAAATTTTTTCCCACGTGCTGTGCACAGTTACTATTATAAGCACAATCATGGTGAATGTTTGTGCAAATGACAAGCTACAAATCTTCTCGATACTTTATAGATCTTCGTGACTATTTGTATTTCATTTGTATTTTTTGGAAATGGTGAGCTTGGAAATATGCCCCACTTTTCTGGAAGTGTGTGCACAACACGGCTCTAATTTACAAACCTTGAAGTTAATAAGAACAGCAAACATTTGTGCCTAAAATCATCAGGGAAGGAATGACCTCCATTATCCAGTCCCAGGGCTCACAAAATGTTCACTGCTGCATGTTTGCACAGTGTATTTTTAAAACATGGACTGTTTAAAATATACACAATTAATATTAACAAAGACCTGTAGTTCTCAGAGTGAGTAGCTGGAGCAAGCACTGCCTCCTGTCTGATGTGCAATGACCTTTGGAAATATTTTTAGGCACTGTCCCATAAGCAATATGTCTTGCACAAATTACTTCTGCCCAGATATAAACCAGCATTAACCAAGAGAGCAACATGGGATGAATTTGTGTTTTCTAAAACTGGGGGGAAAAGAAAGTTACCAAGGTTTATAAGAGGATTTATAAACTGCATAATTTTCTCTCTTGTTTAATCCTAACACATACAGAGACCATGTGCCATGGATAAGGACATTCATAACAGACTGAAGTGTTATATGATTCCCCCATTTTTGAGTGAAGGATGGAGACTAAAGTAATTAGCTTCCTGTAAGAAACAGAACGGCTAGACCTTAATACAATCCATTATATATTCAATTATGAGTGTTTGTGTTTTCCAGTAAGGAGAAAGATAAATTTCAGTAATGACTAAAAGCTTTGAAACTTCACAGAATTAATCTAAAAGTTAAAGTTAGAGAAAACTTATGTGGAGTAATACATTCTGTGTCTTGGAAGTGATCGCTTCTCCTAGCCACAGGAGAAGCCAAAGTGCATGGTGTGCCTGGGTATGCAATTGGCTCATACAGTTGCACATCACTACATATTGATGATAAAAAGTCAAGGAAATGACATGAAGGACTAGGAAAAACTAAGTGAAATAAATAAAATAGAAACTATAAGGCTGGGCACTTTCACACCTCATTTTTTTTGGTCCAAGTTGTAAAGGGAATGTAGAAACAAAGGAAATGCAGATTCAGATAACTTAGAACCAGCAAACAAAGTCAAAACGTACTTCCAAACACTTTCTATGATCTATTCTGTGAAAAAGCGCACAGAAAGTACTATTTGACTAACAACTGGCATGATTCATCAGACGTAGGAGGAGCCTCCAAACACACCAACCTGCTTCCAGCCCCAGGCAGCAGCAGATCTGAAGAGAGGAGTACTACGAGCAAGGTAAACATGACGTGAGCAGACCCAGAATACCCTCTTGGGTTACACAGTCTCTTCAGGGACTTCCTGAGCCAGAGGAATGATTTAAACCCACACTAATTTAGCGACAATGCAGCTGCAGCAGTCAACATCATCCCTAAAAATTAAGGTAGCAGAAAGATTTGGTACAGCCGTTAAATATACACATACACAATCACCATGTATGTAATGGGTATAATCTGTATTCAAAGATTTTGAATGTACAAAAATTGTTATATGAAAAACAAAATAAAACTCCCAAACCCTGCACATAAAAACACAGCAGGTATTTTAAAAATATGAGGTATTGTTTCTAATCCATAGATTTTTTTCATGAGTGTAAACCTGTGAAAAAAATGGAATCAGCTCTCCCTGTTTTAGCTGCAAACAAAACAAATGTCTGTGGTTACCTCACAGACAAAAGCTAATGCAATTGTGTTCTGTCATTCTGTAGCAAATGAAGAGCTACCAGGAAGCTTTTTATCAAATGGATCACACCACAAACCAAACCTTTGTGAAAATTCAGAGAGGAGATGTAAGATTAAGGACTTGTAGCTTTCCACTTACAGTTAAGAAAGAAGGCACATGTGAGAGAATAATCATCAGTATCCAAAAGATGAACAGAGTTCCAAATTGCTTTTTTTTTTATTGTCCCAAAATTCCTTAAAGAAAAAAAATACAGAAATAAAACTCAATGTAGAAATACTTATGATGCAGGAAGAGACCAGGGTATGATTGCACAAAGGATGACCCGCTTTAGGTGATGCTGCCAGACAATTTCCTTCCCTGTTACATCACCATTAGGTTCCTTGTTAAGCCCGTTTCTTTAAAAGTCACCCACAAAGGGCCAGTGGCATCAAAATGCCATATTCAGAAGAGGTTTTGTTACTGAGCACACAGTCCAGGCTCTGCAGCTGTTTAAAAGGCATGCAGAGCAGTCTGGAGTGTCAGGGGTGGAAGTGAGTGCTGCTTTCAGAGTTATCATCTCTTGAAGCTACAAGGCAAGTAATTTTAACATATGGGTGGAGACAGTCAAAGACCTACCAGTTATTAACATTTGCTTTTCCAGCTGCCTTGGACATGGACCTTTTTTTTTTTTTTTTTTTTTTTTTTTTTTTTACAGAGTGCTGCAGTTCTTCTTTGTCTGACCTGCCTGGTCCACTCTGCAGCTTCCTATGGTCAACCCCGAAACTCTGCTGGATGTAAAAGAGTGAGTCCTGTCCTGGCAGAAGAGCCAGAGTCCCAAGGCACTAGCTCTTACCGGATTTCATCAATATCACATGCATTTCCAGTAAAAATCTCGATAAATATAATCAACTTGATAAGTGTTTGTTTTTCCTTTCCTTATGAACTATTTGAGCCATGCTGGTATGTTCATTCCAAATTCTGCTGCAATCACCTGTTTTACTACATCTGTTGTTGAGAAGGATGGACAACAAGCTAAATAGTCTAATGGACAGCAAACTCTAAAGAAAGAAAAATATAAATTTTGCATTAAATCATATTGAAAGGTACAGTCCGTGTCATACTTTCTGTTTAAGACTTTGAGATTAAACTCTTCTGGTGTAATGGTGCCACCAGCAGATAATAGTTAGAACTGGTTTTAGCTGAAAAACAGATGAGAGATATTTCTCTGTGTAGGCTATTTAAACTTCCAAAACCATACTCTTTAATTTCTTAAAATAATATTTTGGCAACGACATGGAGGTGAAAAAACTTCAAAATGTGATCTATCAGTAGGTAAAAATTTGGCTAGATACTTTCCTGTACAACTCTTTTTTGTTTCTCTATGATTTATAAAGATACAGAATTGTTTGTGACCGTGTGGGGTACACAAAGCAAGACCTCTGTAAACAGCTCCTCAAATACATTTGCAAGAACCATCTGCATGCAAGTCATCCTACATCTAGTTCATAAAGTTCTTTAAAGGGAACAAGGAAACATTAGAACAGAAGGTAATTCTTTTTGCCTCAAAAAGGTCCCAATATTTTGTTCACCGTGACAAAGATTTCATGAGAAAAACATGCTGCTCTTTCAGCCTACAGCTTGGGGCAGATCTACAGCTTTTTCTCCCTTAAACTTCTCTAGACAGTAAGTCAGTCTTCCACTGCATCACCTCCAAAACCACGATAATAATAATAATGAATAATACAAAAGCAATAATGCTTCCCTTATTTCACAGTGGTATTTTTTGTTTTGTTTTCTCTTTTTTCATTTTTTTTTTCTTTCCTGTAATGAAAAGTATGTAAATGATTATGAGCTACTCAGACACTGCAGTAAAGGACCTTCAAAATGCCTTGGTATGAATTTGTCCTGGCTTTCTTCAAATATAATTAGTTACACTGAGAAGAAAAAAATCCATACCATGAAAATTTTATACAAGGAACTGAGATTTAGATCACAGTTACAGCAATGTAACTCAACTTTCCTGAGAAGAGTTCCTCCTGATTGAAATCTTGGTAATTAAAGTACCAAGTCAGTTATCAGGAAAATAACTGAAAGCAAGACTTCCATCAGCTGACGTACAGGTTTTGAATATAGTAAGGCGTCTAGGAATTACATCCATTCTGCAATCCTTTATGGCCATGGCCTCTCACTGACATTATCTGAAGTGTGATGTGGCTGATGTGGAGCACCTCAGACAACCCCGCGGGGCTCTCATGACATAAACCCTCAGCCCAAAGTCACTGTCACCCGTTGTACATTCACACTACTGCACCTGCATATTTTATGTCACAGACAAAAGGTCAAAAGCTTGCCAGCAGGCTGCCTGGCTTCACAGCCACACAATGCGCTGAGAAAAACAACTCCAAGGAGCTGCTTGCTGTAATTTCCTGCAATTCAAGACTATTTTTTAAAACTTTTGCTGCCAAACCCCCAGCTGACTGTCACACTTACCGAATTTTATCGTCAGAACATTGTAATTTATTAGAGATCAAATCCAACTGGTTATTTGACTGTCTTGGTTTTAAATACCACTCAGCCCTTTTAGCTGCTCTGAATCCTTAGGGCTCTCTATAATTAATGTTCCTTTAGCAGAGGCAGTAAGGAGATGGTGTGTGCACAGCCCGTGTTAACCCTTTGCTGAGACCACTGCAAAACCACACTGAGGGCTGTGTTTTAAAAAGGGGTTGAACAAAATGATCCACAGAACTGTTTCTACTTCTGACATTTGAAAATTACCCTTTTATACCAGTGGGCTGAGCATAGCCCCTAACTACCTAAGAGAAACTCCCAGCCACCTCCACTCCCCGAACAACAGAAGGGTTTCGCCCAGCCTCATGCACATCTGCCACCTCTAACAGCTGTCAGGAGTCCCCAAAATTGAGCTCTGATAAGCTTTTACTTGTAACATCAAGCAGCACATTAAAAAGCACCAGAATCTCCTTGAAAAGCAAAGATAAGGTTGCTGCTATTCTCTAGAAATTCTCCTTTGTTTTCAGCACAGGTAAGTGATCGAGCCAGCTTCTGTAGACACCTGAACACGCTTGAGCTGGCATCACGAATGAGGCCCTGCATCCCCAACAGCTGCAGCACCTTCTTGTTCTACAACCTACTCTGCAACCTCACTCTTCCCCACCTTCCTCATAGGTGACCAAGAATGAATACAAAAATATTTCTGAGTAAATACCGAATTTTATTCCTACATCAGAAGATAATCTCCACTGCTCTTTAAGTCAGTATTATCTGAGCCCAGAGAGGTCAAATACCAAATATTTGGCAAGAAGTAAAAACCTTCACACAACAAAAGCCCAAGGAGCGAACACATTTTCCTTTAAATGTTAACATCTTATCATCAGCTATCATCAACCTTCTTTTTTGGCTATATGAACTTTGCTATTAGTAGAAAAAAAAAAACAGTCTAGCATAGGACAACAGCTACGGTCTACTCTTGGCAATAAATATTTACATCGGTGAGTTTTGCATAGCTGAGGGGTTCAAACTTGATCTCAGAACATTCCAATAATCTGTCGTGAAATAAAATTGCAGCAAAATTACTATACTCAATATCTATTTATTAAGAATTGTTACTGCAATTGGAGTCCTGAAGGGGCTGTCCTAAGAAAGCTTTCTCCTTTCTGGGCAAACTATTTAGGGCAGTATCCTTGACTGAACTTCCAGCGTTCTAGCTAATTTGACCATGTATGCCTTCTACCCTAGGCACTCTCAGCAAAAATAGCTGCCAGAGCTCCTATACAGCAGCTGTTTCAAGAAGGCAGTCTTCAATTTTTGCAATTCTTCTATACTATTTCAAGAAGATTTTTTTCCAAGCCTCTCACATAGCTTTTAGTAATGGCAGATATGTTTTGTGTAAGTCTGTTAATTCCCCAAGTACAAGAGCTTCGGGGAGACTTTCAAGTGTATATTTGAATCAGAGACACTGAAAGAATTATAATTAAACATCAAGATACATGGTGGGCTTAAAGTACTGCTACACATTTTGCTGAATGACTGGCAAAAGGCGTAAACTAAAACATAATAATATCAACCTCTTTGTCTGTTTTTGAACTACCAGAAAAAACATACAATTCTGTTCTGAACTACACTTTTATAATTTCAAAGGAATTTCTGCCAAAGTAAGCAGGAAATCATTGGATTTAACAGCTTGTATGCATAATCTACTGCACTAAATGAGTCCGAAACCTATAAACAATTTGTAGTAATATATAAAAAAGTTGGCACAATTTTTCTTGTGACTGTGTTACTACCTACTGAGCTCATAACAGTAGACAGGATTAAATTTATGTTTCCATAGGTGTTATATGATGTAAACCACTGTCTCTCTGATACTGCAGCCTTTATCAGTTTGAGAAGTCTCGTAGCAATTTAACTGAACAACAACAAAAAAAAGAAATCTTACTAAATAAATTGCAGTACAAGAGCAAAGTTTTATTATTATTATAATACCTATACGGACAAGTACTTTAGAGTAAGGTACTTGTCTTTCCTACCACAATTCCTTGGAGTCTGAGCAGAAAAAAACATGAAGGGGAAAATAACAGTAGATTAAAAAAAAATCTAAGGCAGTTTTCAGAAAACTGTACTCTGCCCTGGTCTTTGTATAACTGTCAGTAGGAAACAGGCCTCGACATGCAAACAATCCCCCAAGTGCATCAGAGAGGAACAAGTCTTTGTTTAAAGCAGTGCCAGGTTACCCCTGCACTTCTTTATTCTGTCGGCTTCTGGTAACCATAGAAAACTGATACATGAAGCACACTGGCTGCACGCTGAATGTACACGACTGTTAATCAACACGATTGGACGTAACGGTGAGTACTTACCTTCCTTACTAATGGCTGGTTAATAGGAATCTGTATGTAGCTTTTTTAGACCACGAACACTAACTTTTTTCAAAAACAAACATTTTGCTTCCTATCCCTTGGACATCTGGTTAAAGAAGAAAAAAAAAAAGGAAAAGAAATTCCCCTATTATCAAAGAAACACTCTATTAAAATAGGGATTGTATATGAATATATGCTTGGAACAGACAGTTAACTAAAAAAGCCTATGCTGAAAAGAACAGACCACTGTCAGTGATCAATACTATTTACAATTTCATTGTAAGTGCAAGCCATAAAAAAAAGTCATATACAAAAGAGTCATATTCAACAGCAAAAGACATCCCTAGCTGCCAGGCATTATTGTAAATGTGAGTAAATACATATATGTATGCCAAGTTGGTTCTGATTCCCAGGCTAGCTGTATGTCCCTGAGAGCATGGCTTAGAAGAGACCAAGTTTCATCACTTCCTCACTGCATTGCGAATGATCTCTGTATCATGCAGCACAAGGATTTTTGTAAGCTAGTTATTTATTAAGCAAGAGTACTCGTATTCAGGCAAGATATATTTTCTCAAGTTAGAGTAATTTAAACAAGCATTTTCAGTTTCTTAAACATAGCATCTGGCCATGAATCTATTTCTTTCAAGGTATCCACAGGACTTCAACCGGTTTCATAAGAAGAACCATTCAGCAATCTGAATCCTGCAAAGTAAAGATTAATCTTTGATCAATAATTTCAGGGGAAATTATACCAAGCAGCTTTGTCTGAATTTGAGAACAGTGGCTGTTCTCAAATTCAGGCTTGGTTTTGTGCCAAATTCAGTCCCAAACAGGCTGGAGCCCCTAAGATTTTGTTCAGCTGGAAACACCGCCGTGTACCCCCCAGCAGCCCTGGGGCATGCTGCTTGCACAGGCTCGGGGTTCCTCCTTCGGATGGGTAACATAGACACTGGTGCTCCTGAAAGTTACATTTCTCTTTTAATGCATTGCCAGACACATGAATACCTTTGAAATGACTTGTGTACTTTCTAGGAGATCACTTTCTTCTCAATTACAAGTTTCAGACGCTAGGGCCACAACATCTAAAATTCCTAGCCAGCTGTTATGAGACTCATTTTTAAGTTGTAGCTCACGATTGTTAATCATGCATTAAACATCAGCAATTAATATGCATAAACAATGTATGTGCTTATGTCGCTTCTCATTTCCCAATATGGATTTTCATACTAATGCTTTAACATTGCTGATTTCTGCATCTTGGGAAGGCATGGATTAAATATCTGATTTTTGTGGCAGTGACATTTTGTGTCCTGTCTATAACCGTTCACTCCCCACTGGAAAAGCTTTTTATATTAAATTGCAAGGAAGTCACTGAACAAAGTCAAGAAAATAGAATCAACCATTGTAAGGAAAAGATGCACCTTCAAGTTACTATGAATGATGTATATTTGCTGATTTATGCTGATTAATGTTATTTGCTGTGAAAAAACTACAGTTACTGTGTTCATCAAAGGATTTGACACTAAGCAGTATTTTTCTGTCTAAATCACAACTATTTGTCTGTCTCAGAATGGGACTATTTGCTAGCCACCTGCCAACAGAAGAAAACATGATTAACTTAAAAAGTTAAGAGAATTTTCCTCATTTATATCTCATGAAGGAACTTTCCTGATTTAAGGCATAGGATGGAGCTCACTGTCAAGTATCTATATACAAACAGAATCACTACGTAATGCTCTACGATAGGAGCTGCATCCTCAGGGTACAATTACAGCAATTATCTGGATGGATCTTCTCATCAGTAACCTTTGACTCATCTCCTACAAACTGTCAGTCTTCATCATCAAATGGGGAAAGCAACGTATTGTTTCTATTCAGTCATCTGCTTCTGAGAAAGAGAAAACTCCGCTATTAGGACAGCCTGCCTGCCCATATATATGACCTCCTGTAGCTAGCCTGCATCTGCCAGACGGAGTGGCAAGCCGCAGAATAACAGTAGTTCTCTCCTATGCTGTTCTTCTGTCAAGACAAAACCAGGAGGCACTTGCACAGACTTCTGCATTTCTCTCAGGAATCTCTAGACAAGCAGAAACAACCTTTTTGTATGCAAAGCACAGATGCATTGCCCAAACCTAAAAAAGTGCTGAATATCTCAGTCCTCCATGGGATTTGTTGGTTATCCATTATTTCTGGGACATAGCCCCAGTAGGAAGAGACGACTGTCTCAGATCCCATCTAACTGTGATGAATTCACTAAACTAAAAGGATTTACTATAAACTTGCACCTATGCAAAAATGGAGCATAGTCTTACGTTAACACTATTATCACATTTATTATCACACAATTGGTGCTGAAATAAAACTTCTGCAAAAGTTTTGTTGGAGGGCATGGCCTGGAGGATACAGCCTCTTTTAAATTAAGCAATTTTAATTCAGAGTCAGCAATGCTAAGTGATGTAGGGATACATAACTCAGTTCCAAAAGAACATTTAATATAGGATGGCAAAGTAACTACTGCAAACATTTTTATAACTTTCATTTTATAGTGAAACAACTGATAAATTACTGTAACAGAACAATGGAGAATCACCTCGGCCTTAAGGGAAGGATAGCTTAACATAAAATTCTTCCAGAAAAAGGATAGCAGTTCTAAGGCTTAATTACTATCACCATTAGCTGTTACCTACCATTTGATTAGCTGGTAATAAAAGCAAGGCTCTTTCTTATCAAAGCAAACAGCGAGGTCACTTCGCATTCTTCCCATTAGCTGTGAATGTTGCTGTGTGGGCAGGGCAGGGATAGAACTAGTAATAGGCAGAACCTGAAAACAAACAAACAAACAAAAATGCTAAAAATAGGCAAAATCATTTACAGAGGTAACTCAAACAGTCAACTACCACAGGAGAAAGAAGCTAAATTCGTCATTGTCAAATGCCCATTCAAAATGAAAACAGACTGAAGCAAAACTGTCAGAAAATTCTTTACCATTTTGTAATGATCACACAGACCCATAACACTAGACAGAGTCCAAATGTTTCAGTGACTAACTTCAAACAATAGCTGGGCTGTTTAAAAGCACAACAACAGGGAATGATGTTTGCCGGAAGGCATACTGAATTAATGTAAATTGCTTTCAAATGCGTATTCGGTTTCTCAAACAAACAAAAAATAGATATTGAACTGGGCAAGTGGAAGTTACTGTTAGAGCCACATAACATCTGGTCACCCGTACCTCAGTTGTCCATCAGTAAGCACACAGAGGCAGCTAATATTCAGTGTGAAAGACAACAAAAGGCGTGTCTACTTGTGTCTAACGAAAGATTACTCACTTTACTCTTCCTACTTTAGAAAGGTCTTAAGACTATTGAGTCTGCGTCTTTATGAGCCTTCCCAATTACCACCTGACTGAACTCTGTACGTATTTCCTCCCAGTGAGGTACTTTACTACCAGTCACATCCATGGCCTTTAGTCATGCTGCCACAGTGCCTTTATATCAGCCTAAGCACTGACCTTTAAGAAGCTATAAATGTTATTTCAATTTTAATTCTCTGAGTTTAATGTCTCTGGAAGTGATTAACAGCACTGGCTTAATGTCATTAGGTCCTTGCACATTTGCTCACCACCTTCTGCTAATGTAACTTAATCATTACATGCTGCAACACCCCTGAGTTTCTATTTCTAGTTCAGTGAGATTATTAAACTGCTAATAAGCAGCAACATACTGCATCATCAGTGGGTTTCATTGCTCCTAAAGGCAAAATAATTAAGCCAGAGATTAATTTTGTTCTATTCTTCCTCATCTGTACAATGGAGACCCCATAGTTACTGTTGTGAGAAACAGCTAGGCTTTTTCACAACAACAAAAATTAATTTCCTGTCTGTTAAGTTTCTGTCGCATCAGTAACAGTAGATCTTCACAATTTCCTCATTAAAGTATGGGTGAACAATCCTACCCAGTGAGAAGAGTACTGCAATTGAAGGCATCTGGTTTCAGTTTCCAGATGCTAGCCTCTTAGGTGGCTTTGGGGGAGTCACCAATGCCCTCTATGTACCTTGGATATTTCTGTAAATTATGGAAAGATTTACCAATAACAAATGCTGTGCTGTAGCTAGCTGTTAATATTTTTGGTGAAACAACAGAAAAACAACAAAGAAAACAACAAAGATAAAGCAGGAAAAAAAAAAAAGGAAAGAAAGGGAAAAAGAGGAAATAAAATATTATCAGACCTTCTTTCAGCAAGGGTAAAAAGCCCACATTGAAATCAGTTTTCCAAAATCAGATTGCACAGTATCTAACCTAGCCAGTCATTTTGGCTATATCTTGTCCAACTACCTCAGTACAGCCCAGAGACAAATCCAGCGTCTTACACTCTGGCTGTAGTCTGAAGGGTGCCAGCTGACCCTCCAAGCAAGCAGGATCACCAAGCTAATGTGGAAAGATGGGGGAATCTGCCTCAAAGTACCTGAAAAATATACTAACTTTGCATTAGGGGGAAAAAGGGGTGGGAAGAAGGTGTACTTACACTTTGGGACAGGGAACTCTCACTGTTGCTTTAGCAGCAGAGTGACTTTGCTACTACGAGGCAGGTGTGCACACTCCGTCCTTTTTCCTGGCATTGGTGGCTGCACTTTGTGGTGGTACTAGAATTTATTAGTCTACAAAGAGAAAAAGCTAGCAAGAACACTTTCTGTTTAGCCGTGACATGTGTAAAATGATTAGCAAGACACCACATTAAGTCAATTAGCAAGACACCTTATTAAGTCAAAGTACGACAAAATAATAATAATAATAATAAAATAAAAATCAAAGCATCTTTGACATGTATCATTTGTTTCTGCTGGCTGGGTAGCTGTGAACCTGCACTGCCATCTACAGGAAGCACCTCCTCTTCCTCCACCCAGCACAGCTGAACCCTACCGTGAAAGCAGGCATCCCAAGTCACAGCCCCACTCCCTCCTCACTTCCTTGGCAGATTCTAGGTTTTAGTACAATTCTTCACAATTTCGGGAGACAATTACATTCGAGTGGATATATCAAAATGTGCTTGCTTTTGCAGCAGTATATGCACAAATTAATATTTGAGTTACTGTGCTCCAAGGTCTCAGATATATTATGGAGCCTAATTAGTAAAAATGTACCCGGTGCAGTATTTTTACTCTCTCTGCTTTTATCTGCTGGGCATGGTATGTTTCATATGCCCTGCAGAAACGGTACTTTTCTTCTTACATTAACTATTTAATGCATAGACAATTTTTACTTGCAGAGGATACTCAGAATGCATGCTTCCATTTAAGCAGAAATCATCTTTTTCATATAACTGAATTATCTGAGGACACTGTTAGAGGCAACTACAGAATTCTTCAATATTATCTATTTCATGATTCTTCCATAATTAGTAACTTTTAGTATTTTTAAATTGGCACCTGTTTTGCGTTTGCGGAAAGGATATTTAGTAAATGTTCCTTGCATTTAAATATCATTGCCTTTCATGTGCTCACCTCAGGAAAGCACAAATTGACTGAAGTTCACACAGCTTTCAATTGTATAGAAATATTGAGGAAAAAATTTGCTTCAGATCAGTGTGTAAATCTAGAATTGTGTGTGTAAATCTAGAAAAAAATTACACTCAAGTTTCAGCAAACCCATCTATTTCACATGCCTATTTCAAGACATCTTGAAATGATTCCAGGTCAGCTTTGCAAAAATTAAATATTGTGGTAATTAAGCAGAAAGACAAATAAATATTCCAATAAATTTCACAGTTAGACAATTTAATTTAGTGGCAAAAATACTTTCAATATATAGCAACATCATATCTTATCTTAACAAGATATTTTATCTTAAGATAAATCTATTTTACGTTGGATATTATGAGCCAAGTTAGTGAGTAGTACCCATAATATTCTTATAAGAGGAAAGCTAAACCTTATTTAACTGGAAAATTAATTCTCATATACTAAAAATTAAAAAAGAAAATATGTGTAAGAGCAAAGTATTGATGGCACTGGTCACACAAGTAATTCCTAAGAAGGGTACAGTTCTTATGATAATGCAATCTTTTGTAAAGCCACATACAGGATTCCCTGGGCCCCTGCAAGTTGTGCAAGAAGTGAAGAGCAATGTATACTTGCGAGTGTCAACAGTTTGAAAAGATTTCTGGAACCAGCACAGAAATCTCTAATAGTTGTGCAAGTCAATTAGCAGACTGAGTATTTGCAGGCACAGTATCTAAAGAGACATTTTCTTAGCTCTAAAAATTGAAGCTTCCAGATGAAGCAATCTGGAAGATACCAAAAAGATATTGTTTGCATGTAGCAAAACATTAATAAACAGCTAAATCTAATTATTGCAAAAAAATACACACTGCAGCTGTAAATTTCTCTCTAACCATACCATTACAGCCTTACCAGTGAAAACAGAAGTGTCAATGCTAATGTAAACTCAGCTGCTGATATATATTCATTAGATTCAGAAAAGCTTCAACATTTCTTCTTCTATGTCAAATTTTATCTCAGTGTCATTGGCCACAAATCAGCATAGATATAATCTGCTATACCAAAACATAACATTTTGTGACACCCAGGCCTTAGATGTATTTCCATTCTTGTCTCTTACTCCATAAAAATCACCTGGAGAATCATATCAAGAAGACTACTGTGGCTTTCAAACAGCATCTGGGAAGCAGAGAGGCAAAAAAATGTCCAGATGCTCTGATCAGACGAAACAGTTGTTTTGGTGCTGGTGGCCCTGAAAGTGACCTCAGAAACATCTGACAAACTCTAACCCTGCAACAGTGCACAGATTCAGCACTAGATCGAACAGACATGGAAAAGGCGTGATGTATGAGGGTACCAGGGTCCTGCTCATGGCCTTTCCTAGCTGAATACTCTATATTGTGCTTTGCCTAGCTCAACAGAAAGGCCCATAAATAAATTAAGCAAATACCTCCTCTGGGTAAAATTTAGACTGGAAGGTGAAACTACTACAATATTACCATAAATGTGATGACAGGCTAAGATTTAAGAGGATAACAGTTAACTTTGTCTATTCTGAGAGCTGCAAAGAAGATAAAAAACATAAATGATTGTATCAGGAATTTGCTAATATAAACCAGAAAAGGTGTTCCTGTTACTACTGTGGAGACCTCTCTGACAGGGCATCAACTGATGAATTAGCCTACTACTATTCTGGTCTGCCCAAACCTGAATTTATTCACTTCCTGGAAACCTTAAACTAATGACAAAAGATGAGGAATCAGAAGAAAGAGAAGGAAAGAGATTAACTATGGACCATCCTTTGTTTTATATTGAAATTTAAGCAATAAACACTCAGTGCTCAAGAGCTATCTACAGTGAGTAACCATGAGTAATTCCAAGTGCCTTTCTGATTGTACAGACGTGCTGAACCAAGAGCTCCGTAAATTGGCCTGGTCACCTCTGCAGTGATCCTGGCAGAAGGATGACTAGCTATTTAAATCAATAGAATTTTTATGTTTGATCATAATCTGGTCAAAGTACGAGAGAAAGAACAGTTTCTTTATTAAGATGTGCTTTGTGATTAACACGCAATTTGAGTTCTGAAACTGCAAATTTTTCAGTCTGGTCTGTATTAAAGCAGTGTGTTATTACAAAAGGGGTCTTAAAAAAAACTCACTGTGGCTCAACTCAGTAATATGTTTCATCCACCTTTATAATGGCAAAATGAATTTCCAAAAGGGAAAAGAAAAAATGCATTTGTAAGCATTGCTAAGCATGGAGTTTAGGAAGATATTTGCAGGAGCAGGGGAACAGCAGTCCCAGAATGGGTACCTCAGCAATGACCCAGCTCAGATGACGAGAATTTCTGCTACACAATTCAAGACTGTTCTAAAGCATTCTTCCATTATTAGCACTTAAATTAGCTTCATTGTGAAACAGTAATTAAACAGCAGGGGAGATTCACTGCTTTAGCCTTTTATTCTTGATTCTAATTTACATGATTAAATTCTAACTTATTCGCTGATTACCTTCTTGCTTAACATGCTTTAGGTTCTCACATTTTTTCCTTCTGCCCTTGCTTCTTTTTCTGGGTGTAGCAGTTTTTGCCCTCACCAGTCCACAATCTTCAGCATGCTTACACATTATTCTGTTAGCATAATGAAGCATAAATAAATGAATCAAATATTAATGTATGTAAGCACTTTAACAAACACACGCACACGCAAAAAAAACAAATATGGTTCTGGCAGACAAATTTTGGAACGTGAAGTGAAAGGCTGACTTAGTCAACAACCTCCATAAAGCTCCTGAAGATTTGTCCAGGATACATATTAAAGCTCTGTTTTAAAGGACCTTTGCCAATTTAGTGGATTTCGCAGCATATTTCACAGCATACAGTTTTTGAAGAAGTGAATAATAATTTCATATTTTTCTTGCTGAACTGGTGCTAGCACTCTTTCACTTCAATTACCTTTTCAAGTTCTTCAATTTTTCTTAAAATTCATACCTTCACACTGCTTTTTAATTTGAGAAGACTACTATTCTAAGCATTAATACCTTCTACACCGGATTATACAAACCAGTACCAGCCCCAAAATTATGATGTGGCAGGTATTTTCTACCTAAAGGGGAATATTACAAGGTATTTTATTAATCCACCAATCTAAGGTTTGTTAAATGCTGGTGGTCTTTAAGGTCCCTTCCAACCCAAGCCGCTCTATGATTCTATGACATAAGAAATTTTTTATCCTAATGTCTAGCACTCTTTTTCCTAGCACCCTTAGCAGGATTCCGTTTCACTGTGCAGACCCAGAACAGAAAAAAACTTGTAAATGATCCAAAAAATTAGGTCCACGTTACAGGCCTTGGGGATGGGCAAAATGGCAGACTTCTCAAAGACGACTGAGAAAGGACATAATTGGAAAGCTTTGAAATGAGGGCAGATGGAAAGAACTGTTTTAGTTATGTTCTCATGGCTGATCATTCACTGATACTATGCAACATAACCAGCACTTTCATTCTGGGTTTTACAGATGTATAAAAAGTATTTCTGACAGAGATAAATATAAAATGAGAATATACTTCTGTCAATCAGTTGGCCTAATGGTCTAACACAGATTATTTTGGCTTGAAATCTCCTCCCCACACGCACACCCTTTTTTCCCCAGAGGTTAGGAAAAAAAATGTATCTTTAAGTTTCTAAAGTGTTTACTTGCTGCAGCATAAAGAAGTACTCTGCACTTCTATGGTATCTGTGTGCTGTACAATTAGATGACAGCAAAGTAAACAATACAATTAAAGATATAATCTACTGTCAAAATCCAATCTTTTCCCAGAGTTGGAAAGTAACGTGATCCTAAATGTATTTTTATAGCACATAATTTGTTAATAAATGTTTCACTTCAGATTGATTTTTTCTCTGACACTGCTGAATATCACACTTAAAGCACAAATATTTTATTTTGTGCTCATCACAATGTCATTGAAATTGATTGCTCTTACTTTATACTTCTAAACAGTTCATGTACAAAAGATTTAACACGACAGCCTCAGATTCTTCTGCATTCCTATTTTACTGTTCATTTGTGAACCACTTGTCTTGCAAATAAATATAACTATGCCATTTTAGATTGTAGTAACAAATGGTTTTATCTTATTGAAGTAAATGTATCCTCAAAGCCAACCCTACCTTGCCAAATCATCCATTAAATATGCAATATTTTTTCAGTGAATTTAAATACCTGCTTGCATGTGTAGCTGCACTGATCACATTTGAACCTTTTTTTCATCTCTGTGAGTCTTCTTATGCTGAGTAAGAACATAACGCTCATGAAAACCAGCTTCACAGTAACTGCATGTAATTGCCACTGCCATGTATGAATGCAGATTTCACAAGTGGACATCTGAACAGTTATTAAAAACAATTAATTATAATGGTAAATTTTGGCTTTCCATAATATTTAACAAGAGTTAGACTGGGAATAGCTTTGAGTAATGCATTTGTTCTAGAGTAAAGCACACAAAAAAGAACCTTCTCTATTCTCTGCAATAGGTGTAAAATTGATAAATAAATTGACAAACAGGCAATTTCTCAAATGATTTTGGATGACTAAAGTTCCAGTAAGACACTAAGTTTCCAGAGAAATTAAGCAGTTTAACAAATCAAATCCTTTTGAAAAGTCCAGTAATTTTCTGCTTTTACCCATACAAAAAGATTAATTTCAAAATGCTACTCAAAGTAGCAAATAATATAAAAATAAAAATTGCACAAACACATGAACAAAATGAATTGTACGTATGTAGATAATTCAATTTCTACCTTGAAATACTTAATATATTTAAACGGGAGCTTTATTTGAAAATACAAATAGATGCTAAAGACATCTCTATATGCCCAAATATTTTTAATATAGATTTTTCATACATTTTCAAAAATCTAAATTTTTATCTTTGTTGATATTGGTCACCTACATCACTTAAAATACAGTAAATATGCTATATTTCTAATACACTGATTTCTTAATAAATCTCTAATGCTATTGAGAGTTGTACAAGAACATCTTTTTCCTAAAGAGAAGTGAATTTACACATGAAATAAATGTATGGTGATATTTGAATCAAATGCTCTTCCAAACAAGAATAGTTCAAAAATTTAGTACCTGAAATCCCCAGAAAATTATGAGGGCTTGTATTGAAATAACTGTGGTTTGCACAAGGAAAAAAAAAAAAAAAAAAAAAGGCTTTTAAACAGTATTATAATTTTAATTTATATTTTCAGAATCAACCTGTATATCAATAGTGTTTGATACTGATGACAAAGGAAAAAAAATATATTTTCTGCATATAGAATGAAAATGAATTTATACAGTGGTTTATTTTTTACATTCTGGGAGAAGACCTCAATTAACTAAGAGGCATTTCAGTTTATTGTATCACCTCCAATGTTCCATAACTGTTATAGAACCTGAAAATAATATTAGATATTGTTAAAATCAAATTTAGAATTTTAAGAGTTTTTAATGTTTTAAGCACAGTAAAACCATCATCTGCTCAGCTGATTAGGTCAAACTTAAAGTTAATTTACACTTTACTAATTAATGCAATTACATGTATTTCTTTAAATTATAAGGACAAAGTGCTCAGCAACTAAACACTGAACAATTTCAGACTAAGATGTAAAAGCTGATTTTCCATATGCAAAAAATATATATATATATTTAAGCATTCAATATATTTTAGTGCCTTGTTTAGTTAGATGGAGTTTTTAAGTAGAGTTGAGAAAGAAGCAATGTGAGAGCTGAAATGGTTTCATGGAGATCTGGACTATTTTCTGTGGCTTTGAGAAGAAACTCCTCAGTATGACCTGGATGTAGGTTTTTTTGAGGTACCTCCTTACAGAAAGACAGAAAGTAAGAAAGGTACCAAAGAAAGGAGAAAAAAAAAAAAAAAAAAAAAAAAAAAAAAAGCTAAATACTTGATACTTTGTATTTTAAACAAATTAAAACATCAGCCACAAGATGTCACTACATCTCCTTGTAGGGGAAACCTGTAAATCAACAACGAACACTCTTTCCATAGAAATATTTTGTAATGCTGAAGTCATATGTATTTTATATCATTATAAGCAGTGAAAATTAGAAACACTTCATCCCTAATTATCTCCACATTCCTTTTTTTTTCCCCCCCTCTCTTTAAACTCAGCCAAATCACTTTTTCATGCAATAATGGTACTATAATGTGTGGACACTGGTATTTTGGCACATTTTCTCCATGCTTCTGTAGCACACGCATTATCATGCTACCACTTTGAGCAAGTTTGGCCTGGTAAACATAACATCCACCTGTTTTTTTTTCACCTATAAAAATATTAAAATAATATATGCTTACAAGCTCTGTTTATTTGACAGAAATGCAAAATTCACACAGATCTAAACATCCAACAGCAACAGCCCCCAGAACAACCAAAATCTAAACATAAGCTGAAAATGCCCAAAAGGCTAAACAATTTTACTTGGCTGATTATGATACAAATTTCCAGAATCTGCAAGTCAAACCGATGAAGCATAAAATCATTAAAATAATTCTAAATTATTAATCAGAATTTTTTTTTTTATTCCATCTTGTAGGTAGATATGATCAGATGTGCAAGGAGAGGAAATGAACAGCTGTAACTCCTTGATAAAAGTGATACAACAGTAGCTATTGATAATGGGAAAAGAAAGGGAAATTTTGTCTTGTCCTTCTTCCCCAGAAAGTCACATCACACATGAATGTCATCAAAAATTACATCAACACTGGCAATTAGCACAGTCTAATAAGAGCAGAGAGAAGCAGCAGTGTTGAGGACCAAACATGTACATAGATTTTGAACTATGTTATCCAAGCCCTGGATAACACTAGGCACACTCTTGGACATTTCTAGTCGACTCATTAAAAAAGAATTTAGTTTACTTGCACCAGACTTCTCTCTGAGATGTGAACCACTTGCCCATTAACTAAATTTTGCAGACAATATGTAAGATGAAGTACTTTCACATGTTAAATACCTGTATGTGCATTCACATGGTTATGCAGGAGAGTACCTGAATGAAAAGCATTAAGGCAGAGGTGACACACATGATATTTTTCTTCAGAATGGATTTTCATGTGACGGTTAATACTTGATATGCTGAGTGAGGTGAATGTGCAGAAATCACATTTGAAGACTACTTTTTCTCCTGTGAGAACAAAGATACATTTAGATCATAAGCCACAAAACAATGACTTTACTTTTCAAAAATAGTACCAATTTCAATATAGTTCCTCTAGTTTTGGCAAAAATACTTCACATTTTACATAAAGGAGCTTCAAAATACATTACAAAGAGTCAAGCTGTTGGACAGAGATTATTTTTTCTATTTAAGACTTAAGCAATTCACCCCAAAATAGTGCTATGTGTTAGTGATACAGTTTAGCACCTAATTCCAGGAATCCTAACTCCTACTCTAGCTCTCACCTCTGAGACAGGATGGAAGTTCCTCTCTTCATAGCATCATTAAGATGTGGTTCATCAAGGCACTTACAAACTATGCAATACATTTCTTGATGTCAACTGTGTAACTAGTACTAACAAACTTAAAGATTTGGATATTTCAGGCTAAACTATTCTCAGCATTCTTGTAGTCCTGAATCAGTAAAGTATACGTAAAAGCCCCTTTAAAATTACTAGTTGATTTTAAGGAAAGAAAGATCCGTACCTTGAAGAATTCATAGAAGAATAAAGTTATGCTTTCTGGACTATATAACGTTTCCAGGTTCTTATCACAGCAGTAATGAATTTCTTTAGAGAGTAACAAGTCAAGAGGAAATGTGCAGCACTTTCAGTTTTGAAAAAGATTTGAAACTGCAAAATGGCAAATATGTCATATTTGAAGAGCCTTTCCAGAACAGTTGTCTCAGCTCCCAAGTGCACTCTGTAATGATTTTCATGCTGAGACCAAAATGTATTTTATACAATGCTTCGTACCACACAGAATGTGCAGCTAACACTTCACTTCAATAACAGCAAACAAAACCACTTTATTGTTATTTATTCATTGTGGATTCATGCCCACACAATAGAACTTTGTTAGCTTTATTAAAGCGGCTCAAGTGTGCTTCCTATAAACACAGTAACTAAACCAAGGGACATTAACAATTGGCACAATATCCATACTTTAAACAACCTCCACCAACATACCTTAATATCCAGATACTATGACACATGCATCCATAGACTATTCAACTCTACTGATGTCATCCAACTTTTACAGTACATACATACAGATTCTAGGGAAACAGACACTTATCCTTTCCCTTCTATGTCAGTCCTTGACCTCTGCAGCACACTTCTACATTCCTAAAATATTATAACAGCTATTTCCTGTTACTTTTACTAAGGTTCTGTGTGATACCTTGCTGACAGGCGCTGGTTTTTGCCTACCACTCTCAGCCAGCAAGTTGGAACCATTCTAAGCTCATTCATAAATCCCTGAACACGTGCATCTTGAAGCTGAATGGACTAGGAAAGGCTAAATAAATTATTATTAGGTTTATTCAAAGGCATTTTTACACAGTATTAACTTTGAAGTCTCCCTGGAGGTTTCAAATACTGCATTCTGTTCAAAAGACCATTAACTTCTAAATGCCATCCAAAATGGATCTCCTGAACACAACAGAGATGACATCAACTTGAACAAATAAATTTAATCATTTAAGGGTGAAGGGTATTCTTCCTTCTTTCAATTTCCACAGAAAATTAGCTTTAATTTAACCTAAACTTAACAATTGACAGCATGAATATTTCATAAAAAAATTCAACCTCACTGCTAAATTTAACTTAAAATGTGTTATCTAAAAATGAACTACAAATATTATGCAGTCAACTTTTTACCTTTTTTTCTGATGTGGAGCAGTCATTTGAGATTTTAGATGCTTGGGTTTTCTTGGAACTTTCCTGCTTCATCATGTGAGTCTGACAAATCATCTCTGGCTTTACAGCTCAGGCCCTTTGCTTCCCCAACAGCAAAAAAATTTCCTTTCCTCCCTCCTCTGGGGTCAATTGCTGTACCTTATTTTCAAATGCAACGGCATCATTATCTCTGTCAATCTATTTAAATAAGAAACAGTTTTTCAACTTCCTTAATCAAAAGTTGCAAGTGGCAAAATAACTGAGCTATCAACAACAAGCAACCCACTAACTCATTTTAATCCTATATAGCATGGACAAAACTGCAACAAAAATTCACATTTAACATTCAGCAGCTTATCTGGGCGCTGAAGAATTACTAAAATTGAGACCTAGCTCTTCAAAATTTATTAAGTTTCCGAGCATCTTTTTGAGATTTTTTCAGTACATTTGCCTTTTAAATGAAAAGGACAAGATCTTTTTTTTTTTTTGCCTTTGTCTTATGGCATGATATCATGTCATAAGGTCATGATAGTTTTTTTTAGTTGATAAGTTTAGATATGATCATTCCTCAGAAACTATCTAGGGTTGCCATCATGGCCTACCTCTAAAGGCCCGTGCCTGAGGGATGGCAGAGAGCCGGGCTCCTCGTGTGGCGAACTAGTGGCACAGCCCTGCGACCAGGCTGTGAAAGCAGCCTGATGTTTTGTCACAACATGTCCTAGGTGAAGATCTCTCAGTCTTAATTGTAGGCCCTTAACCTTCTGCTCCTGCTCAGCTGGAGACCGCAGGGCTGAGCTCAATTGGTTTCCCCAGTTTCAAAATATTTAAAGTGATTCCCATGTTTCTCATATGAAAATACTTCAGCCTGGGTCTCACGTTGCTGGAGTGCTCCTTAAGAGCTGGCTGACGGCTAGTACTGCAGCATCTCTTACATGCGGATCTTGAGTATTTTGCAAAATCGACTGAAGTACATTTGCAGAGGCAGTAGAGCAGTATGTAAGCATCATTGTACTATACTTTAGGTCAGGATTGGTTATTCAAGGAGAACAAGAAGTTCTACATTTAAGAGTTCTCCAAAGGTATTGTAAAAATATCTTTGAGGTAAACTTGCAAGATTTGAGACACTAACATTTAATCTTGTGTACCCTTCTAGAACAGCAATTTCCAAATCATATCATTAGTACAAAGTAGTAGCAAATGCTCCTTGTCTGTTTAGCTGTACTGTTCCATCAGACAAGGTAGTATTTTGCCCAGTGGCTATATTATACTGTGTTTTTCACAGTATAGTTAGCACTGCTGCATATCTAGGAGCCATGTGTACCCTTTTCCACAGAATTTGGCCCAGGCATTTTTGTGTTTTGGGTGCCTAAGATGGCAGGCACCATTGGAAGAGCCAGTGATCCAGATTACTGCAAAAGTTGTAGCCATGAAAAGTAACTCAGTGGGGTCATTATAACAAGTTGTAAGGATGACAAAATAAAATCTTCACATCTTGAAAAACGAATCTCATGACAAGCCTGATTTGAGGTCATTGACCTTACTGGGCCTTATCTTCAGAGACAGCAGGTTCCTGTAATTCCCATAAGTACCCTTAACAACAACTACTCCTATCTACAATTCTGCAGGCTCCTAAATGCAAGAATAATATATATATATATATATATATATGTATATTTACACTTAATAACTGCGAATTAGTCATGACTAGTATGTTACATTGAATCAACACAAATCCAAAGCAATTATTTAAGGGAGAATATGCATTCCAGCAATTTAGGGCTAATATTTCAACATAGTTACCACGTTATTTGTAATCAACAGAATCTGTGGGCTCTCAAAATCAGAGAACTGGATGCAGAATACAGTATACATACATATAATTATGCTGCTGGTGACTGTAACTGGAGATTATACTTCTTACGCACTGCTCAGTCTTTTCAAGTTGCTATGTATACCATGCCATTATGATAGTTGAAGGGCACTGAAGAAAAAAGTTGTTATAACAATATATCCTCCTTTAGGTCATTAAAATGAGTTTCTCTGCATTTGAACAGTCATCAGGATCCAAGAGCTGTCCTGCCTTGTACTTCTGCTTTATTAATACCAGCACCATCCACGAAGCTACAGTTAAAGGTCGTTAATTATTTCCATTATAAACTGATATTTTCAAGGATTTATAACTCAAGGATTGAAAAGTGAAGGGCAGAATAGTCCTTCAGTTCATTTAGGTTGAATTTAAAAGAGCCACTTGGATCAGGAATCTTCAAACTAAAGCACCTCCTTATTATGTTTTGACATAACAGAGGTTAACAGCTCTGCAATGGCTGTTATGGTATATTGTGTATGCAATCTCCAGTTACCATATACTGCCTACTGCATCTCTAGCTGCAATCAGACTTCTACCCACTCCTCTACAGGGACTATTTCTTTCTAACATACCAATAGTATGCATTAAACATCTCGCATGAGAATAAAGTACCTTTTTATTTTTTTTTAAAGTTGTAATGATATTTGGTGGGGTAACCATACTTAATACAAATTATTTTTATAGGAATATTTTAAAGGGAATATAAAGACATTCCATTTGCAAGGATTTTAATTTATACCAGTCCTCTTGTGCTAAAATAATGTTACATAAAGAAACAAAATTCAGCCACAAAATTGCACATAAGTTCTTGATAAGAATTTAGCAGTGCATGAAGGTGAATACGTGGACAAACAAAAATCCTAAATCAGCAGAGTATATTCTACCCTTGGCTGCACTAAGGAAACACAGCAAACTTTGGTCTGATCTGCATTTTTCCCCTGAGTATGAACAGATCAACGGACTTTTTTAATGAGTAAAATATTGGGTTATTTATTCCGATTGCCAGACTTAAATCTGAATAGTGCCTTTTAAAATATTTAAGATGTTTACTGCTTGTTATATGCAGCTGACTCTTTATAAAAGCTTCATTATGATGTAACATAAAGCATATTTGACCCTGAAGGTAGTTCAAAATCTTCAGTTTCACTCTCTTCCTGTGTTTTAGAAAATCATTCCAGATAGCTTTAGAGGCTGTATAATGAGCCTTTATTGCGTATGTTTTGCACCTCCATCTTCATATCAGAGGTCCTGAACTACCATCCCCTGATGCCAACAGAAGGATTGCCATCGATTTAAATGGGTTTGGAATTAGGCCCAGGATAGATAACCATGTGAAGCAATAATGGTGTGATTTATTTACACATTTCTGACCTGTCCAAAAAACTCTGAGTAAATCAAGACTGTTGTTGTACACTTGAAAAAAAAAAAAAGAGAAAAAAGAGAGAGAGGGAGAGAGACCAAAGCAAAAAGCCAAATAAATAAACCCCACTTTAACCTCACATGTTCATAATCATTCCATTTTATGATATTCCTTCTCATAGTTGAAAACTCCATTCTTCTCTGGAACATGACTCCTGTTAGTCTACTAGGAAACCCAGTCTTTGTTGTGACTTATTTTGACAGTTTTAATATCATTTTCCACCTGTCATCTGGAAAGTTTTCCATTTTCACTTTCCTCCAATGTCTCAATTTTGTTTCCAAGTGTATGTCGTATTCACACTGCACCTGTCAGAGTGGTATCTCTGTGCCTTAACATTGGTCTGAAAACATGCACGCCTTTACTTTTGCTCTTACACCAGGGACAATTGCTACCTTCATCACCTGTTTTGCAGTGCAATCTTGCTCCTATGAATAATGATAGCAGTAAATAACTATCTCTACACCATCACTCATTTCAGAGAAAATTAGTATATTTTTATGATCTTCTAATTTATGTTGCTCCTTTAAATAGTGTTCTGTTATCAAGTTATACTCACTAAATGGTGAAATCCTTTCACTTTACTTTCTGGTGCTGTTGTCAACTTTTTCTTTTAGTGTTCCACTTTCACAATGATGAAGCAGTACTTCAGAGAGCATAAAAAACCTTAATTAAAAAAAAAAAAAAAGTGTGTCATCTAATCAGTGAGATAGATTAAAAAAAAAAGATATTTTTTGGATGCTCTTCTAAGCAACTGAAAGTAGCAGAGTCAGAAAAAACTTAGTGCTTCAGAGTGCTGGCCTAGAAGATTCTCAGGAGAAATTATACATTCTGAATTTCAGAAAAGATACTGATCACTTGGAAAGAAGACTATTATTAAAATATTTAGCTTTTTCTTTTCTTTTTTCAGACATCTGGCTCTGAGATGGGAGATGCAGTTGATTCCAGCAGACATTATTTAGCATTCTGATTTGGCTTGGATTTCTCGTCTACACAAAACAGCACAAGACCCGATATAAGCCATATAAAAGCTGGTCAGATCCAGAAACTTATACAGTCCTACTTGTATATACAGCCCTACTTCTTTCTTAACTTATTCTCCAAAGCAAAGGGAAGATGGGAGCATAGCAAAGCAAAGACAAATAGAAGTCACTCTGGAGGGTATTGATTGACTCGTGTCTGGCCCAGGTATCAATTACCACTTCTCTTTCTCAGTGCAAAGAGGAGGGTAAGGAGTGATGCAGAACCCTCTCAGAGGCACAGTGATTGCTTGGACTGTGCCATTAATGAACAGTTGACTTGATGTGGGCTGTGCCTAAAGTACACTGAAAGCCTTGCTTTGCTGTCTCTCCAGTGCTCCTCTTGGCTTTGAGAAGACAAATCTCCTCTTTAAATTCGAGTGGTTCTTGTAGAAGAACCAAAACAACTTCTATTAAGTTAGAGGACTTAATGCTTTTATGTCTTGCCTATGCTTTTAAAATCCTGCTCCATACTGTTAACAATTATAATTATATAGCATGACAAAAAAAAAAAAAAAAAAAGAAAAACAGGGCATAATAGCATACAGATGTGGGATATATAACAGGGGAAGCATTTAACAGAAGCTTATTGGAGCTGAAAGTACCAGGGTGTTTGTTCAGACACAAGTCAGGGAAGTGGTCTAAAAATATTAACCATAATTGCAATTTATCTACTAACTGTTTCATCTAGCATTGCGATATATTTAGATCAAATTCTGCCATCCAGTAATGCATGGTTTGCTGCTTGTGGCAGACAGCAGATCTGCATACCTGGGTCTGTTTGGAAGAAGTGTATTTACTTGGGAAGCATTTTACTTACATTTCAAAAGACATTAACATCGTTACAGTTAACTACACCTCAGTGACTTCCTCTGTTTTTACAGAATACTTTTTAATCCAAGAGGTAGCAAAGAAAGTTTTAAAGACAACTCACCTTAGTTAGTTAGTAAAGGTTTTTGCTGCTGTTTGTGTAAAGGTCAAAGAGTTAAGTTGAAGAGGCAGAAAGTTTTCCTCTTGTTTTGACTAAACTGGAGGAAACGTGCTAGAGCTGTGCAGAATTTGATTGCCAAACACAAAGCGAAGATACACAGTGAGAAAAGATAGTAAAGGTTTAACCCAACTGATGTAAGAAACAAAATTCAAGGATGCCCGTGTTTCCTTGCCTTTATCACGTTGTTAATCTTTAATCAGGAAAACAGTTCTGAGAAGAGCTCTTTGTGCACAGCTAAACAGGCATCAGTGCTTGGAAGTTAATGGGATCACCAGAGAACGAGACTATTAAATCATTGTCCTAATAAATCAATAAGTGAGATGTACAACCCAAAGGAGTTCAAATTCTGCTTCCACGTGGATATGCAGCAAGTGCACATTAAACCTTGCAAAATCAGCAGTAAGGAACTGGTTGGCAGGTTCAGAAGAGCAGTGGCTTCCTGTGCAAGTTTTTTCCAGCTCAGATCACAAATCTGTGCAGGTGCTAAAGTTTCTGAGGATCCTGAATTGAGCTTGAGTATAAAAATCCAAAGAAATCTAGGATGGACTACAGAATTTAAGGGCACGTATATTTTAGCGTGGTTTCACTGACAGCAGGTGATTTACTCCTTGATATTTATCAGCACAGAAACGTTAAATCTTAGTCTTTCTTCTGGCTAATGACAAATCGTCACTTAATGTCCAAAACCAGATAGTCCTGTGCCTCTCCATCAGGAACTTGTAACAGAAATACCTATACCAAGGAGCCATAGGTGTAAATCTTTTATGCTCCTGTAAGAATAAACAAAGTCAGCTTTATAGTACTCCTCTTTATAATCTTTTTGAACAGCAAGATGAGCAAGCGCCTAGAAAGCAAATGAGAACAGCTAAGTGACTGGTGTTTTGTGAATAATGGTTATACTTTGTTCAGAGTTGTCTCTACTAACTTACAGTCTGTTGATCTGTCATTCATACCCTTGTTTTGTGCTGTCTTAGTGATATCTAGGCAGAGTGCCATGTATGTTTTTGCCCCAGATAAGGAGGTACTGCCTTCGTGCTATTGCAATGCAAATTCCTGAACTTTACAAGGTTAACATGTGGATGACTTGTTTTTAATTTCTTTGCAGGATGCAAGTTGGTTGTTATTCATTTGTACATATTAGTTTAAGCTCACATATAAGAGGTTATTCTTTAAGCAAACAATAGTCATATAATTATGAATCATCCTGAATAAACAAATTAGAGGACAGGTTCAGATGGTAGGTAAACAGAAGTATGTACAACAGAATCAGAATTCTGTCTTCTCAGAAGGACAAGAAAAAAGTATGATCTCTAGGGCCCAGTTGCACCCTTGACCTCTTTACTGGGTGTTGTTTATAGCAAAAGTCATACTTGTGGCACTTGTCTGGTAGGAACCATTTACACTGGCCAAACAAGAATGTTTTTACACTGAAAAATCCCACTGTGGTCTACCCAAGTTGCCTTCTTCCTACTAGAAATGAGCTAAGAATACATGTACAGTATGTAGGATTTCACCCGACCTATTAACACATCAGGATTTATCAATAAACATGGGCTCTATTACAGGGGTAATTGGTTTTTGTAATGTTGATTTTCCTGCAGCAGTCAGGTTCAAGAACTGATAGGTATGCAGTGCTTGACATAGGCACACTTGCCTTCTGACCTTTAGATGTAGCCTGGCTTTATTTCTGCACAATCAGCTTCTCTCTCCTGTTGTTGTCATCACTTCCAGTGTTACAAAGTGCTTGAAATATTCATCAAAGCTGTTTTCCTGGGAAAAATATAGAACAAATCTTACTTGAATCAGAAAGCGCAGTTCAGCCCAAGTTGGTGCTTTTGTACCATCAAAGCAGAAAACAGGTTATAGCAAATGTTTTTCATTTCAAATAAGAACATACTATTTGCATCACAATAATCTAAAGAGTACCCAGCAGGGACTATCTGTGGCACAGAACATAAATATAATAGGAGATAATGATCTTGTCTAATTAGGTTTTAAACTCCTCAGGCCAGGAGCTATCAAGCAAACTAGGAAGGATACACGAGAGAGAAGTTGGCATCATCAACTTGCAACCCCCTTCCCATGGAGAAGATAAAGGCTTGGGGATGTAAAGTTACACATCCAAAGTCAAACAGGAAATCCATAGCAGAGGAAGACGCAGAACCTAAAATTATGAGTCTGTACCCACTCTTACTGTTCAGAGCCATCCTCCTTTAAAGAAGTTGGCTCACAAAGAACATACAGATCTGGGTCCAGTAGGCCAGATTGCATGCAACAACCAATAAAAATGACAAGTGAGACAAAAGGTAAACGAGAGTATTTCAACAAATGAGAAAAGCCATGCTGCCAGTCAGGTAGACAGAGCAGTGTCACTCTGAAATGACAGCTGACAATGGAATGCTGATAACGAGCAAAGGAACGGAGAGGGACATAAAAAGCAGCATGCAAAAGCACCAATAGCCAGGTTTATCTCATCCTCGAAAAAATAAAGCAGTTTACATTTTAAAAGGTGCTGCCATTCCATTCCACAAGGCCTGAGCTGGTGAAGTCTCTGTCAAAAGGCACAGCTAGTAGGATCCTAGTAATCAGCAGGAAGTTAGAAAAGTGCTTGGTCTTGAACAAGAGGTTGACACACAGCCTGCTGCTTGAAACCGTGTGGGTTTGGTACAAGGATTTGTCATTTACCCCCACCACAGGTAGGGAGCAGGGAGTCCTTGACAGCTGCAAACACACAGCACTGCGGTAAACAGATTTCACTCCAGCAAGGGTTACCATTTTTATTTGCAAAGCTAAATCTCGGTGCCATCTGGGCTTTGTATGACTGAGCAGAGCAGATGCTGCATAGGTGAAGGGAAACACACAACCTTATGCTGACTGTTTTCCACTCTGTTTAGTACAGTTTGTCCCCTTCTCTCCTGGCTGTGGTTCTGCTGTGCATCCAGCCAAAAAAAATGCATTAACCATGCAAAAAATCATAGTCACGTCCTTACCAGCCTTGAGCTGGCTAAGGTAAATTCAGACAAAACTTTGGTGGGTCCAAACTCTCCATGTGCCTCTAAGACCTTCTACAGTAGCTTAGGAGAGCTCCGGAGCTCATTATGTGAATTAGTGCCATCTCCAGAACTATGGGCTCATGAGAGAGAAGGACTAACAGTGAATAACGTGCTGCTCAGAGCCACCAAGCGAGGAAACACCATTAATGGGGAATGTTTGCCTTGCTCTGCTTGTGAAGTGCTGAGCTCCAGCTGCAAAACCGGAGTCCAGACTGGGCGTCTTGTGTTGCTGATAAGGTTCGCCAGTGTGACAGAAGGGAATTAAATCCTCGGTATCCTTTATCCCTCAGTATCCTCGTTGCATGAATGAGCCACAGTACCTTCCTAGCCAAGACTCCAGTTTTTATCCTTTACAAGAGAAAATGGAAAAGAGAACCTCACCTCCCCTGCTGACTATAACAACATCTGAGAGCCTGTAAAAGCGAGCTCTAAAGAAAAGAAAAGGACTAAACAATTTTTGCCAAAGCAGAAGAATAACAGTCAAGAAACCAGTCTGCCTGAGTGATCCACAAACATAGTATCCTACAAGCAGCCCCAAATCTCATGCAGCTGGGTCAGAGCTCTGCCCCCAAGAAAAGTAGTAGTAAGGTGGCAATATCACACGGGCTGCGGTGGGTCTGCAATAAACACCTGGCTCTGTCACAGGCTCTTTTGCAACTGCAGGTAATTTGCACAGGTCAGGTTTTGTTCTCTAAAATTCAGAGAGCAGGCCCTGGTCTCTGTGAGCTGTACATTTACAAAGGCTGCCCTTGGATCGGGGCTTGTGCAGCACCCAGCAACAAACAGCAATTGCAGCACGCTCAGCGTCAACTGAGTACAACCTCACGACAAAAATAACAATCAGGAAGCGATGTTCTTCAGCTAGCTGACTAGCTGGGAGAATCTTTAAAAAAAGCTATCATTTTTTAACAAAACAACAAGTGACATAAAAACTCTTTTGCAGTGACAATATGTGGGATAATTATTATGGGAGGGGGTAGAATTTCTGAGGATTGTTATATGCCATTAATTTTCAGATCTCCTTGAGAGTGCTTTGCTACAGCTCTGTAGCAATGAAGTCTGAAACTTTGTACACTTTCTCCTTGACCCTGAGAACCCTCACATTTATTTAATTAAATTCCAGTAAGACAGTGAGAGTTGAAGTGCTCAAAACCTTTATTTTGAACAGGCTGAACGGTGTCCATCAAAGCAAACATCCCGAAAACACTCCTTTCAAGGCACTTGTTGAACACTATCATCTAGAAATGTCAGATTCACACTCATTTAAATAATTTGACGGCTTCCAAGAAGACACCTGATGAGCATCACTTTCAAGTGTCAAATTGCACAGAGAAAAAGTGCCAAAAAAAGTTCAATCCAAAGAAGTTGTATCAGCTATTAGAGGAGTATTATAATTACTACTAAAGACGATCTTTCACTTAAATGAAAAATAAACTTTACATTCAAGACTTATTTTTTGAGAAAGCCCTTACGTTCCCCCCAGTCCATCTCCCATGTTTCTCACTAGTGAAATCTCTCAGCTCACTGAATCCAGAAGGCAGACACTTGTGGCAAACAGCAGTATGTGATGGCATTGGGGGAACATCTCGAGACCACTACGACTGAACTATTGGAGATGCCATTTCTGATTTTATTTTTTGTGGCAGCCACTGGTGGTTATAAGAATTCACTATCCTCAGACGAAACATTTACTGCCATGTGTTGGATATCTGAATTTCTAAATTAGAAGATTCTTGAAAAATAAAATAAAATCTTGGCCTCGATTTGCATATGCTCCACTTATTTCATTACACCATAGTATAAAATACTATGCATGCTTTATATAGGGGCTTGAGGCTTACTGTGTGTTTGTGATAGGCTTTGAGATTCTCTGATAGGAGGTGTTACCTAAATACAAGTAATTTGATGCTTAAGTGTCTAGAATTCCCAGTGGACATCTGTACTCAAGCCCTGCTGCCATCACAAATGAAAAACATTTGGAATCCTTAATGTGATTTTTAATGGACATATGTTCATAACACAGTGCCACCAATTTGGCATATTTAGTGTCTTCTCGAGAGAAGCCCACAGTTTGTATAGCAAGATTGTGGGAGGTTAGGATTGCAGTGTGAGAAAATTTGCACAACACCTGCCTGACTATAATTTAATTGGCAGAAACTAATGCTCCGGGTTCGGGGATTTTTTCCTTCGCTCAGAATTGAAGAGGCACTAGGACTAATCCTGCACTGTTATGCTACCAGTTTGATGCTTTTATTCAGACTTCAGTCATGCTGCGATATGATCATTTTCTGGTCTTGTCTTTTTTTTTTTTTTAAAGCTGTTTTACTCTCAGATGGA
Organism: Cygnus olor; assembly: GCF_009769625.2. NCBI lineage: Eukaryota > Metazoa > Chordata > Aves > Anseriformes > Anatidae > Cygnus > Cygnus olor. The sequence goes on from NC_049184.1 coordinate 10,400,710, forward strand.
TATTTCTATCTATAATGACTTTTATCTGTCCATCAGCAAGGACTGGGATTATTTTTGTACCTCACTGGAAAAAACGGTCTGCTCAGTATTAGTGAAGAATGTGCTGCATTTTATTTTTACTAAAGTACCTAATGATATATATTTTAACATGAAATGGCTAACCAAAATATTTCTGATCTGCTCCATCAGCAATGGAGCACATGGACTCCAAACACACTGTGTTCTTATTAAATTGTCTTTGATTTATCTTTGCTTAATGCAGAGCCCCTTCTGAAGCAATTTCTAGCACCTCTTATCCTAACAGATTTTTGTTTTCCTTTTCAGCAATGTTTGGCCTTGCTGTGCATCAAGGACAGCCCCTCTTACTTCACTATTTTCTTCCCTTTGCGTTTACAAAACATAATAAAAGGCTTTGCAGGAGAGATAGAGGATATGCTCCCAGAGAAGTGTTCCTGTGGTCTCTGATCACTGCACTTGTGAGGTTCAGCTCCATGCCATCTGAAATTCAAATCTCTGCTCTGCGCTGCTCTGCCAGACCTGGCTCTTCAGGGCTTGCAACTCTCTGCTGTCTGCATCAGTGAAAGCCTTGCAGGAAACATCTCATTGACTGCACAAACCAGAGCAGGTGACAGGTTATGAATATCCTTTGTATGGGATACCTGCACCAATTTTGTTGTTTTAGAGAACTCCCAGAACCTTAATTTGGATTCCCAAATTTCCTGTTCTGCAAACTGCCCCATCAATCCCAAAAATGCCAGAGTTTAGCATTGCTGGGACTGGGTGGAAGTGGAGGGAGATGAAATGGCAGCAGGGTTACTTCTACAGCTTTCTTTGTCTGAAATACTTCAGTCTTCACACACCCTGACTGTATGGACAAGTGGAGATGAAAATCAGCCTCTCTTTATGGGCATGATGGTCTAAAATGGAGTGGGAGAAGGTAATGAGCTGACAGACAGACAGACATGGGAACAGTTAGAGGAGAGACCCTGAAGGGACTGAGGTCACACCCTCATGATCACAAGCGTAGCAGTGGCTGTTGGTGTCATTCACTGCCTACATGTGTAGATGTTTGTGTAGTGCACTTGACACATACACAACAAGGGTGCAGTCATTTCAGAGTGCTTTTGTGCTTTTTGTTTGCCTTCTAATTTAAAGACGTGTCAATATTTTTTTTGCCCCCATAGCACTCCCAATAAAATTAAAAATAAGATTTGAGGGAAGGGGTTAATTACCAAGACGGTTGCTGATCAGCCTTCTCTGAGCTTGTAGAGAGAGAAAACAATTCCTCACATTGCAAGAGCCTAAAGCAAGGCGTAATCAAAACTCTCTCTCCAGCACTTAAAGAAACTCAGCATTTAGATTTATTATTACCTTTTCCTTGAAGAATTGCATGGACAAAAATAAGAAAAACAAGGCCTCCAGGCAGGCATATTTAGTGATTATTCAGGCCTATCAGTGCTCAGCATTGAACTTTATCCACAGATCAGGCAGCGTTCCCAAGGTAAGTAAACACACCTTGGACAAGCCCCCGCTTCACAGCCAACTAGCGAGCATCTGCTTACAAAGCGTGCCAGCTGTGCCTCGCCTGGGCGACCCCCTGGCTCCCAGTTCCCGATACTCTTTGTACTCAACCTTTCCCACACACCAAGAATTTATGACGCTTTCGGATTCAAAGTCAAACTAGATCAAAGTTTGGTTAAACTGCTAAATTTTGTAACTGCTTCAAACAGCAAACCCAAGGGCTAAGAACCACCGCTTTCAGCATTCATTAATCAAACCTGTTAAATGATTACCTTGTTAGGGCTGCTTTGTTGACAATCCTCCACGATGACAATGCGTCAGTGGCAGCGTCCAAAGACATATCCAATAGTGACATAAAGGACAAGCCTCCCTCACCTCACCCAGTGGGACGGACACCATGAACAATATTTAAGGAAGGAGAAGGCCACCTAGGAAACCAATGATCACAAGAGCACTCCAAAGCAAGTGAAACCAGACCAACAGAAAGGGGAGCCAAATACTTGCTGACATCCACCCAACTCAATCTTTCAAAGACAGTAAGTAGAATGGTTTCTACATATTTTTTCCAGTTTGAGATTGCCAGTGATCCAAGTTGTTTATATTAATTATATACTTCTGCTTAGAAATCAGGACTACTACAAATTCTGTTTTTGTGTTATGCATCCTTAGGGAGGCAGATTAAGACTGGTTAGAATGTCATAGCATGCTAACAGATGTGATATGTTTGATTTTAGATTGTGATCAGTATTTCAAATCCCTCAACTAGATCCACTGCAGGCTGCAAGAATGCCCCCAGAGTTGAAAGCTGAAGTAAACATCATGCCCAAGGTTACCCAGGGGGATCTGGAGAGCCTGCCTCCAGAAGCAAGGGAGTTCATTGAAAGTAATGCCAAGCTGTGCCAACCTGAGAACATTCACATCTGCGATGGCTCAGAAGAAGAAAACAAAAAAATTCTGGACATCATGGTAGAGCAAGGCATGATTAAGAAGCTGAGCAAGTATGAGAACTGGTGAGTAGCATAAATGGAAGTCAAGTTAGCATCTCAGAATAGCGACGTGTATTTTCTGTCCGTTTACATTTAAAACTGTTCGTAACTCTTCAATATTTGCTTTCCATGAACATTTTGGCACTGCAGCTTACGTAGGTGAAATATGCAGGAAAAGCAAATTTTTCCTCTAAAAATTAACATAAAACATATTATTCAATAAGACTATCAACTGTACATTGTCTCTATTGATTAGTTACATTAATCAGGGAACTGAAATAATGTCATGAGACTTATGTAACTAATCATTAGCAATGGTTAAATACTATTTAGCAAATACATCTTTTGAAGAATTCTACTATTTTAGTCAATTAGTTTATTCATCAAATACTTTTTTTTGTGGCATTCAAATAGCTCTGTGGGTGTTCAAATATTATTCAGTACAGGCATTATTCATATCATGCCGATGAGCTTTGACTGTAATGTATTCAGCAAATACTTTTTTCAAATATTTCATCATCTCTCCCAACTAACCCAACATGAAAGGGGAATATTAACAACAAGTACATGCTCAGGAATTACGTGCCGACTAAGAAATCTTCATGGAAGAAATCTGCAAAGGCTTTTGAATAACTAAGTGCAGGAATTTGGCAATCTGTTTGCAGACTATTTGGGAGAGAAAAGGGCAAGATTCACCAGATAAATTATTCGTTGTTAATTATATGCTTAGCTGTAGTGATGATGGTTATGACAGCCCAACTAGAACATTTTTATATTCGTGGAAAATTTCTATGCGCAGAGGTGAAAATGTAAAACAATCCTCTCTATTGTAAATAAATAGCAAAAATTCTTCAGAAGGGAAAAAAGATTCCTATTTAATAATCTCCTTCACTGTTTATGATCCTGCTGACAGTCAATATTTCTTTTGTGATGCTTCTAAGTTAAAGGACAATGCCAATCCACTAGGCTGGATTCTCAACCCACACACATGTAGACCAACACTTAAAGTACTTGCTTGGCATCCACTCTGCTTCAGGCATCACTTTGTGGTCCCTATGCAAAACAACTGTATACTGATGAGAAGGAGAATTAAATGAGATTTTTAACTTTTCCCTGAAAGTCATTAACAGAGAATAAAGCTGAGATAAGAGGCAAAGGAATATTAACATGCAACCAGAATTTCCCAAGCCATATAATTTGTTATTCATACTGTAAAGTCTTGAAATAATTTGTATGAGAGAATGTATCTGACTAATTTTTGAGATTGTCTTAGTTATACTAGCTGTCACTTTAGTTTTAGCCTTACAAAACATTGCTCTCTTTTGTACTAAAGGGGTCCTAACGGAAGGGTGAAAAGTATCATATTGATTAAAAAAATAAAATAATTAATGTCTAATTTCCTGATTTTCATTGAAACACAGCTGGTTGGCTCTCACTGACCCAAGAGATGTAGCAAGAATTGAGAGCAAAACTGTCATTATCACTCAAGAACAGAGAGATACCACTCCAATCCCTAAAACTGGAACTAGCCAGCTGGGGCGCTGGATGTCAGAAGAAGATTTTGAGAAAGCCTTCAATACCAGATTCCCAGGCTGCATGCAAGGTGGGTGAGAAAGGAAGGTTGACGTTGAATTTTCAGGATTACTGGAACATTATTGTGATCGTTAACTAAAGATGTTAGCTGAAGGCTTAGGTGGGAACCCCTGATATAAATCAATTTGTAAGTTTCATTTGGATCTTTACCACGGATCCAAATGCCTGCACAAGGATAGTCCTCAGTCTCTTTCCAATATAGAATTAATTCTGTTCTTCATAAAGAGAGATACAGCATGGTAGGAAAATTTGTGTGGTTTCTTCAAGTCACAAAACAACTCAGCAGCAGATAGCAAGTGAGGTGAAAATGGAGGATCCCCATCCGGAGCAATAACTTCAGTGATTTACACCACAGAGAAACTGGCCTCCACCCACCTTTACTGCTGGTTAGACATTTTGTCTGAACAGCTGCTTTCAACATTGAAGATAAAACTTGCTACACGATCAGACAAACAGTAAGCTAGATGTTTAAACATTGGAAACACCCACAAGACAAACAGCTTTTAAAGAAGTGAGAAACAACCTCCATGCTAATAAAGATTTTTTCAAGAGTTCCTTGGTTTGCCTTGTCACATATCATTCATTTTACTCCTGTCCATGTTTTACAGGACGCACAATGTATGTCATCCCCTTCAGCATGGGGCCTATTGGGTCTCCTTTGTCCAAGATTGGGATTGAGCTGACAGATTCACCATACGTGGTGGCCAGCATGAGGATCATGACGCGGATGGGAACAGCTGCTTTGAAAGCCCTGAGCAATGGAGAGTTTGTAAAATGCCTTCACTCGGTTGGATGTCCTCTACCACTAAAAGGTAAGGAAGATTAAAAACTGTCACCCAGGGACATTCTCAGGAGCATGTTTTAGAACTGACTGCGTTCTTTGCATTCAGGAAACACTTGCCATAGAAGACTAGGGTGGTTTGTGTAACAGCACTAGGTTCAAAACTCAATTAAAGGAATCAAAGCTCAATGAGAATTTCATGGAAAGGAGATCATTATCCCTCGTACTTACCAAGGGGTTTCCTTTGAAGCATCTGGTGTGGGTTGCTGTCAGAGGCACGATGCTGATGAAACAGCAGAGTCTGATCCAGCATGGAAATTGCTGCATTCATGAGCACAACATTCTGTTCTGCAGAACCATTAATCAACAACTGGCCGTGCAACCCAGAGTTAACGCTGATTGCTCATCTCCCGGATCGCAGAGAGATCATTTCATTTGGCAGCGGTTACGGAGGAAACTCCTTACTGGGGAAAAAATGCTTTGCTCTCAGAATTGCCAGCAGAATTGCCAAGGAAGAGGGCTGGTTAGCAGAGCACATGCTGGTAAGAGCTATTCAATCATGTGTGTTTGAACAGCCATCAAACCCTAAATTAGCGCAACGTAAATACATCACATCTTGGTATCAATGAAATTACAGTCTCATATGGATAGTCCTGAAACATTAGATATCAATATATCACATGGCAGGCTTTTCAGAAATAGGAAACTGCTTGCAAGGTTAAGTACCAAAACATTTTAAAGTAGGACCTATAAAATCAGGAACCAAGAAAGATTTAGAACTTCTGACAGTGGCTACTTGTAGGAAAACCCATATATTTGAGCAAAGCCTGAACATCATCACCAGGCATCCACATTGCTCCTACAAGCTGAATCATGAAGGATTAATGCAAGTTTTGAAAGCTGTCTTTCATATTATAAAGAACTCTATGGACTCAAAAATCTGAAAATATTAGATTTTCTAAATGAGTTTTGCATTGTGCCCTTCATGCCTTTGCTTTCTGTTGTCATTTAGACATCATACTACTATAAAATACCACTGAAAATTTAAAGTTCATGATTGAATAGTCTCAGAAGAATATATCTACATACTACAAGAAGTGCAGAAGTACCCATACATAAAGTGCACTCACTCCACACCAGTAATGCAGCCAAAAAATATTGCCTGTTTTTCTTGTCTCAGCTGAGAAACGCAGCTGTATACAGTCTGTACATCTTTAATTGGCAAAATAAATAAATAAAAATTGAATCATACACACCTGACATTTCTAAAAAAAAAAAAATCTCCTTACACGTAATCTAAGGGAAAAAAGAGGGGACTTTTTGATGAATAAAACATAGCTTGTGTTATTTGTCAACTATATTATATGCTGCTTCGTTTGTAGGAAGAAATTTGTGTAATTAAATGTTTTATCATTAGTACTTGCTGCAAGACAATCTTCAAAATGAAAAATGCAAGAAGAAACCCGTTTAACAGTTGCATCTGCTTTTCAATAGATCCTGGGCATTACAAATCCAGAAGGTGAGAAGAAGTATTTTGCTGCAGCATTCCCTAGTGCCTGTGGAAAAACTAACTTGGCCATGATGAACCCAAGCCTGCCAGGATGGAAGATTGAGTGCGTGGGTGATGATATCGCCTGGATGAAATTTGATGAACACGGTATCGAACTGAAATTGCATTGTAGTACAGTCCACTACTGTTTATTTTTAGGGTCAGCAAGACATGCTACAAAGTTCTGAAGAGAACTGAAACAGTTTTATTTATTTATATTTTGTCATTTAACTTTCAGGCGACTTAAGGGCAATCAATCCAGAAAATGGCTTTTTTGGAGTTGCCCCTGGAACCTCTGTCAAAACAAACCCCAATGCTATTAAAACCATATTCAAGAACACCATCTTTACCAACGTAGCTGAAACCAGTGATGGCGGTGTCTATTGGGAAGGCATTGACGAGCCATTGCAACCAGGAGTAACCCTGACTTCATGGAAGAACAAGGATTGGACCCCAGATAAGGGTAACCCTGCCTTATTCCACATTCTCTCCTGGCTTTCTCTGCTGAATTTCAGTTCAACCTGTCATTATGACCTTTTTATTGTATTCTGTACAGGGGAACCTTGTGCTCATCCCAACTCACGATTCTGCACTCCAGCCAGGCAGTGCCCCATCATGGACCCTGCCTGGGAATCACCCGAAGGTGTCCCCATTGAAGGGATAATATTTGGAGGCCGCAGACCTGCTGGTAAGAGATGCAGCAGCCTTGTAGCAAGCCTGAAGTGCTCATCACAGAAGGGTTGAAACACAACTGGGCATAGACACAGATCTTGCTGTCATGGCTGCAAAAGCAAGGAAATAACCATGCTAGCCCAACTTCTCTATGTTAGCCTTTGACACACACTTACAGCCATTGATATTTCAGCATCTAAATTGTTAGATGTTAACATAAAAACAGGTAGTGATAGTAGAGGACTGGAGAGAGATCAGGACCCACTACCCTGGGTAATACATAGACACGTAGCAAATTACTGTATTTGTCTCAAATTGCTTATAGTCTAACTAGTTTAGATAGGAAATGCTTAGAGAATTAAACCAGTTGTAGACAGTTTGCAGATAATTAAGTGAAATAAGTTACTCTGTTAAAGGTCACCTAACGCTGGAAAAGAAACTGAAGTAATGCTAGGTATGAGTCTAATATCATGATCGTGACCACAGAACCAGTATCTGTTTCCAGTAAAATCTACTGGGAATTCTAAGGCCTCGGGCAGCTGAGTACCTAAACATCGATGTGTTCAATAAACAGTAGCCAGTTTTGAAAATATCCATATAAATTACTCTAAGAGGGCAGGAAATGAACTAAGTTAAAAAAAAATAGAAAAATTAGAATAAATTACATAGTAGCAGGCATAAAGCAGTATCTCAGGTAGCAAAACCTGTTATAAAAATGCTTCTGGATCACTAATTACTGAAGTGACTTTGTTCTTTACAGGTGTGCCTCTTGTATATGAGGCTTTTAACTGGCAGCACGGAGTATTTATAGGAGCAGCCATGAGATCTGAAGCAACAGCAGCTGCTGAGCACAAAGGTAAATCCAAATCTAGTCTGCCTACCTGTATTAAAAGCAATCGCCTCTCTGGAGATCTGTCCTCCCCCTCTGCTCTTTCACATTTGAATCTTGGCAGCTAGTTTTGCAACCTGTGCATTTTTGTGATAGATAATATTTGTACTGGAATTTAAAGCCAAATTCTCTGTAAAAGTCAAATTAAGCAAAATAATCCCCTAGGTGGCAACCATGCAGAACAGGGTGCAATCATGGGGTTGCCAGAAGAGTTGATATAGAGTTCCTGTTACAGTTTGTGATAAGTAAACTTACATTTTCTGTTCTGCTAGAGCTCCATAAAAATACACGAACAATGAAAGCCAGCTCTCAAGGATCTACATTTAAGCTGCTTTACCTGAGATTTAAGAAATTTACTTTCCATTGACTGCAAAAATTAATCTAATTTGTACTTCAAGGTTCATGTTTGTACCATTTCTTAAAGTTCTTTGGTTCAGATGCAGAAAGGTGGTTAAGGGGCTAAGGTGTTTAGGTACTAAATCCCAGGAGGAACTGACTTTTTGTGCTTTAGAATAAATGTGCTATTTATTCCTTAACAATCTCCATTTGTGTTTCGAACAGGCAAAATCATTATGCACGATCCATTTGCCATGAGACCTTTCTTTGGCTACAATTTTGGCAAATACTTAGCCCACTGGCTTAGCATGGCACATCGCCCAGCGGCAAGACTACCAAGGATCTTTCATGTTAACTGGTTCCGGAAAGACAGCCAAGGGAAATTCCTGTGGCCTGGCTATGGAGAAAATTCCCGTGTGCTGGAGTGGATGTTCAACAGAATTCAAGGGAAGGCCTCTGCCAAGCCAACTGCTATAGGTTACATCCCTGCTGATGCTGCTTTGAACCTGAAGGGTTTAGAAGACGTCAACTTGACTGAACTGTTTGATATCTCCAAAGAGTTCTGGGAAAAGGAGGTGGAAGAAATCAAACAATACTTTGAAGGGCAAGTTAATGCTGACCTTCCCTACGAAATAGAAAGAGAAATGCTTGCCTTGGAGATGAGGATAAAACAGCTGTAGCTGATCAGAAAAACAATTATTTATCAATCCGCATATATAGGACAAAAACATTTTACCAAATCACCACTGGAAGTACAACAGCACACTGATGAATGAGGGTTATAATGAAAGTAGGTCTTAGTTTGGTTGGGCTATAGATAAGGGCATCCTAAAGTAACTCCAGACCTAATGATTTATAACTGCATCAGTTGTTGTGAATTGGTGAGCAGCTGTGAGAATGTATGTGCACGGTCTTCAGAACTCTGATCTGTCACTCACATGCACAACTCTGCATATAGTTATGATGTATTTAAATTACTTGCTGACAGTTCTGCAGATACGATCTAAAATGATCCACCCCGCAAGGTGTAGCACATTGTTCCTATCACACAAGCCACTAGAGTCTCAGATTAATTTTTTCATACTTCAGCAGTATCGCTTACAGGAAAGAATGAAAATTAAATGTATATATGTATTATCTAAGGATATTTCATGGCTTAAATATTTTTTTAGAAAAAATGAAGTTGTAACTTTTACCAGAGTGAAAGATGACTTTGTATTACTAATGCATATTTAAGATATTGCTATTATATATGCCTCATGTTCCTGTGATTTCCAGATGTTTTGCATGGCTTGTTCTTTAAACTATTGAAATAAATGTTTATACAAAATATGACCTCATTTCCAGTATTTTCACTGTTTATAAAACTACATGCCTACAGTTTGGGCCTCCTGTCAATACCACAGCACAGAGACAAATTCACTTGGGGAAGTCAGATGCCGACTAGCATTGGTCTGCTACTCCTAAGCAAAACTGTTTAAACCACATACTTTCTTTGCAACCTTTATTCAAGCCAAAGAAATGATATAGAGATTATGATACCAGCTGAAAGCAGTCATCCAGCTAGACATGTGTTCTCCATAACTGGGCATTATTAGTTGCTTCAGACATTTATAAAATAAACTACCCTCTAGGAAAGCCCTGTATTAGGCTGTTGCTCATTTGCTAAAGCCATAGGATTTCTCTCTGTTCCACAATACCTTGGCTTTTGCAAAAATAACTAGTGGAGCTGTTGAAGTAAAGACAGTTTGGGAAGTTTTCTGGGTTGGGCGGGATGCCTAAAGCCTTAGAGCTCAATGAAAACTGGGGGCTAAATGGGCCCAAAGTTGGTTTCCTTGTAGACCAAGACACTAAAACTGTCCCATGTGCTCCCGAATAAAGGTGTCCTTTACATGCTTCTCATGTCCCTGGCAGGTATCCTGCTTTTTCACTTTGAATGCTTGATCTCCCCAAATATATTGCAAATATTTGCTTAGCAAAAAGAAAATCACTTACATTGTGTAATAAGCCTTTTTATAGACCCTGCTTCCTCACAAAGCAAACAGTACCAGGGCTGGTCAACAGATGCCCTTCAAAGTTTGCTAGGAGAGGTCACATAGCCTGAAGAGCCACTAACTACCTCCTGGCTTCACGTTTAGGAGTTAACACAAACATTATCAACTCTGAAATGAGCAATACAACACAAGTCAATAGATAGATCTCACAAAATAAAATAAAACAAACAAAAACAAAACAAACAAAACAGAATAGAAAGCTGTGAGGAAAGCAGAGGAGGGCTGCACAGACTCTGTAGAGATGATGGCCAGTTGGCCTCTTTGCTGGTCAGCAGCACATCTGCATGGATGCAGGTCTCCTGTATGGTCATCTTTAGCCTGCATAATCTTGAATGGGCTCCAAATTGAAATATATAAATAAATCAAAGCGGAAGACTATAAATAACTCAGCAGAGGAAAAAGCGAGCCAACAGAAACTAGTTTATGCGCTCCTCTGGGATTCAAGGAGCGCTATCATATGTATAAAACAGAGTTGTTTATAGAGTAACTCTATGAATAGCTGATTGACATGGTCAATCCTATACTTAGGAAATCTAAGAAAATCTGTCAGGCTAATGTCAGAGAATTATGGCCAATCACAGACTCAGAGTTTTTTAAGGGCCTCGTGAGAAGATCTTAGTCCTGAGCAGTGCAGAAACGCTCCAAGTGCATTTTGAAGTACTGTCCAGGAGATGTACAGAAGCTTGGGGCTTTCCAGAATGCCTCTGAGCATCTCTAGTGTGCTTTTCTGCCTTCTCAGCCAGGCTCAGTGTTCCGAATATGACAAAAGGAGTGGCTCATACTTCATGCCACAGGGACCTATGCCAAAGCCTGGCAAACATACAGACCTGGGATAAGCAAGTGACACTTGTCCCACAAAATGCTGCTCAGCAAGGAGGTAGGTACCATCACCATGAGCCAGCATAACTGCATTGCCAGCTGGGGGTGTGCTATACGCAAAGTCGGTGGTACAAGGTGCCGACCGGCTCAAAAACATCGCCCCCCAGCACAAAACACTGAATTCCCTATTGTGACTAAATCCTTGCTTTCTCCAGCAGTGGCCGCCTCGCCCAGAGGCTGTCAGACTCCAGCTCCCTCTCATCCTTTGGGTGCTCTTCCTATATAACTTCACGCAACTCGTGAGAAAGGGCTATCACAAGGAATTCTGGCACAAAAATATTTAAACCATTTACAGCTCTCTTCCTCCACACGTTTTAACCACATGCACCTTCTCAAGTACTGCTCAGAGACTGGCGGGCACGTGAATCGTTCCAAAGACTACAGAAAATGGGGAAAAAATCTGTTGTACCATTAAGCCTGAGAACAAGAAAATAACTTTTTACGTGAATCATTCAACAGCTTCTTTGTATGTAAATATATCTGTAACCCATCAGCATCTATGGGGAGTACAATTTACATTTTGAATGATCAAAATGTTTAGTATTGGCAGAGAAAATGTTTAAAAAGAGAGAAGGCGGCGGTTTAAAATTTAGAAACTTAGTCAACAGTGCCAGATTATGATCTCAACTTCCCTCCCTCCAACAAATACTATGCTCCATAAAAACAAAATGAATTAGAACAAAATGCTTTTAAATTGAAATTTGGAAGTTCTCTTGATTTTCAAAAGAAAGAGGGGAAGGCAACAAATGCAATAAATTTCAACAAATTAGTAGAGAAATATAAAACTTGGCCTATTAAATGTGATTCAGAGAAAGGAAGCACAGGAAAGACTAACACATGAAGTGTACAGAGCCATAACATTTGCAACAGCTGTGTTATGAAATGCACTTGGTATTCTGGGAAGCAAGAAACAAAATACTTTGTTAAAACACTTGTGGATCTACCGGTGGCTGAAAAGAGAAGAGACGAAGTCAAAATCACAGTTTAACCATGAGTACTGTTGAGGATATGGTCTGATACCTTATTTATGCCACGATTCACTGAAACAAGATGGCACAGCAATGAACACACCACATCCACGGAGGCCCTGCTCGACTCCCGTAAAATTAGTGCAATCTCTTTAATTGACTTTTAACCACTCAGACAAAAATCCTGGCCTCAGTGCCAAGTCCCACATTAGCAGAGACAAATCCGTAAAGCTCAGACCCAGGCCTCAGTCCTGTCTTTGCACAGGTAGAGAAGTCTCCGAGCTGGATACCTTGCTTTGAACTCATTTCTAAATGTTTCAAGGTTCAGATTTTCACCTGCATTTTGTCTTGTTCCTTCAAAACCCTTTCTCAGGCTCCAGTCTGGGTCGTAATTAGTCCAAGTATACAGGTTATCAAAACACCTCTACTCTGTTAACATGAACGAAGGCTAAACCAAATAAATAACACTGAGAAAGCAGCATTGCTGCAGAACCCTTCTTGGGAAAAAGCAAAATCCAGCTTTAAATCTCACAACTCCGTGATGATAGGGCTATTTTCAGGGAAAGAAGAAAAATTCGGAGAACGGCATTTATACTGTGGGAAATACTGTTTTCCAAAAACCTTGGCTACCATAGTAACATGATTTATTCCATACTTGCTGCAGTATAGTCAATTAGCTCCCTCACTGAAGACAATTATCGTGACTGGAGACATACCTGGCTGGAAGACTACTGAAATGCTGCTTATGAATGGCAAAGCAGAGCACTCTGAATTCCAAATTAGTAATCGTTATTGTCGATCATGGAGGACATTTCTGGCAGTCGTTTAACCTCAACAATACAAAAGGGCACATTTGTCAAATCGGTGCTGGCAAACCTCAGTCAACAGGATTCCAGAACACGTCCCACCACATCTGTGAATCTGTATGCAAAACAGCAAGGTATAAAACCAGAGGAGAGAAGGAAAAAATAAATTGCTATTGTATGTCTTTACCACATTCTGCAGCCATCATGGATATAACTTTTGGCTGAAATACTTGAACAGAGAAGGATTTTGTGAGCAAATTACAGAAATCCACATATACCAATATGCAAAATTCAGGCTGTTTCTGATCACCGCAAACACAAACATCATTATGGTTTCTTCATTGTAAGAGGCTGCGCAGAAGACCTGAGCTGTCCCTCCATGGCATGAAGGGCTTTGCATTGCCTTCGCTACCACCAGTGACACTGGTCACCTCTGCATTCATTTTGCTCGTCTTCATGCTTGCTCCATTGGGCTTGCCATGGCTCCTCTCCAGAATAAATGTGACCAGACGTAGGTTTTGAGATTACTTAATTTCAGCTTTAGTTCAAGCTGATAAACTGCTAGCAGAACTTTTTCTGGGGTGTGTCAACACACCCCAGAATTGTTTTTTGTATCTTCTTTGGAAATGTAAAATATTAACCACTGGAGAGAGGGGGAAAAAAAAAAAAAAAGAGAGAGAAAAAAAGAGAAAAGAAAACATCTGTTTAATCCTCCCAAAGGAACATATCAAAGTTTTTGGGCACAGCCTCAAGGCCTTTTATTCAGCTAAAAGAAACTTTCGTAAAGCTGCTGTTTGTTGTTCTTTGTTTTTATCCAAGCTACTAGAGGTTGTTCTTTTTCTTGTAAAGCACCAGACACCATTCCCCAGGTTGAGATGCCCAAGGAATTACCCTTCCCATACACCTACTCCTAATAAACAGCTGTTTTCCAGAGCAAAACTAAGCTCACCCTCCATGGAAAATAGCTTCTAAATTCACAGCTAATAGATCTTACCTCTGCTTTGGATAGTCCTGGGGGCTTTAAACCAGCTAAACTAATAGCCTGAACTCTTGCTGCTCCCCACATCTCTGCAGTGAAATCCTAGGAAGGCCCCGATCCACACTGGAGCCTGGCACAGCGACAGCACGCACGTAAGAATGCCATCTCAGCTATGAATGTGACGAGCACAACAAAACCTTATTTTACCCACCGGAAACCATCCCTATATTTATCTGTGTCTTCCTGAACAGATGAGAAACTTCCCATGGTGTTCTGCAGCTCCAGATCCTGCGAGTGGCTATGAATAGCAGCTTCAAATTTATCCAAGGTTGGAGGCAGAGTGAAACCTAAATGCTGCAAGATGGTGCCAGTTCGGCTGGTTCAGGAGGCAACAGAGCCTTGCTTGCGAGTGGCATGCAGATAAATTCCAGCCCGCAGGGTGAACAGCATGGCCCCTGGTATCCACTAGAGCTACAAAAGCAGTGTGACTTTGTGTTTATGTGCTGCTAAGCCTAGAGCAGTCCGGCTCTCCCAGGAATTACCCAAGGGAACCTTCTGGAGGTGACAGCGCACTGCACAGACTCTGGTTGAGCAATCTGACTCCTGGTTTGCCCAGACTCCGACGCAAATTAGTGCCTACTTTCCTTTTTCTATAGCTTGTTCAAGTACGACCAGGTTAAGGTAAGCATGCCTGAACTTCCTTTCCACCTCAGGAGGGATTACGTTAATACCAAACAGCAAGGTTGTGAAGTGCCACACAACAGTGGCAGGGGAATTGGAAGGCAGAACCCCCAGCTAAGAAGAAGAATCTGTGGGTTTTCTGCTGGGGTTTGTTTTTGTACATTTAATCTGTTCTGTCCCTTCAGCTGGGGATCCTACGAACAGTTAATGGAAGCTCCAGAGGTAGTCAGTAGAGAAAAAAAAAGGAGAGAAAGAAAACTATATATTTGACTGGGACAGCAGCTGGGAAAGGGAGGAGGAGGATGTTTGAGAACTGTGCGTCTTAAGAGTACAAAAACAATATCCTTCTGACACTAGTAAGTAGAAGCAGGCCTCAGATTTCGTGGAGTTTTCTTGGACTTTATAGCATAAAGACAGAATCCTGGCTCTGTTTTATCATAGTTATCTGCACTCAGGCACCCCTCCACCCCTGAAGGAGATTAGTAGTGATAATGCATCTGGTACCTGCCCCAGCAATAACTGATCTATGTGGAGAAGATTACAAGAAATTGTTTGGACTTCTGCCCAGTCCTACAAGTCCTACCAACCATTTCCATAAGTCCCATCAGTTTTTATGGCTTGTCTCTCAAGAAGGCTGCTGAAACCTACATGAAGGAGAGACTTTAAAAAGATTTTTGCAGACATTTATTTCTGGCCAAATTATGATTGCTTGGAGGAAAAAAGAAGCCACCATACAAATCTTGTTAGAGACTTCAGCAGGAACTCACAAACCCATGCAGAACTGAGATAAGCTAAAAAAAGCAATAGCATCCAGGAAGGAAAGACAGACCAGCCAGCCAAATGCAACTCTAATTCCAACCCATGACAGACCCCTGGGGCAGCTCCAAAGCCACTTAGCACAAGCATGGAGCTGGGCCAGGAGGAGATGCTGGCACCAAAAGAGCAGCTCTAGCAAGTCTAGAGTGCAATTCTGCGATTTGCTGAGGGGGACAGACTCGGACGGGCTCGTTACCCCTGGTTCTGTGAACGCACAGCTCCCCACCTGCAGAGCACTCCAAGGCAGAGAGCTCCGAGGACAGCCTGATCCTCGAGCTCGCCGTGCAGAGGAGCGAGCGCGCTGCGTGCGTAGGCAAACAGAGCAACAGCACATCTGTTAATGACAGAAAAACATGCTGGCAACACTCCGTGTGGCTTGGCAGGGAAACCTGTATCAACTGTCTGCAGTCCAAGGTCTAAAGGGCAATCCGCCTTCGGAGACGCCTGCAAACTTCAAGGAACGGCGCCCTGGAGAGAAATGGGTGCCCGTGCAGCACGGCCCCCGCACAGCCAAACAGCAGCTGCTTCATGCCCTGCAGCTGCTTCGTGCCCTGCATGCGGTGGCTGTCCCGGGACAGCCAGGGAACAGAGTGTGCAGAGCATCCTGAGAGGCGAAGGGCTACGCCACCTCCCTGCATCTCCCAGGGCCCTCTGGCAGACCTCAGCAGGCACAGCACGGGGAACCAGCGCAGGACTACCAAGCGTTGGGAATGTCTACTACAGCAGGGACTGGATATTTTATTTTTTTCAGGGAGAAGTACATCCAGCTGCCAGGCAGGTGACCGTACTCAGTAGTCCTGTGCAGGACCTCTGACAGCTGCCCAGCCAGGGGTCCCTGCGCAATGCCGGCGGGTGGTGTAGGGGGAAGGTACAGGAGGGACACCCGACATTCGGCAACCTGGCAGTTTCTAGCACTGGCAATTAAAACCCCTTCACAGACTACTACATCGCACCGCTGTGGTATCTACCAGCGAGCAGCTCTCTCCCATACCGCTCTAACCTTAGAAAGCAGAAGCTGGAAGTTTCTCCTATTCCAGTTGCTGGAGAGCAGCTCCCAGCCTCCTGGTCCAGGCAAGCGCGCTGGCTGGATGCTGTCCCTGCTGAAGACGCAGCGGGACGACCGGGGAGGACATCTGTTCCCGAGACATTTATGGTGGCGCTGGGTGTTTTTGAACCATGAATTTGAACAGAAACTGTGTTGCACCTTAAATGTCACTGCTAGGCAGAAGGAGAGTCACGAATCTTCAGCAATCTTCCCCAAACCATAATTTTCAAGCAGAAAATGCATATACATTGGAAGAAACACTACAGCTGTGAGTGCCTCACTGAAGCAATTAACAACTGCAGTGTAACACGGCCAAGTGCAGTCAGCCCTGTCTCGGGGCTGTTGGGTCTTTCTCCCATTCCTCTTTCTCCCCGTCGCTCTGCTTATTGTTTGCTTCATTGTTAATCCTACCTAATTTAAAAATAGGAAATTGATTTCTTATGTATCCATTACAAACCAAATCATTTCTTTATTACAGCAAGGATCATATTTCATAAGCAAGTCATGGAAAATCAAAACCGTGCCTGTTGCTTTGATGAAATAATGGAGAGAAACGCTAGAGGGGAAGGCACAGACAGCTGGGGGCTGTCATGCAACCAGCGGTGCAGGTTAACTCTTTGCAGGCACCCAAGGCTGCAGCAGCTGCCAGCTTTCCTCCCCACAAACTTCTGGCTGCAGTGCTAAGCATTCCCTTACTGCAAAAACTCAAAAGCCTCTAGAAGAGGGAATGCAACCTCTTGGAACAAAGTAGGTCAAGGATTTCGGTGGCTGTTTTTGCTAACAGAAGGTTTGCAGCCTGCCTGTGTGCACAACCAGATATCTCTCAATATTAACACCACTGATGCCAGGTGCCTAACATTACTGTTGCGTGGTGCACACATCACAGGGACCCACGACACCAGCCACGCATTAGCACCACAGTCCTTGCAGCATGAGAATTTCCAGGCCTTGGAGACGATGGACCACCAGGTGGGAAGGCTGAGGCTGAAGGAGAACCACATTTGTCTGGAGAGAGCTGCAGTCCACGCCGCGTGCAGGTTATGTCCATGCTGCAGGCACTTCGGCCAGATCAACAACGGGTTAGCAGCGTGCTGTGACTTGGCAGATTATACATTAAAACAAAATCCAGTGTATGCATAACCAGGGATTTATGGACAGCTCTGCAAACCTCCCTATGAAGCAGACAGGACATCAGTCCTCTGAAAAGTAATTCAGATAAGCACCACAGCTAGCAAGGCATTGCAACATCCAACCCAAAGTTTATCAACTACTTCGTTATCGTGCTGATCTCCAGGAATTACAGCCAAAGAAACAAAGCCTCTAATTTCCCTATCAGAAGGGAAAAGATCAGCAATTTATTACTGTACAGCATGTTTTTGATAATGTGTTATATATAGACGTAACCATATAAAAATACCATGCCTGAGGACAAAGAATAAGCAAAGCTGTCACAACAGACCACAAGCAGACAAACTCCACGAGAGCAAAGGGTGGCAACAGAGATTTCAGAGCAGTAATTCGGCACTCTGAGCACACCCTCCTGAGCCAGAAACTGTTTGCCTTCACTTTGGGATAAGAGTCTCTGTTTTGAAGAAAGATTAGCAAAATTCTGTAACATGGGCAGTGTTACTCCTGAAGTCTGCCATAGCTCAGGGACTTGCTGTTGTTCTTCTGGAAATTAGGGCCAGAGATATTACCATACTAAAGTAATTCTTACACCAGTTAAGAGAGCTGCAAACATTTCCACCTTACCTAATCCTTCCCTTTCTCTGGGAGGAGGCCAGGGGAGCACTTGTATCTTGACAGCAGGCAGCAGCATTTGCCAGTTTGCTACAAAGAGCTTCCTAACAAGCAAGCCAAAGAAAGTCCTTTTAAAACTCTTTATGGTCCTTTTGCGCCGATGATTCTCAGAATTGGAAAACAAGTTTTGTAACTCAGTGGGAGCGAGGGGAACAGGCGCCTTCCAGGAACGTCCTGCATTGTCCCTTCTGCCCCCACCTCCAAGGAGTTCATCTAAAAAATTGTCACTGGGAGAAGTGTGCCCCTGTGCTAGCTTCTTTATTGGCTGCGGTTATGTTGAACCAACTTATTCATGCAGTAAAGATCCCAAGAAACGGTCTGTGTAAGCTACTGCAAGCTACCACCAAGCCGCTCCAAGAGCAGCTAAAACAGCCAAAGCTTTCTCAGCCTCTGTGAGGTTCTCCTACACAAGAGGCATTTCAATTCTCCGTTACAAGAGGTGCTTTATGCTGCTTTCTAGCATGCCACACCACTTCTTCATCCACCTTTGCCAGAAAACTGGTTTTCTGTATGGTTTCTATCAGCATTTTAGCGATTATCAAATACATTTTACAAGTCATTTTCAAAAAGTTTCTTATTTAGAAGATATCCTCCAGGGGCTCTAACAAGTATTTGTTTTGGTGATATATTTGATAAGACAATCACAGAAATTTTCATTTGCACTTGCCCAACAGAGCAGACTCACCACATAACGTTTTAATGGAACCACTGGGTCTTTGCATTAGCTGCATTTGACACTATGACAGCAACAATAACTCCCAGACAGAAATCGAGACAAGATGCAGTAATTAGGTCAAACCTTCAGGATAGAGCTGTCATTACAAAACATAAATGTAAATTAGTTTCCCATTGCCCAAGTTCCATAAGCTGTGTTATTGCTATTGGTTGTCTAAGCAAGATAAAGGACTGGAAGAAATGAGGGTCATTCCTCCTCTCACTATTCTTCACAACTACCCCGTGTTTAATTGATCTGGATTAATTATTTAAGGTAAATTTAGCTTTCCTGACCTAATGGCAACATGTAAACTGATTAACTTTACAAAGCCAGCAAAATGATCTGCAGAGCCAGCCCAGCTCCTGCCATGTATTATTTAGGCCAAGCTATCCTGTGTCTCTACCAGCTATTCGCTGCCAACGACAAGGCAGGGAGCAAGCAGGTGTGATGTGGGTCTGCTCTGGGACAGGGCTGCGCTCCCTCAGCACCACTGGGAAGGGAGGAGGAAGAGAAAACATCCTGTGCTATGGCAGCACGTGATGCCTCCTGGGGTTGCATCTGTGTGGGCTTGGGGAGAAGGAAGGAAGAGGAGGAGATAAAATCCCCCAGGGTGGGATGAGGGTTGGGGGCTCACAGGGAGCTCAGGGCAGAGTTGCAATGAGGAAAGAGGCGCCTCCAAAGGCAGGTTGAGCAGCTTGGCAGGGCCAGGCTGTGGTTTGGCTGGTGGAGCCAAGTAATGCTACTGCTAGCACGGCCTGACCCCAAAAAGCAAAGGCAAAACAGCCCTACGTCCATCTCTGTTTTGGCAGTCCTGTCACAGCCTCCCATCCCTGGGGGTTATAGGGCAAAAAGGCTTATTTTGTGCAGAGAGTGCCTATCTTCACTAGAAATCAAAGCCTAGATAAACTTTCCAAGAGCTTCTGCTCCAATTTGGAGCTGAGCCCTGCAGTGGGAAATGCAGTGCCCTACACGGACTGATAAGCAACTCAGTAAAATTGATTCCTGGGGTAAGTTATGGGCATCAGAAGAAAGTGATTTGTTTAGATATCCACAGCATTCCCCATCTCTTCTGGCCAACCGCTAAGGCAGGTACACAGATAAATGAGAAGAAAACACTCGTCACTGCACCGGCTTCGGGGAAGAAACAGATAAGGCCGATAAGGCTGCAAGTGAAACTCTCCTCCAGGCTGATGCAAATACATGCAGGCTGCTCAGCTACAGCGAAAATGCTGCCTTGGTTGTTTGCAACAACAGCACCTCCAGGCACAAACAGGACAATAACCCCTTGTCTCCATGAAAAGCTGCTTGTCTGGAGATCCAGCAGCAAAACAGGCGAGGCAGAGAGCTGGGAGGAGACAGAGATGTCCAGAGTCCTCCCCAGTGGGTGGGGAGCCCGGAGGATGCATCTGCAGGCACGAGCCAAGCTCTCCAGCCCTGGGGAAGGAGGCACCCCCCAGCTGGCACTGGGTAGGAATGCTGTTAGCTTACAAAACATGGGGGCAGGGGACACAGGGGCACCAGAAGATGGGACAACAGCCCATCCAACCTCCCCGTGCCTTTACAGAGGCTCTCAAATTATCTCCCTCGTCTTTAAACAGAGATTCATGCAGTCCTATGAGCCCTACTACAAGAACTGATGGAGGTTTTCTGCCAAATTGCTGTGACCATTTTTTTTCCCCTCAATTTCTTTTACATCCCAACAATTCTTTCCTTGTATTTATTTCTACTCAGCTTTCTACCTCTGGGACCCGAGCAAGCCATCGAACCTGGATTAAAAATGCCACAGAAGAATTCAAGCCTTGACATGGCCAAAGTATTGGTTTCCAGTGAAACAAAACAAAAGGCTAAGATGAAGTAACCATTTCAGCAGCTCATACATAGGCGTTGCCAATGGAGACTGAGGAGAGATAAGACAACACCACCCCTCCAGGTCTCACAGAGGAAACGCCCAAATCCAAGCCCAATTTTCTGGCAGTGTTCCCCACCCTGACTCCAGCTGAAATGGTGGATAAGCCACATTTAAGAAGATGCTTTAAAAAAAGGGGACAGAAAAAGTCAGGCTTCCCAGCAGGGCGGCAGGAAGGCATTTTCTCCCAGGGCAGGTTTTGTTTCCAGGCTGTGGGACATCTGCAGCTTTCCAGCCCCGAGGAAGGGACTAAGCAGGCCTCAGGCCTGACCCAGGCTAGCAGCGAGAACTCAACAGCACTCTGTGTTTGTTTTTAGTCAAAAAATATGTATTTCTTTGGATCATAATCTTCACTGGCAACCCCCAGGCCTACCAGGCTGCCTGACGCCAATTACTTCAAGGGTAGAAGCTGATGGGAAGGGAGTGGCAGGGCTGGAGGAGAGCAGAGCCCCAGGTTCTGCGCTGACCCAAACCAGTGCTGGCAGCAGCTCAGAGACCAAGACAGAGCCTTCCCCAGGCCCCCCTCACACAGCAGCTCTATGAACACAAAGAAAATTAGTGCAATGGGAGAAAAATACAAGACTGACCACAAAAACATGACCAGCAGGTGTAGGAAAGAGGCAGCTCTAAAATAAGTGAATTTATACCTCCATATTAACGAATGCTGAACCTTAAAAAGCCTAACGAGACACTTGTTTTAATTAAAAGGAGGGGTCACTTAGCAGCCCCCCCACCAGCTCCTCCATCCCAGGGTCGCCCATACTGGGCACAAACACTGAGGAATGCGGCTCCAGCTCACCCGCTGGCGTAACATGTTTGCTTTGCGACTTGTCAGACTCCTGCATCAGTTGTACGGCTGTACTTTGGTCCAAGAACATTTCACCCAAATGTATTAACCTAGCACTACATCCACCAGAGTAAACATTTTATTTTCCGAGAGGAACACACACGCCACTTTGTTAAATTGACCAAGGGACGTATCGGCTTTGTTTGTATTCAACCTTTTTCGGCAAATTCCCAGGGCAGATGATGCCAGTTTTGCAGAAATTGCAGGGATCGTGCTGGCCCCCGGGGCTTGGCCGTGTGAGGAGGGGGCTGGCAGTGCTGCCATGGGGAGGCTGGAGCCCCTCAGCCCTACCATGCTGGTGGGTTCCAGATCCCACCCTGCAAAAAAAACATTGATTTTTCCTGGTGGGATCTGTGCTTCTCTGTTCTGCCTGGTCTGGGTTTGGAGCGGGCAGGCCAGGGAAGGGAAGATGCTGGGTGGCTCCGGCCATGGCTGGCAGGGGCAGACAGCCCAGGCTGCCAGCACGCTTCAGTTCTTGGGAACAAAGAAATCCAAGCACGTGTGTACTCATCTGTACAGTTACGGGGCACTGGGAAATAGCCCCTACCCCACCGCAGCCTTCCCCAGGGCAGGGGACTGCTGCCGGTGGGCACAGAGGCAGTGCTGCCTTCAGGGTGCGCAGCCCAGGAACTGCAGGGAGACCTGTGCCTCACCACACCATGCTGTCCATCTGACAGCTCCTTCCCTGCCCAAATCAGCCCCGTGTGGTGAAGGAAATCAGTCCTCGAGAGCCAGGCTGCTCCCTCTGGCACTGATCCCTGCCAGCCAAAGCCATGGAGTGGGCATGGCACGGCCCCATCCTGCACCAAGCAGCACAAAGTCCCTTCACACGAGGCTGGGTGCCTACCCGGCCGGGACAGGCAGTAGCATGACCAGAGGGCAGGCTGCCTTGGGTCACTTAGCGCCGGCGCTGCATGAAGGAGAGCGGGATTTGTTTGTGCTGCCGGATGGCTTGTTTGTGTTAAAAGTACATCTCGTTTCAGAGACGGCGTTTCAGGTAACCGCTGCAGGGAGGCTGGGCATTAATGGTGCAAGGAGCCCCCCCAGGGATGTACAAGCACACTGACAGGACTTACGTTACCATTACCCCTCCCAGCTGCAGTCCTGGTCACGTGCACACTCTGGGTGCTGTGTTAGCCTAAACCTCCCCCAGGAGGCTGAGTTGCCCCAGCACGGGCTCTGAGCACCACGGCACTGGTTCCCATGGTTCAGCTAATGCTACCACTAGGCGACAGTGCTTCGCTCACGCATTGGAGCCCTCCACTGCCATCAATGTTTAACCCCGGTAACCTCGACTGACCTCCCCTCTGGATACCTGCCAAGGGGCTCAGGGTGAGCCTGAGCAAACTTCACCTCTGATGGCAAGGTAAAGCTGGCAGTGTTGGTGCTCATTGCAGCCAGGGACACCCCTGTGGTCCATCTAACAACCAAGATAAAGCTTTCTGGCTCCACTAGGACCGCTAGCTCCAGTTTATCACATATTGTTTGGTTGTTAACATAATATGCTACTTATCTCTTAATATATGAATGGTAAGAGCAGCACAAAATAACTCCAGTCTCTCTGCTCACCTCCTGCCTCAAAAGAACAAAGTAGCCATAAGTTTGTGCACTACAAACCCGCCAGGACTCAGCCCTGGTGCTGTGGTGCTGGGTGTGCTCCTGGGGATCCCACAGCCAAGCTGCCAGCAGCAGGACCAAGCCTGGCTGGCAAACAGCAGTCATGTAAGTGCCCCAATCACAGCGCTGGGGAGGTATTTGGACAGCTCACACACAAAGTCAGCAGGTACACTTATTAAATAAAATGCCCTTTTTGTTTCTGCAGACATCTTTTCTAGTGGAGGTGTGAGCTGGTTTCCACAGGAAATTTCTCCAGCAAATCCCCACGCCTCTGTGCAGGGGGAAGACACCAGGACAGCACTGCTGGATGAGCTTTTCCATCTTGCCCACAGCCAGCACCATGAGAGCCCGCAAGTCACAGCCGGGCAGCCCTTTAAAGCTTCCCAGGCACGTGCAGGGCCATGGGTATGGCTCCTGGTGGAGACTGCAGGGCCTCAGCCCCATGGAGCAGTGTCCCCTGCTCCACAGCTCAGACACCTAGGCACAGACAATGGCAGCCTGACCCAGGCAGGAGCAGGGCCATGGTGAGGCAGAGCCACCCCTGTGGAGTCACCCAGCTTCCCCTACAGCTCCCCCTCGCACATGGTTACAGGTTCAGCTCCTGCAGGTGCTTCTGCAGGTGTTTGCTGCAGGACAGCTCGTGTGGAGGCTTGGGCAGCTGGGCTGAGCCTCAGCAGTTCCACTGCACCTTCTGCAAACCAGGATGGGGGGAGCTGCCCCTACCCTCTGCCACAGGGGACCAGGCTGGCCCCAGGGTGCCAGGAAAAGCCACCCAGCCCAGCAAAGAGGGGACCTCTGCACACACACAGGATCACAGCGCCCAGAGATGTGGTAACTTCAGAGGACCACACCAGCTGGGCAAAACTTCAGCCTGCAGCTAACCACCACCATCAGGCTCCTGCAGCAACCAGCCTCCTGACACCATGACCAGGGCTCACCCCCAGCACCCAACAATTACCTTCTGTGGTAGCACAATCACAGCACCCAGGAAAAGCCCTCAGCAGCAGCAGCAGCCCCAGCCCCAGCCCCAGCCCCAGCCCAGCTCCTTCTGACAGAGCCTCCCCCCTCCAGGCGTGGCTCATCAGCACTAACAAGGCTCCCCCAGCCTGCTCCCACCCAGCCCAGCTGCAGAAAATGGGGAAGAAGATGGAAGATGGAAAGTGCCAGCCCTTCTCTTGGGATTCAGTTGGGGGGCTTAAGCGGCCACAGGACGCACTGCCCCATGCTTCCAAGTCCTGCTCTGCTCATTTTGGACATCCTGGTTCTCACCGAGCCCTCCCACAGGTGTCCCTGTGTGTGCTCCCCACCCCGCACTCATCCCTGCTCATGGAAAAAGCGAAGCCCCCAGCTTGCCCTGCTGCAGGCCAAAGGCCGAGCACCCTTCCCACAGGACAGCCCGGCCGCCCACGGGCTCCTTTGCTCGCCACCTCGTGGTGGCAGCGGGCAGCTCGACACGGCCCGTGGCCACACAGCCCCGTGGCTGGGGTCCCGCAGGTGCACGGGGTGTTGCGACCCACCCGGCAGTGTCTTATGTCCCCTGTCCTTGTCCCGCAGCAAGCATGACAAAATAGCGGTGACGTGGGCGGATTTACACTCCTGGAACCACAACGGCCCCTCCGTGATGGAGGAGGGACAGCCAGGCCTGGTTTGCGGTGCGGCGGTTTTGTAGCCACCCCAGCGTTTGCAGCCCCAGGGCTGATGCCCTACCCTCGTAGCAACGTTTTTTGGGAGGCCTGGTGCTGGCCCTGCAGCCCACACAGCCCCTGGGCTGGTGGCTGGGCCCAGCAAGCTCTGTGGGGCCGGGCCCTGCACCACCGCTGTGCACACACTCCAACCACAGGCTCGGCGGAGTGGTTTTCATTAGACCTACAAAGCAAAATTAGCCCCAGAAAGAGCCGATGCCTGGCTCTCTTCCAGGCCAAAGCAGCAGCTTCTGCATCATGACCCCACTGGCAGGATCCTGCAAGCCCTGCCCCAGCCCCTCCGCGAGCATCCCTCCCCTTCCTGCCCCGCAGCGCCCCCAGTCCCCACCACACTCACCCTTTTTCTGTTTTTCCCCTCTCATTTGGGATAAACGGCACAAAAGGAGCCGTTCTGCTCGCCGCCCTCTCCCCAGCCTCCTCCTCCCCCTGTCTGGCAGGTCTGTGTTATTATTAAGACACTTGAGATTATGGTTGTCTGAAAGTCGAAGAATGACAGCAAAGAACCAGATGCTGTACACTGATAAATTACAAGGGCATTATGCAGAGGCAGCTGTACCATATAAAAGCCTAGTTTTTATACCCTGCCATGATTTTCCATGTGGCATCGTATGGTTCCAGCATCTGGGCGTCACCGTCAATGTCTCCCGTATATTTTGCTGAGCACTGTCATTATGATAATGAAGAAATTGCAGCAGACGTTAATTGCAGTTCCCGCTGGCTATTGCAAGAAGTCGAAGGCATGGCAGCGGGACTGGCGGGGCCTCTTTCATCTCACAGGGGGTTTTTTCACTCTTTTGGCACCAGAAGGGGGCTCTGGATGGCTCCGGGTGCTACTGGGTGATACTCCCAGCATCGGGGCTGGCTGGAGCTGGTGGGCACACTGAGATGGAGCTGGCAGGTCTCTGCCCCCATCCCACTGCAGAGGTTCGTGAAGTTGCTTCTCCCACTTGGCTTTCTCATTTGTGGGATGTGCAGAACACAGCCGTGAACTGCAGGAGGTTCCCCTTTCCCCTTCTCAGTATGAGGCTAACTGCATGCAGAGCTGCTAATTTTCAGCCATTGCTATAGGATGTCTGCAAACTGTGTGTCCAGAAATGCTGGAGGAAGCAGCAGCGTGCTGCCTCCTGACCATCTCCCCATGACATCAACAGGGGCTATAGCAGGCGCATTTGCTGCTTTGATGAGCAATTTCCTTTATACCCATGGAAATCCCGCAGCCCTACCAGCCCCACCTGCCTGCTGGTGCTTGCCAAGGGCAAGGAGACCCGAGTTGCCTCCAGGCTGCGGTTAGGAACAGGACGACTGCTCACACTGTGCAGGATCTCAGGCCTAGCGCTTGCCGTAAGCACACCACAGGTGGCACTGGCAGCACATCTGAGGGCAGCTACCCGGCTCCACATGGGCTGTAAGAGCTGAACCTCTGCTTTGCCCCAGGGAGACAGGACCCTGGGGACATTTGCAGGCTCCAGCCCCAGAGAGGAGCGCCCCATCTGTGACTCTGATACTCGTTTATTCCCAGAAGGATTGAGGAGGGGAATTTCAAGGTCTCAAGCTCCCTCTCACACAGGCAGTTCCCTCTGCCACTCCAAAATAATCGATTCCCCTTGCGACTTTAGATGCGTGACCACCACCAGTGAGGACACAGAGGGAGCCAGCACCTCCAGCAACCTTCTTCCACCGCAGCCAGGGCCAGGAATGTTCTCCTGCTCCAGATCCTGCTCCAGGAGCAGCCCCACTCTCAGCAGCATCTGACAGCTGCCTCTGGGTGAAGGTTTCGGGTGTGGGTCCCAGTGAGGGTGGCCACCCGGGCGATGCATAAAGCCTCTGGAATTTGCCGCTGGCGTTTCCTTGCTCTATTAGGAGCCAGGTGAGGATGGGCAGAATTGCTGTCCTCTGAGTCACCCCCTGATAACCGTTTTTAATCATGAAGTCTCAAAGATGAAACATTCCTGCTTTTTCTTGCTCTTTAGCCCAGCGGGAGAGGGGCTGGTGCCACAGGCGTGACTCACGGCAGGAGCAGGGCACTCAGGCTCTCTGCCAGGCGCGGGGCTGGCGCTGGCAGCACAGCCTCTGGGAACCGGCCTCGTTGGTGTTGGCTCGTGGGGACACCCAGGGCAAGTAAAACAACCCATCGGGCAAAAGTGGCAGCTGCAGGAAGCCCCTGGAGAGCCGGGATGGGGAGGCAGCTCCCAGCCCTGGGCAGCCCCTGATCCCTGTGACTGTCCCAAAACCAGGGGATCAGCCAGGACGGCCTCAAACCTCCCCCCAGAACTCCTCCAAAAGTTGTACAAGCTTCCAAAGCTGGTAAAAGCAGGTACCTCCACTTTTCCCTTCCCAACCCCTGCCAGACACACACATTTCTTTCCAAATGGCTCTGTACAGCTGCAGGTGGGATCAGTGGCCTGCCAGGGAATTGCTGGTTTGACCAGAAGCAGCAAAGCCTGGGAAATCCTCGCTTCTTTCCCTTCTGGATCTGGTCTGAGGAGGTGCTGTGGCAGCGTGTGCCCAACACTGTGCCTCCTGCCAGCACCTGGGGTGGCCCAGGGTTCCTCCAGCACCCCAGGGCATCACCATCAAGCAGCAGAGCTGGTATCCTTGTGTTATGCACCAAGAGCTCGTTCCCTTCCTCTGTCTCGGCAGGGTCCATGGCTCCATAAACCAGCCCCCTGGGGCCGGAGGAGCTCCACCGTGCGGGTCCTGCAGCGCCTCTGCCCGGAGGCGACGCCAATCGCACTGACATGGCGTTGAATTAAATCTCTCCCTCTGCGAAGGCAGCACTGGCAGTCATAACGCTCACCTATTTTTTTCCAATGGGCAGTGGAAACTATGATGAACAAATGTATACGGCTACAGCTTCAACGGAAAACTGCTCAGGGTGCCTGTGCCTGGTCACCGAGCTGGCTCGTGGAACGGAGCATGCCGGATTGAACATAAACAACGAGGACGTGCAGGGGCTCAAGCAGGGTGCAAAAAGGAGTTATTTTTCCTCTTCAAGGGGATGTTTCAGCTGCCTGCCAGGCACAGTGCAGGGAGTGGATGGGGGTAAGAGGGAGCCTGCAGCCCCACGGGGATGCCCGCCTCCTGCACTGCGAGAGAAGCACAGCAGGAGCATCGCCGAGCTCAGCCTAGCAGGGCGCTTCGCTCAGCATGCTCACAAGCATTTAAAATCACATGGAAACAAAAAATAGAAGCATTGCTAAGACCAAATAGCATTTATCCCAGCTATTGTCAAAACTCCAGCTACCAGAAAAGAAAAAAAAAAAAAAAGAAAAGAGAAGCCCACCAGGCTTTAAAATGAGGAGGAGATGGAGGGCTTCACACTGGGGATTTGGGAGCTGCCCCATGAGCTGCACCCAGGGCTGGTGGGTGAATTAACTCATTGCTCAGGTATGGCTCATTCACAAATATCCGCCACAGCTGCTGCAGTCCCGCTGGAGCCACAATTAGCAGTGATGCCCCAGCAGCTGTGCCAGGGCACATCTCCTCTGGGTGACCCAAGGGACTGATTTACGCAGGGTATGAAGGCTGCACGACAGTTAAAAGCCCGAAAAAAAATATGTTATTGCCTGGCCCTGCCTCTAGCCTATCTCTTCCTCCCTCACTCTTCCTTTTCCCCAGAGAGGAACCATCCCCGGGGCGAGGGGTTGCATGCCGCTGCTCATGCACCCAGAGCAGTGGCTGGGGGGCTCCCAGTGCTGCCCACATGCCTCTGCCCGCTCCATGCCCCTGGGGAGCGCACGGCACCCTCACAGCCCAGCACAACTGCCTGTGTTATCCATGTGCGTGCAGAAAGGTGCCACGGGCAGTTCCAGGTTCTCTGGCATGGCCAGAGCTGCACAGAGCAATGCCCAAAGCAGCAGCAACAGCCCATGCTCTGAGTCCCCATGTGTGGGGACAGTGAGGGTTTGCCCAGCCACCAGCTCTGCTCAGTGTCCTGCAGTGCCAGGAGCCAGTCCCACTGCCCAAAACGTGGGGCACGTGCTTCCCATGCCCCCCCAGCAGAGACCTCACCACAAAAGCGCCTGCACAGGCCTCATTTTGGCAGACGTCTGCAGCGGAAAGAAAAGGCCTGGGGGACACAGGAGATTTTCCTGCAGGGAAAAAAAAAAAAAAAAAAAAAGAGGGAGAGGGAGGCTGCCCATCTCAGCTCATCGCTGCCTGGCACCTGTGTCCCAGGGCAGGCGTCCAAGCGCGCCGAGAGCAGGCGCGGTGCCACCGCAGCAGATGGGCACGAAGGCAGGCAGCACCGGGCTCGCGCTCCCGCAGCCGCTCAGGGAGGGGGCGGCTGTTTAGGGCAAATTTCCCAGCTGAGAATGTCAAAACAGCTGCCAGTCTGGAGTTTATACACCTATAATTAAGGGGGTATGTGATTTCTAATCCAGCTCAAATGGAGCTGGATTAATTGGCAAACCTAAAAATAGCATCCGTGACCATGTAAGGCAAGCTTTTGTGTGTGGTTTAAATTAGGAAAGTGGGCTCTGGCTGGTTGGAGTAAGCTGGGAGAGACAGAAGCATCATTCTGCATCCAGACTGCCTGCGAGGGCCTAATCCTGCTGAGGGACAAGGGGAACCCACAGTACACAGCTTTGTCCAAATGTACAAGCCTTGTTCCTGCTGCCTGGAGCCCCCAGAAGGACTCAGGGTGGGTGGACATCAGCCTTACCCGCAGCTACCTCTGTTCCTGGGGGAATAGAAAATGCCTCCCCTTGGAGGTTAGCTCTTGGCTGGGCTCCTCCATACGTGCCTGCAGTTGCTGTGCCCCAGGAGACGCCTCAGACCCCCCCCTTCCCACGCAGGTCCCATCAGCAGAACAAACTCCGCTGACTTGTGCTCAAACGCCGATCCACCCGCAGCCAGACTGCAAGGTTAGCTTTTAATTTTTGTTTAATTATCTGCAGTGGCACAAATAACTAACAGCATCGATTTGAACTTGGCACACAAAGGCAGGTTCCAAATGGCAAAGCATATTATGAGATCGAATTATTAAACGTAGCTAATGAGCAAAATAATGATGTGGTGCCAAGCTATAAAAGGTTAGACTTTAAAGTTGTCACAGTTCATAAGCAAGAAAGATTTAATCACATTCTTAATCAAATATTTATATGATAATGTGTTTTAATCAAAATAATAGCAATTAATTTGGAGAGGAATATATTGTATGCTTCCTATCCTTGCACTATAGAGTGTTTTTTTTGCGGTGGGGTTGCAGAGCACTTATTTCCTTGCTGAATAATGCATCAGCTCCAGCTGCGAGGTGTCCCAGCTGCCTGTGGCTGGGGACATGCTGTTGGGGCCACAAAGAGCAGGTCAGGCCCTGCGGGTGCCGTTCACCCTGCTCGGAGCCTCGTGCTGCCCCCAGCACCCTTGCTGGGTCCGGATGCGTCCCGGCACAGCACCCGCCCACCAGCCGGGGCCCCGCGCTCTGCCTTTGAAGCGCTTGCTATTCACAAGTGATTTAGCTGCTACCTCTTTCCCTCTGAATCCTGCCAACTCTCATAACTCTCCTTGGCAGCTGATGCTATCGCAATGATTTCCAGCTGTGGAAGAAGCAGCTTAAAATGGCTGCTGTGTCGGAGCACCGATCCTCTCCTTCCTGCCATCCTCGTCACACTGAGTGCCTGCAAAGCCTCTGCCAAGGCACCGTGTGGGAGCACCATGAGGGAATGGACACGGAGGCTAGACCCGCAGAGACCTGCCAGGGAGAAAGAGAAATAAAACTAAAACTTTGCCCAAAACTCCAAAATGAAGCTTGCCCAAAATTTAAAAAAACATGGGGGACAATTTCTAACAGGAGCTGCAACAGCCAAGGTGTTATCAGAAAACATCGCCTCT
Source organism: Cygnus olor (assembly GCF_009769625.2). Taxonomy (NCBI): domain Eukaryota; kingdom Metazoa; phylum Chordata; class Aves; order Anseriformes; family Anatidae; genus Cygnus; species Cygnus olor. The sequence goes on from NC_049184.1 coordinate 10,431,685, forward strand.
TGAGGAGCGCACCAAAGTCCTTCCAGCACAATTAGTGGAGGGAAGCAGACAAACCATTCAGGTATTTCTTTTAACAGAGCCTCCAAACCATTGCTGCTCACTAAATGCACAGAAAAGATCTTCAAACCATCACGCCAAGCAAAACAGAGCCTATTGAAAGGGAGCATCGCTCACCCCAACTCCCGATAAGAATATGCCATTGCTCTGCGCGTAGCTAGAATGAAGCTTTGAGGAAGATAAATGCTGCAACAGCTGCCAGGGCTGCAGCAACCTCAGCTCCTGCAACCCAGCCTGGCACCAGCAGCAGCCTCACCCCTGCTGCCCTAGAGGTGCCCACAGGCAGGACGTGCCGCTTGGTGCCGGTCCTGGTGCTTGCAAGGCAGCCACGGCCATACCCTTCGCAACAAGGTGTCTGTCATGGCACCAGGGACGGACTGGGGAGTCCATCAGAGACACTGCAGCAGTGTCAAAGCACTGGCCCTGCCTCAGGGCCCTTGGCACACACCTCTGCATATGCGCAGCCCAGTATTTTTCTCCTCCCGTGTTCAGCCTCCTGTGCTGGGTGTCTGTATATGCACTTTTCGCTGTCTGCCTTTTTAACACTTCATCAGAAAGCTGGATTTTTTTTTAAGCACTAAGTTTGCCGTTTCTGTTGGAGTCAAGATGAAAAGCTTTCAGTGAGCCACCTTTGATTGGAATCACTTCTGTTGCCTTTGGTTTGGCCAGATGTTTCCTAATTACTTATCTGTCAAGTATTTTTTTTTTTTTTTTAATGCACAGACATTTCCTCTAAATGAGAAATAGTGTAAGGTTCTCGTTTAGTGTCTTTGCCTGAGTGAAATAAGCCAGGCTAAGCTTCATCAAGGCTGGATTTTATGCTTGAACATGCAACTCAACATCAAAAGCTTGATCTTTTTTATTATTCAGCGCAGCCTTTTTAGACCAACTTTAGCAGGAGCCAAATGGCACATTATAACTTCGGATTTAAAACTTTTATTTTTAAGGCTAGCTCTGAGTCATGCAGTTTTCTCCTGAGCCCGAGATAGTTTTGTGTAATAACTCAGGGCCAGAATCTGCCACCATTACTCATGTCAACGAAGACTTATTTACACGAACAGACTTACTGAGCGAGTACTGCTTGGTGTGAGTAATGGCTACGGAGTCGGGTCTCATCCTTCTCCCATCAGAAAGTAGTCCCACGGGTCTGGGCCCACGAGGGTGTCTGTCCCTTACTCGTGCAGTACGGGCTCTGAGGTAGGGAGACAAAGGAGGGAACCTTGAGGAGTAATTCCCCAACCCAACCGATCCCTTCTGGCAGGGAGCAGAGGTCTGACCTAACGAGGCAGATGTCGTTACCTGTCAGCCACTGGAGACATTCGGCATCGATTTGCTGCCTGGTGCTGTCAGGGATCTTTTACTTCAGGTGAGAGTCCCGGGGACCCAACGTCACTGCTCCCTCCAAAAACAGAGGGGAAAGCCACCAGCACTAAGTCCTGGGCATTTAAAAAATTTCACTCTCTTCTTCCCTCTCCACCTGAAGCAAACAAAACCCCCACGTCTATCACAGCAGCCGAGGGGCAGGGGTCACCCCAGGCCCACCGGGCTGTGCTGTGCACCCAGGCTCAGCGGGGCTGGGATGGGAGGAATGCAGGGGAAAAAAGCCACAGCCATCCTCCAGCCATCCTGAATCCAAGCACTGCTGCAGATAATAGGCCAGTACACCAGAAGGGGATTGGATCAACCAAAAGTAAAGCCATATAACGATTTTTCAATAGCTTTAGCTGTCTTTGAGGGCGAGTAGCGCTCTTTGATGAAAGCAGTAAGATCAGGCTGGTAAAGCTTTAGGAGTTTAAAGTTGTTTGATAGCTGGTTATTTTTCTTCAAAAAGAAGCTGAGTACACCTCTGCCTCTAGCCTTCATCACAGCACCAGAAGTGCTTTGTCAGTGTATTTGTGACAAATTAATTATAGGGATGGAAAATCTCCGTAGAAATGAATATTCAAAAAAAAAAAATTTTTTTTATGCTGTTGACTTCAGGGAATGCACTTCTCTTTCTAACGCTGTGTGTTTTCCTCATTAGCTCTCCCCCTCCCCCAGCTCCTTTCAGAAACTTTCAGAAGTTATTAGAAATGGTTTTATTTTCAGCGAGCCCGGGGAATGGCAGTAGCAGTGGAACAAACCCAGTGACGTTGGAGCCTTCCTGCCAAGAAGTGGCCCATCAACAAGCTCTTCAGAGAAACCATCCCAAAATTACCCCACCACTCCTGATTACCAGATACCAGTAAGATGTCAGCATGGGGTTATCTCACAAAACTTTAACATTTAAGGAGTTCTTTTTTTGCTGTTTTAAAGCCTTTCTTAGTAGGTAGTGCACTCCCCTCACATACCCTGAGTCTCTTTTACCTAGAGGGCTGCACCAGTATCGAAAGTCAGGGTTGCAGCTGCAACGGTCGCCTCACTGGTGGTTAGCCTAGGACCTTCCTGCCACCCTGAGCCAAGAACCCACCCCCAAAAACTAGTCAGAGGATTTCTGCTCTGAGTCATGGCCTCTAAAACCTGGTGAGCAATGATGAGAAGGGCAGCAAGCGTTGCTGGGTTTTGGTAGCTGCCACTGGAAACATGCCTGTCTGTGGCACTGGTTTTTCAGCATCTGCATAATATTGCAAGTCTTAAACTCAACTAGGATGAATGTGACTCCCTATTTCTGCTCTTTCTGACCTCAGAACAGCTTCCCAGAAAGAGATATGGTGCTCTTTCTCTTTGCAAAGTCTCTGGAGAAGCAGAGGGCCCTTATCTCTGGCTCTGATTATTGTTTCTAAACTGCACATCTTTCAACTTGGGCAGAAGACATTTCAACGAGCACATTTCCTATCTGTGAATTTCGGTTAGGCCAATGAAAGCAGGAGGCCACAGCTCCCCATCACCACCCACACCTCTGAGCTATCCTCACCTACATCCCCGTGGTCAGGCTGGTGCAGTCCCCATCCCAGCATAGCTCAGCCCTGTGTAAATCACTAAGAAAACATCCTGCAGGTCCTGGTGGCTCTTCTGGACGGATTGCTGTGGGGCGATGATAGCAGGCCCAGGAAGATCCCACAAACCCACAGCTCAACAAGGAGCCATGTTCCCTGCTCCACCGCTGCCTCCCCTTCCTTGCCTTCCCCCAGCACCTCAATTAACAAGCTGCCTCGTTAATGTCCTAAACTTAATTAACAAGTTGAATTAATAAATAGCCCAGGCTGCTTAATTAATAATTAATTACTCCTTGGTTAATAAGGACATCAGGAACTAGTTCATAAGGGAATCATTTCAATAGATTAAGGTGAAACAAGGAGCTAAGGAGCAGGGGGAAGCATTAAGTGGCCACACAGAGCTGGTGCCTGGACCATGCCCCAAGAGCAGCTCTGGGCAGCTCCCCCTCGAGCTCCTGCCTGTCTCCTCCAGCCCCAAATCCAGGTCAGAAACACCCAAAACACACATTTGGTTCTTGAATCTGCTGATGACGCTCTCCAGAGCCCTGTGTTGGTGACAGCTCATGGGGACAGCCCATCTCTTCCCCAGGAGGTGCCTGTTCCTGCTGGAAGGGAGGAGCTGGGGAAGGTATCTCACCCGCGGGCTCTGCAGTAGTGCAGGAGGGTGGTGTCACATTGTATTTTGTACTTATTCCTCCCCTTTTTATTGCTCACTCAATCTAAAAACATCCTTTCCATGCAATGGTCTCTCACTTTCCAGGGAAGGACTGTGAAGGCATTGTTGTAGTCAAACCTCCTACAGAGAGAAGCTGCAAAGGTCTGCATGAAGAAAGAGAAGAGGGAGACCCCAGGACTGCCAGGCTTCTCATGCATTTGTGCAACTGAGCTCAGTGTCAGGGCAGACACTGAATCCTCTGCAGCATTTCCTGGTGTCCATCGGCACAGGGACCTGCACCCAACCCTCTGGGGTCAACCACCCGAAACGTGCTGGAACCATGCGAGAGACCTCCCGAAGCCCCCCCCCGTGCTCCGAGCACCAGGCAGGTGTGAGCAGCACTGAGGGTCCTGAGCCCAGGAAGGGATATGATTCTATGAATACCCTTCCCCACAGCACAGCCTGGGCTCAGCTCAGCTGCACCCAGCTCAATATGTTGCCGGCAGTTTGACAACATGCACGATTTGGCATTTTTCAGTAGGAAAGTGTGAAGAACTATGTTGATGTTTTCTTCTCATTTTGATACAGTAAATGTCTTGTTTCTATATTAATATTGATCTCAAGGTGTGTATACATATGTATACACACACTGTATACAAAAATACTCATAATATCATGTAACATTTCAAATTTAGCTAAATAAAAGCAGTTGATTTCTCCTGATGGTATTGGTTTGAAATTTCCCATCCACAAACCACTCTGAAATCCCAAACAAAACAAAAAGAGTTATTTCCCACACAACAGATGTAACGCAACGATCTCTAGGAAAATGAATTTTTAGTTTTATTTTTGCTTATGGTGACTTACATTCACGGAAGGGCTCAAAGAAGATATTGAGTGTAGCAACGAAAACCTTTGCAGAGAGTAATTACTGTTATTTTAATTTATAATTTCGTCATTTCCTACCTGAGTATTTTAACACAGGGAAACAACCATTGTTGTTATGGCCACATTGAGAATTTATATTGGTTTATTCTGAGAAAACAATGGTTGTCTATTTTGTCCCCAGATTTGGTGGATAACCTGCAATAAAACACAAACTGAAAAATTTGTTACTAATAATCACAAGAAGGAGGGGTACGGGGAGGAAGCTATTTAATGACAAAATGCTACAGACAGAACCTGTAAGCAAAATTGAACTAGAAATTCAGCTTCTTAACAGAAGGATGCAAGATGGTACTTCCCATAGTGTGGAAATCCAGATCAGTGCCCTCACATCGCTTATTCAGCTCTCTGGTATCCGGTGTGTCTCTAATTTCTCAGAGTGCCATTTAGCTTAGTGGGAAGGAGCTGAAGGCAAGTGCAACTTATCTGGTGACAGAAGGAAACTCTATTTAACTCAGGATTCTTTTTCTGATATAAATCAGTATTTCTATAGTGTCTCCTCCCTATACAAGGCCAAAAGCACATGGTGTCTCATACTTAGCCATATTTTACACAGGGTGGAAAGGGAGGGCTCAGTGTTTTCTTCAGTCTCCTTTCACCTGCTATCCTCTTCCCCTGCCACAGCACAGGCAGTTCAGACCCAGCCCCCTGCTCCCCAGCCATAAAGGTTAAAGATAAATCCAGTGATAGCTCTTAGCACCAGTAAGAAAACCGAAGAGTACCGAAGAGTAGTCAGTGGTCTCCAACCTAAGAAGAACTGAGCTTGGAAAGAACTCAACGCTGACTGATTTGAGGTATTTACCAGTTGCTGCATCTGTTGCATGGCATGGATGTTCTCCCTCTGTCATCTGCACAAATCCACTTGAATATCTTCTTTTGATCAAATAGCATGTACAACACTTGGTTGGCATCTGGCTTTGTAATGCAAACAGCAGCAACAATCCAGATGGCCTTACAGGGAGTTTTGACTGTTCTCAGATGGTCCAAAAATCCAGTAGCAATGCTCAAGCAGAAAGATATCTCCCCCCTCAAGGCAACTTAACGATATTTTCTATAGCAATTACCATAGTCAGATTTCCCTGTTTCCTAACCACTTGTCCTGAATTTTGCTTTTGTGCAGTCATACAACAATGACTACAGATTTGGGAGGGAGTGGCAGTCAAACAAGGCCCAAAGAGCAGAGTGCACGCACCACTCCCATCCCTCTGAGCAGCTGGGAATTGCAAACGTAACAAATTCCTGTCCAGTGAAAACCGCATTTACTCATCCAAAACACATGCATGCACGTCACCATTGCTATGAGTGCTAGGGCTTATTTTGGACCACAGTGGGCCACACGGATTCGTATGACTTCTAGATGCCTCATCAGAAGACTGGCCTCACTGTGGGCAAGTGGCTCTGGCCTTGCTGAGACAGAGGCTGATTTTATTTCAGAGAGAAGGCAGAAAGCTTTGCACATGTCCAGGGGGTAAAAAGTCCTGAACTTCTTGGTTGTTGCTGCCCCGCAGGAAGGCCCAGAGCTGCAGCCCCCACCTGGTGTGGTCACACTGCCTTGCACCAGTTAAACCAGCTTCAAAGCTGGGGGACAAATACAAGTCCCAGCCTTTCTTCTCACCGCTGAGCTCTGTTCCTCACAGCAGGGGATGCCACCTGCTCAGAGCTGCCAGCTCCTCTCCACCAGCTGCATTTTGTGTTACTGAGACCAGGAACTTTTGCTAGTGATTCCCTGGGCCCACAGGTCAGTCTTGCTGAGGCCTGAGGCCCAAGTCCCTGAGGCATAAGTCCCTGATCCTTTGGGCCAGACATGGTACGCTTCAGCTAAACTTCACCTCCCCCTCATGCAGCAGGACATGTGTTAGGGTTGATTTTAAACCTTCTTGGTCTTCCCAGGCCTGCCTTGATGCTTCTCCCCCCACACTCCTATTTTTCATGAAATGTAGGCCAGCAAGTAGAAGAGAGTTCAGTGCATCTGTTCAACACCAACACTGACAAACAGCACAGGGAAGTGTTTCTAACCTGAAATGTATTGGCATATCTAACCAAAAACCACTTGATTTCCCCTGGAAAGCAAAAGCTGTGAAACACCATTACTAGCAGGTTGCCCTTGCATGTGAAGTAATTGAATCAGGAAATAGGAAATATGAGGCAGGAGAGCTTAGCTGTCATTTTACAAAAACAATTAAATGCATGAAATGTATCTTAATGATATAATTAAGGCAGAATTCTAATCTTCCATTAGTAGTGGCATTAATTATTGCGAGCACATTACAGTCAGTATCAGTGGAATGAGGAAACCCTTTGTTATGCAGCTTTATTAAAAAACATCAAAATAAAAGCAGATTATCTGATCTTCAAGAGAAGCTCCACCACAAAATTTCTTTTGAACAAACCCGGATTACGTTCATCTATTCAGGCTGACAGAAGAGGTCAAAGCATCAGAGGAAAGCCACTGGAAAGCACTACATGACTGCTAGGGCTGGCCATGGGCTGCCACAGAAGGTGCACAGCAAGCAAGTTGTGTGAAGCAGGGTGGACTCGTACCATCAGAGGCACCACGAGCTGTTGTTGCAAGCTGTATGCTTGCTAGAGATGTATACACCCCACACTCCTGGGGTTCAGCATTTCCAAGGCCCAGACATCAGAGGTCAATCCATGGTTGGGAAGCTGCTGCCTGGAAGCCCCAGCCTCCAAAGGAGCCCCAAACATTGCTCATGCAGTCACTCCCGGTGCAAGACAAATCCTATAACCTCATATCACATACAAATCTTACATGGGTACCCAAAGGTGGAATTTGGTCCTCGAGCAGCCTCTGAACACAACTGTATCATCCTTTCTTCCTAAGCAGGCTTTTAGCTTCCCTGCCTTCCCCTCAGCATCCACCATCTGCAGAATGCAATAGGTCCGTTTCAGTTTTACAGCTCAGATAAGTTTCCAAGTTTTGCTTCCAGGGTTTCAAGACAGTTGGCTTGGCACAGCATAGACCAGGACTTTGGAAATGAGCTTGGCCACTGCGGGAGGAGCCAGTGATGGGCTGCTAAAGGCCTTTGGATATTCCTCAAAACTGTTTTACATACTGGGACAAGTGGTGGCATTGCTGATCTCAGGTGTGAAAACACCAAATACACCTTTCCAACCAAAGCAGGAAGCCATCAACAACATTTCCCCTGTGGGTACACTTATTCAGAACTCTAAGCAAACTTAAGCAGGCTTCCGTGTATATATTGATTTTTGTCACAAAATTCAGCTCAACAAACAAAAGTTAGGAAAAATTAACCCTCCCCCACAGACAGCCATGCAACTCCTAGGTGATAACTGCCAGAGGACAAGCAAATGCATCAGTTGAGTGATGATGTGGATACCTGCTGAAAGAGGGGGAATTTTCAATTATGCTTGGATGATTTTCTACAAGTACCTTTCCCACTATATGGGGGAAAATCAATTAGCAAGAGTCATTTGTTTCTGAATGCAGTGGCTGGAGAGGAACATTAGTTCAGAAACATTAATTTCTGGACAAATGTTTACAATTAAAATGCAATTTTGATTCCACTCAAGTCCTATGCTGCCACCCTGCATCTCCGCCAAGTCTGGAGAATAAAGGAGCATCTCCAGGACGCACAGACTGGGGTCGCAGTGATGGGGAGTGCTGCTGTCAGTTTGCCAGTAGGGCACTGAGCTGCAAAGGACAGAGCTGGGGAACTGGGATATTCCTGCAGCTGAACCTTGATCCTTGAGAGACAAGAAATAATGGGGAAGCTCACACAGCTCTGAAGTACCCAGACTGGGAGAAGAAAGAAGTGGCAAACCTCATCCCAAATGTGCAGGAGTCCTTGACCTGAGCTCCCTGCACATCACAGCCACTTACCAGCTCACATGGATCTAAGGTTCAAGAGAGAAATTGGAAGGAAAGAACATTTTTGTTGTGTCTGATTCAAAAAGTAACAGAGTTTAAGCTATTTCTCCACATTTGCCAGGATCAGCCATGGTCAGGGTGAGGGTGAGGCCACAGGACAAGCTCACTCAGACATCCCCTCTGCATGCCCTGGATTAGAGAGAACCCAAAATCAGAGGACAGCACACACAGATGGCTGGTGGTGGTGGAGGACAATGTGATGCAGTACCCCAGGGGTTAGGATTTGTTTTCCTGTGTAGGACAGGTGCAGAACTTATTTAAAAGCAACCTGTGTCAGATGGCATTTGTGCCATTTGCTCAAGTCCTGTAACTGATCCAAGAGCTGAAGACCAGAGGAAGCCCCATGCGTGGTCAGCACACACAGAAGCAGCTACTCGTGGCTGTGCTTTTACCAGTGCAGGTGGCACTAGAAGCCAGAACAGCAAAGTGAAACCAGTTTGTTTTCCCATAAACCAGGACTTCAAGAGAAAAGGCAAAGTCAGTTTTCCAAACTCACATTTGTTTACAGCAATTGCTCACGACTGGTCACATTTGTTCATGACACTGAGACTTCATTTCCAGGCAGAAAACCTCCTAAAGAGTCAGGCATCTTCTGAGAAATCAGGAGAGCTGAGTAAGCTTGAACAGACTGAAGGAGTCAGTCCACTTCCTTAAAGCCTCACTTCATGTCGTGCCTTTTCTACGGCACAAGGAGCCTCACTTACATTCCTGACACAGCACCTTTGTTCTCTGGTGCAGCTACTCAAACACCACGCTCCCTGCGATGGCAGGGCTTCCTTTGAAGCATTGCCAGGCTGTAGGCAGTGGGATCGCATCCTTGTAGGTACACGCAGAGCAAACATACTGGGCATGCCTCACTTTCCTCGAGATGTGGTGCACAGAAAGCACCTGCCTGCGTTGCCTTCAGTAGGTTTTTCTGCAATAAAGGATTGTTTCCCCATTGTAGGTTACTCAACAGATGTAAGTTCTCACCAGCAAGGTGCAAGTACATACAGGCACTGTGCAAATTTGCAGAAATTGTTTATACGAGTAGTTCATTTGAACATTTACAGTAAAATCTACCCTGGAAAAGGTAAATAGAGGTGCAGTTTCATGCCACTCTTCCAATGTTACTGTAGATATAGACATATTTAGTAAGTTTTTCTTCCAGTGTGGGGACTACGCTCCCAGCTGACCTGCAGTGGTGCAGGAGAAAGAGGAAGCTTTCCAGACCTCCTGTTTGCAGAGCAATGAAACATAACAGGGCTCAGAGATCAGAAGGAAAACAGACCTCTCGCTCCTGCCCCACGCCCCTGTTTTCCCTCCCCAGGTTATATTTAACTCCTACCCCACCCACAGGAGAGCTGCCCAAGCACTTCAGGGAACATCAAACCTTCCTCCTCCTCGGCTGGGAAAAAACAACAGAGCCATGCAGCTGGGCAGAGGGAAACAGCAGCTCTCAAGAGGCAGAAATAGGGGTGAGGAAGAAAGCAGTAGGGCCCATCATGGTCATACATGATTTGTTTTTTAGCCTGATTCTCCTCATTTGAATATCACAGAGCTTTGATCCGGGATTCAAGAGGAAATCTGTGTGTGCTCTGTGATGGACAAGTGCACTAACAAGCTCTCTGGTGTGAGCATGTGCTTAAGGCTTGTCATCCCCTGTGAGGAAGCCACCAGTGTGTGCTCACCCCGAGGCACAACCCACCCGAGCTCTCCTCACATCCACACCAGCTCTGCTGCCTACCCCAAACCCCACAGTCTTTCCCTAAAAGGACACAAAGCACCCTGAAGGTGATCTTACATGGCTATTCCAGAGCTCCTAAAGGGCTCGGACGCCTAATCCTTACCCATCTTAGGGGACCATAAACAAAACTGCTGTCATTATTGTGCCAAGACCTTTAACTCAACGCTTCAGTGTCAGAAAAGGATCTATAGCCACAGCCCACCCTCCTCAGGGGGCACGCTGTGACAGAGGGAGCTTACCCACCTGTGACAGCACAGTGACACCCCCCCCCCCCCGTGGGACTGTAGGGGTCCCCAGGGTGGCACCCTAACCCTGGGTCAGGCACATTCACCTTACGGTGTTTTTGATGTGCCCAGGCTCAGGGTGTGCGTCCAGAAGGTGAAAACACTCCCATTTACATCTTGAGAGCAGAGAGGCCACAGCAGGAAGGGGAAGGCCAGGGCCTGGCAAGCAGCATGGGGGGGCTGCCTCATCCCCCAGACTCCTCATTAAACCAGGCTGCTCGTTAGCAGTGTGCCCAGCACCGGGACAGTGGCTGCCTACTTCAGTCACTCCCGTAACCAAACGCAACTCCCCAGAGCCACACTGAGCTAACTGCTCACTGCCCAGGCTCCCCATTGCAGGGCATAACTGCTCCGACAGGCTGCTTCTTGACTGGCACCCAGAACTCACCGCTAGCCGCTGCAATCGTGATTTATCGCTGCTGCCAGCCATCAGTCTCAAGGCAGCCGCTTGTGTTTGAGCCAGGACAGCCCAAGGAAGGGGCCGAGCACCCACCGGGAGCTGACAAGCAATGAATCCCGACCAGCAGCAGAGCCTCTCCCACATCTCCCCACATTTCAAAACCCACTCCAAGAGCACTGCATCACCTTTCTGTCTTCCTAAGCCTTTCTGTACTTTATATCACGGCTCCTCTGCCTGGTCCAGAGCCATTAGCTCAGATAGAGATCCAAATTTCACACAGGCACTTTTAATCCTACCTGAGCAGGGGCTCGCCACATGCTGAAGCAGGGAGAATGCTGCAGAGCGGAGCAGCCACCAGCTTGGCCCCACTCAGCCCCCAGGAACCAGCAACGTCACCAGAGCAGCCACAGGCAATCAATGCACTCAAAGCTACCCGTGATGCTCCTGCAGAGCTGAGCTTCAGGGTGCCCTAAAAAATGCCATAAATCCCAAGCACACCACAAAAAGAAGCAGCACAGAGAAGGCTGCTGTTTCAGAGGATCCAACAAGCCTTCTAATCACTGGGGCAGCTTAAATTGCCTTCCAGGGCAGGGTGGGATTGTGCTCACCTGTGCAGGACCAGCCGTGCTGCCTGGCCCCAGCCCCACACATCCTGTGCTGTAGGGCCGAGCTGCCGCAGCGCTCCCAAGCAGGGGCAGAGGGTGTGCGATGTCAGTTTGCCCCAGCAGCCTGCAACCAAAGTGGATTCAGGCAGAGCTTTTCCAGCCCCATCACATCTAGCAGCACAAGCACTGCTGGGGCATCGTGCCCCAGTGCTAAGGCCAGGTGCGGAAATGTCCCCTGTCCCCAGCACGGAGCTGCTGCCGGGCACAGCAGCCCCGATGAAAGGCTGGCATGGGTGGGCTAGCACAGTGCCTTGAGGAAGGTGAAACAGCCAAGGTTTGGGTTAGGACAGGCGGATAAAATACAGAGACAAAAAAAAGGGGAAAAAAAAGCTGCTGTGAAGTTTGGATGCTTTGAAGTTGGAATTTGCACCTTCCAGTGAGCAGAGCCAGAAACGCTGCAAAAAGGGCCTCAGTCTTGGAAGCGCAGGGTGAAGCTGAATCTCCTTGCTGAAGTCTTATTAAATTTGCAGCGCAGAAATCTGTTTAAAATCAAAGCCTTTGCCACTTGCAGTTTCCAAAAGTCACAAAACTGTTTCTTCCACTGAGCTACAGGAAAAAAAAAAAAAAAAAAAAAGTTAAAAATAATCTTTTGCCAATCAGCCATGCTGCAGTGTCCCCAGATCACCTTATTAGCTGCAGAAAGGTAGCCTAGTAACAATATTTCTCTGCCCATTCCCACGCACTGTGTTGGTTGGATTTGTTTTTTGTAGGTTTTTTTTTTTCATTAAAAAAAATCCCCTTTGGAAAATGTGGTTTCATCTGAGTTCTCGTTTTCTGTGGGAAGACGTCGGTTTCGGCTGTGAATCCAAAAATGAAAAAAACTGTCATTCCAAAACAGAGACTGAAAACAAAACCCTGCCCTTCCCCGCAGTCCGTGGGCCTGGGGAAAGGTGGCTGCTCCTACCTCGGTACTTGTGAGCCTGACTTTGGGGAGGGGGCACTGCTCCTCTCGCAGAAGTTGGGGCGTTTTGGGGTGAACTGAGAGGACAGCAAGTGGCTGGGATGCTCAGGAACAGCTCCAGCACATCGCTGCCCTGCTGCCTGCCAGGACTGCACCCAGTGAGCCCACAGCACCCCATTTGCTGCCCCCAGCGCTGGGACGTTCAAGCACACGGACTCTTTCTCACCATCTCCTGGCCTTGCTGTTTGGTCCCTTGGGGTCACACTCGTGGTGTTATGCTCTGAGCAAGCCATTTGAATTTTTATCTGTGTTACTCACGGGGCATGAAATGAGACATCTGTGTGGTTTTAGGATTAGGGGCTGAGTTTCCATGAGCACTTCACGGCCCCCATAGAGATCCCACTGTATTTTGAGCTGTTAGTGGCAGTGCTTGCAAGCAGGCTCTAGGTAGGAGCAGAGGTGATGACGATTGCAATGAAGATAAAATCATGGCCTCATTACCTGCTCGACCCCATGCAAGGCAGTGATTTGTGCATTTTGGACCATGCACACATGTTGAAATGCATGTCTTGTTTCCTAAAGGCTATCCGCCAGCACAGAGCCACCAGTAACTGGTCCTGCCACTGGCCTGCTAGCAGGGCAGGTTTCAGCAGCTATGACAGTCTTCCCAGAGGGAAAAAGGAATCCAACCCTTAAGAGCCAAGCTTTGGGATAAAGCACCATCTTGAGAGCGAACATATTATGAATATTAGCTTCAAACACTCATCTAAGTTGCTCAGTTGGTAAAATGGAGTGAGCAGGTTTCTGCTCATTTCAAACAGGACTTAGAGGAAAAAAGGCTTCCTGATTAACAGCTGCTGTTTTGTAAATGGACTGGGAGGCACCAAACGGTGACAGATCCAGCACTACAGCATCTTCAGACGTACTCTGTGATGCCACCAGGGCATGGGAACGTGCCGGGTTGGAAGCTGCATCACTTGTGGGATCCCAACAGCAGGTGGGGGCCATCCCCAACCCAAATACCCCACATCTGCTGCTGTACAGCTGCTTCTGACACCCAGGGATTTTGAGTGATTTTGGTCCAAACCAGACCTGTTTGGGTATTCAGCCCAGCAGAGTCTAGGGCGAGTCTCTGAGCCTTGCCAATGCAGCCAGGCACTAGCATGGCTTTAAACAAAAGCCATTTTCTTCTTTAATTTAAAAAATTAAAGCATTCCAACCTAATCCTGCTCTTTCCAGCACGGTGCCCCCCCGGTGCTGGCTTTCCAGCAGCGAGGACAGCAGGAGTTTCACAAAACACACCGTGACTGGGAGGTAAGTGGCACAGCCCCAGGCCCAGGGCCAGAGGGTAGGATTTGGGGTTCTTGCTCCTGACCTGCAATTACGCTGCTTGCAGCCATCCCCAGAGACATTTGGCAAAGTGGCCCCCAGCTGGGCTGCCACCAGCTCCTGCTGCTGCCAGCTCCCCACATCAAGGCCAACTCTCCTCCATGTGGCCACCCAAAGCAGCTGGAGGGGCCTCCTGTCAAAGCGCAGGGATTCCTACAGGCCTCTCATTCTCAAGAGGGAACCCAAGGTCTGCCAAAGGCAGGTGAATCTCCAGGAAATCCTTCTGAAACAGAAAAAGAAAACCCCCTGCAAACAGTTGAGTTTTCAATCATTTTAATGTGATCACTGCAATTTGACCACAGTCTCAGAAAGAAAAAAGTCACACAAATTTTCTGTGCTTAGGATTTGAGTCAATCTACACAGTTCTTGTTGATTGACGATTATTCAAGTTAAGACCTTCTGACCATCAGTGGTGTTCTTGTCTGAAAGGCAGGATCGCAAGTGTTGTAAATATTGGTGCAAAACAGGAATGCTTCTTCTGGAATTAAAGCTGCGACACCTGATCTACTCAAAAGAAAACAGAATTGTACACGCACACACACACACACACGGATCTAGCATGCAAATACACCAGGAACCAGCTACAGCTTCACGGGAAAAAAAAAACAAAACACATTGTGTCAATACATACGTTGGCCTGTAATTCAGAAGGCTACTTAACAAGGAAGGGGGCAAAATACACAAATATCAAAACGCGAGAATATTCATTTTCCAATATTTGAGAAGAAAAGAGGAAGAGCTTTTTAAATTACATTGTGTTGGCAAACTCTGATCTGTAGGTAACAAAGCAAAAGGTGAAGGCAAATTTTCCAAAGTATTGTAAAATTTATTGTATAAGTATTGCAGCTTTTAGAATGACATATAATTGCCACTATTGGTTACTGTTACACAATAAGCGTTTACAACAGATTTTTGTAAATTGGCATCAGAGTACATATTCATACTAAAACAGCAAAATATAGATAAGTACTGCATTGCATGTGCTGTCAATAGTTTACATAAGTTTAAACTTGAACAGAACTCAGGATACAGGACTGCCTATAACAAACTCCAAAGCCAAAGCAATGCAACTGGAAGTTTAAGAAAATATTAATACAATGAAATGTGTCTATAAGGCAGGCAAATTAGGACTTGTAATGTTGTCCTTCATGAGCTTCTATAGTACAGCAAAAATTTGAAGCGCAGTTTCTGGAAAACTTTTTATTTTTTGTAGCTTTGTGTTGTACATAGAAAATCTCTGAGCAATACAGAGACAGAAGAGATTAAAAATTCATTCTGTTCTTGCCTAGCACTGCTAATGCTACACATCTGGATTCAGTCCTTTTTCAATCCTTAGTAAAAACGTTGGGCTTTTATTTATTTACTTTTAATATAGCAGTTAGTGCAATTTTGTAGTTTTATACACATACAAAGGGTGAATTCTCCAGAAAGCAATTAGATTTCCTTATACCCCCACTTAAGATTGAATGGATTTTGTGACACGTATGGAAACAATGCACTAGATTAGTAAAGCTGATCTCCAAACCACTGAACTCAAGGGTTGTGAAGGGGACTGAAGTTTTACCAGTGTCAGAACCAAACGAAAGCCATTCTTCCTTGCCATCCTTACTGAAAAAGCCATGTTCACATTCCAGGTCATTAAGTTTCGGTGGCACATTCAGGGTGTTGTTCACCATACTGCATGCTAAGAACATCTGCAAGATTAACAACCCCTTTTAAAGCTAACATGACTCTCAAAACTTTGAGCAAAAAGGCAGGCTAGGACAAGAGGTTGCTAAGCGTTAGCAATGCCTTGTTTCTTCTGCTTTTGTCTAAAGTAAGTCATTCTTAAAGGCTCTGAACCTCTCTCTGCTGACAGCTGCGGATGTGGGAGACCCCTTGGAGCGGGCAGGAGCCAAGCTCCTGGCACGGGTCTCTCTGCATCTGCACCAAGGCCAAAAGGGACCAAGGAGAGATATCAGCAATGGCATGCACGGCCAAGTCTCTGCCTTGGTGGCGCTACGGGACAGGGGTATTGGGAAGAAATGGACCCCGAGGCAAAAAGTAACATTAAATAGTAATAATAATAATAATAATAACAATAATAATAACAACAACAACAATAATAACAACAATAATAATAAAAAAAGGCTAGACCATTATTTCTAAACACCCATTCAGAACTTGGAGTTGATCTGGGCCCCAGATCTGTTTTCTGCGATGGAAACACAGAGTTTTCAGGGCAGCAAAGCAGCGGGATGCAAAAAAAAAAAAAAAAAAAGAAGCCAGGCAAAAGGCAAAAACATGGCTGCATGTCCCAAGTCCCACGGAGGGGCTGGGGCTCCCCTCCCACTGCTGCCCGCAGCTCCCAGGAGCCCCCAGCCCCAGTGGCAGCTCGGTTTTGGGGCAGGACATGGGCTGAAAGGCAGCGTTTGCAGTAGGAGTTTGGTACTGATGAGCCATCCCATTTTATGCTCATTAAATTCCACATACAAGGGGAAGAGCAAATGAAACTGGACCCAGCAACTCAACAAAGGGATCAAGGAACTGCAATGCTTGGGGTGAGGTTTGTGAAATGAGACTTCACACTGGGAGGTGATGGGGGGAGTGGAAAGAGAGAGAGAACCAGTTGAAATTTCAAGGACTTCAAAGCACCGGAGCTGCACTGCACGCCTAGCCCCTCCTGTGCACCCCTGGGTGCCTTCACGAGCTCCAGCCCCTCACTGCCTCCTCTGGGGGCTCCGTGCCCGGAGGACTGCCATGCCAC